>NC_133156.1:5755851-6062147 GCF_040802235.1 Manis javanica
GGACTAGGTGAAGGGGGGAGTCTAGTAAACATAATGTTTTCATGTAATTGTAAATTAATGATAACAAAATGAATATGAAAAATTACTACTATAGTATATCCACTGAAAAAAAAACAGTAGGACTTCCTAACCAGTTAAATGGGCATTTAAATAATATGTGAGTTGGGGACTGTTTTTGCTTCTTTGTGGATTAGGTTGTGATTGTTTTTATGTCCTTTACTGTCAGCAAAATGACCTGGGCTCTTTGTTCTCTGTTTTATAGTCTCCTGTGATTAAGATTAGAATTCTCTCAGCCTCTGTCAGTTTACATTCTTATGGAAATTTAGTTTGATATTCAGCTGTTTTGTCCTAAGAGTGATTGCTTTTTAAAAAAATCTTGGTTATCTGGATAACTTTACATTAGTATTATTTTTTGTAAAAGCATTTTATTGATAGAAATACAAAGCATTAAACTAACCTCATATTCCTACCATGCTAACAAGTTAGTTTCTATATAGTTTATTGTAAGCATAATTAAGACATATTTGTGAAAAAGGAGGAGTTATTTAATAGTGAATTCTTCATAAGGAATTGGGATAATTGTACATTAACAAATAATTTGAGGACAAATTTATTTGATTGTAGAATACTATTTTCATTGTTTAAAGGGGGATTGATATGAGTCTTGATTTCTATTATATTCTCTTTTTGTGACTAGCAAAACCAAGAGAGAAGATTTTTTAAAATTTAGTTTTTTATTTGTTGTTTTGCCCTAAAAACTTTTTGATTCCTTTTAAAAGGGGATTATAAATTGACTTTATTTTACATAAGTGTTTTTAGAGCTGCTTGTTTTCCTACTTTTAATGAAAGGAAGCAAGTAGAGTTTTTAATGTATGAAACTAAATAAAATGATAGCTGGAAGGAGGTGTTTACCTAACCAATAACAACCCCCCCACACACACACCCAAAAAAAGAGATTCTTCCTCCTGGAAAGGGGACTACTTGCTAATTTTAATAGTGAATGATAGTACTTGTGGTTGACAGTTCTAATAGAGCTGCTGTTTTATGTATGTAATTATTTTAGTTTGAATTCTGATGTAAATAGAGGACAAAAAAGATTGATATTTGGGGAGAAGTTTCTCTTACCTTAGGATATGGGTAAAACTTGATTTTATATTTACTGCTATGGCTTACCTATTGTCAGTGTAGCCATGAGATTGAATTGACTATAATCTGAATATATTTAGAAAAATCTGTGAAATCTGCTGATGAGAGGAATGGCTCATTTAGTTTATATTCACATGGTGGAGTTCTATTCAGTCTTATTATTCAGTCATAAGAAGAAAATAAATCCTACCTTTTGCTTGGTGGAAGGGAGGGATAAGGGCGGGGAAAAAGAAAGGGGAGACTCGTAATTTTGGAGACTTCTGTAGCAAGAGAAAATGCTTTTAAAAGTGTTCGTAGGGTAATTAGAATACCAAATGATGTGCCTTGTGAATGCAAATATATAAAATATGTCGACATAAAGAAAAAGATGGGGAGGGAATGCTCAAGCAGTAGTTATGTTATAGTAGTATAATCAAGGTTCACTTTTTTTACTCTTTTAATATTGTGTTTTGTGAAAGTAAAAGGAAAAAAATCTAGAGAAAAGCATTAAAAGTATATTTTTCTTACCATTGTTGATGTTTATAATAATTCTTAGAAGTAGGAAATACGTAGATCTTACCCTCGAGGGTCTACATTTCATGTTCAAGAGTCTGTGTTCTCACATTATTTCTATTATGTTCTACAGATTTCCAGCAAGCTCTTTATGAGTTATCATGCCATGTCGTTAATGGAAATCTCAAGCATGAACATGCATCTAATGTTCTTAATGACATTAGTGTAAGTTGTGTGTGTGTGTTCTTTTTTGATATAAAGATCCCTGAAGTGTATAAATTGCATTTCATTTTATTCAGAATTATAGTGAGGTAGGGCAGGGACAAGGAACAAGCATCATAATTAACTTTTCCTACCTATGATGAGAAATGCTTAAATATAAACAGTATAGTAAGAACAGGAGGGACCCAATCTTAAGGCTAAGATTCCATTTTAAAAAGCAGAGAGTTGAAGAAGTAAGATTCCTAACATATTCTCTGGTAATGAGACAGTAGCCCAACAGCCTATCTTAAGGCAGGGCAGGCAGTCTTAACTGATATGTCCCCACTACTTGAGGGTAACCCTATCTTGGAGAAGAACTGGATAAATGAATTCCTTGTGTTGGGTTTATTTAGCAGAATTATCTGGAGGACTGATAAGAAAGGAAAGTAGACATGGTGTCTCTCACCAGAGATAAGCACCTTCAGACCACAAGTCAAGCCTATGCCCACCAACCCCCCTCTGCCGTTTGCCCCATTCTTGAAAGCCTTAAAAGACAGAATCCCCAAACTTTCAGTGTGCCTTCTCTCTGAGGTCGTCTGTACTTTCTCTAAGTGTGTACTCTCAGATAAAGCTTTCTCACTGCTCAGATTATTGCGGTCTTCACTCTGTCTCCGCTTTACTCCTAATAAGTAGGAAGGGGCTGGTAAGAGATCAGATTTGGGCCTGCATGTTTCCATCACCTGGGTGACATGGAGGAACTGCTGCTGTGCGTTCTGTTATTAGTAGCCTGCAGGAAAATCTCCTTTCTTTGAGAAGTTCTCAGAACATAATCTTACTCCATCCTGTGGTCCGTGGCTCCCCCAAATCCTGGAGTCGTAGGGGCTAGTCCCCATGTTGTGCAGATCCAGGTATACACAAGATGCCAGGTGACTGTGGCTTCAGGAGTTGGCAAGGGAATCTGTCCTAGGCCATGAAATTTCCCTCTTTCCTTTGTACTTTCCTGTTCTCTGGTGCCTGCAAGGCAGTTGCCATTCCCTGCTGCTGTTGCTTTAATGAATTCCTTCCTTACCTGTTTGAGAATTCTCTCTCACCCAGAATTAAGAACCCTTCCCCCATCCAGGTTGAGGTTTCTCCTAGTTCTTCACCTAGCTGCCCAGCAACAACAGTGGTGAATGTTTTAAGGTCACAGTGATAAGTTATTGTTGCTAGGCAGAAACACATTTTAATCTTTTGTCTGGTTGTGAGTAAAATGGAAAATGTTAGATAAACTGGGAGAGCAAGAAAAAAAGCCTGCATTTTACTGAAGTCAAGGTATACTCAATTAAAAGTGCTACTATAAAAAATAATTTGGCTAGAATATGTTTTTCTCCCAATATAGCATCTCTCAAGGTATTTTCTTTAGTTTGTGGTTATATTTACAAATTAAATGTATTTTTTGAATTGAGGATTCAATGATTTTGAATTGAGGTTGCATAGAGGACCTTCACTTGATACCAATTTTCATGTTTTTGCCGTTTATTTTAGAAAATATTAACTAGATTTCCCCCCCTAACCTTTAAGTCATTATTCTGTTTCAATTTTATATTTTAGAGTATTTAAGTTAACTTCAGACCAGAGACTTGTCATGGTGGTTTGATATTTAAATTGAAAGATGAATTGTCAAATTTAGTCATGTTTATTGTAAACCAGTAGTTAAGTTTCAGTTTTTACAAGTGGTGTATTACTCTATTAGGCTGTATTTTAAACTGACATAAATAAAATTATCTGCCCAGTTGAGAACAACTTTCATAACTATCACTGAGGTAGGACTTGGCACTTCTTAATATCAACGAGCATTTTCCCCTGTGTTGCTTTAAGCTTCTGTGGCCTTTTCGTGCTAGCGTAGGTAATCTTTATATTTTTGTGTTTTCCTGAGGGTTCTAAGGAACTACTGTGTTTAGCTGTTGTGATTTTTTCCCCTCACATTGAGATGTATTTGAGCAGTAGATGTTCAATATGCATTTCTCTTTTATCACTAAATTGTCTGTATGAGAAAGCAACCTTAGTTCATGTTGGAGTAGTCTTTCAACAGTGAGTTTTCCATGTTTGAAAACTCTTGTCTTGCTCTATTATTTCTGGTCTTCAGGTATCCTGACTACTTGCATTCAAGTAGACATAGCCAAAATTCATAGCCATTTAAGAATTTTGAGGCTAAAATCTGGTTGACAGTTAAGGTTATTTCATTCCATTAATTGGGCATTGGTGTAGGGTTTAGTGTATTAATGGAATTTGATTATAATACTTTTCTCATTTATTGAAAATGAACAGTCCAAATGAACTTAATGTTTATTAAAGTATTACTAAGTGTAGTTGACATATTAGTTCTAGATGTATGACAGTGATTCCACATTTATGTACATTACGAAATGCTCACCATGACAAGTGCCATCTGTTACCGTAAAATGTGTGTTCTGTTCTTCCTTAGCTCACCCTTCCTTTCAGTCCTTCGTGATACGTATTCTTCTGCAGCTGGATTGTCTTTGTCATGGCCTTCTCATAGTACTGAATCGCTCGGGCCCGCTTCTTAGCCACAGCAGCATATCCTGTGTGTCTCTTACAGCTGCCAGGTTTTTCTTTCGAATTACATTTCTTTCCTTTAGTCTCTGAAAATAGGCTAGTTTTAGGGTTACTACAGTGCCAGCGAACTAACTGCAATAATTGAATTATGTCCTTCCTAATGAAAAATGGCTCTAAAATGGGGCATGGGAGTGGGAAGTTAGGAGACAGATCTAGTAAAAATGTTGAAGTTTTCATCCAGAAATGAGGGGAGATTTTTGGGTCTGTTTCTCCAAAGGCTTACAACTGTTAGAGCATAAGGAAAATAAAGATAGATTTTTGGTAATTGTCTTCAGAGAATCTTGAATTAGGGACCACCAGCTTGTGATTGTTCTTATATTTTTTAGATTTCTGTTCTGATACTACTATGGTTTTTGCATAGGTCAGTGATGGGCACAATATTTGAAATTTTGGATGAGAAATAAACCATTTTTAACAGTTTTCCTTTAGGTAGGTGTGAGATACTGCAAATTCCAGTGGTTTCTAACATGAAAATTCATTGGAAAAATTTCAATCAGTTGTGCTCTTTAATATTTCCTGCTGTTCATTTTATTTAGGTTTCTATTTTTTATCAAGTTATTTAATGATAGAAATTTAAACATTTTTTTCCAACTGTTGTCTCTTTATTTTCTCTATATTATGAAACATGAAGAATTTTATTACGTATCAACACAGTGGTGTTGGGGTTTTGTTCTTCTGAAACCATTATACTTGCTGGTGTGCTATTCTAGTGTTTTATTATGAATAATTATATTTTTAAAATTAGGAATTTCATGAGGATATGCCTTCCATTCTTGCTGATGTATTCTGCATATTAGGTAGGTATAAAGCCTTTATTTCACCTGTAAAAAGTGCTGTTTATTAAATTATTGTACTGTGTTAAAATGTTTTCTTCCAAAGTAAGTATTTTACAATGTACAAATATTTTTATAAATGTAAAATATATATCTGTTTACTCTTTAGAGAAAATAGTATTGTAAGTCAAATGTGAGTATAATCACTGTTTATAAACTAGTGCTAGTTTTAGTTTATAATTCAGTTTTCAGAATGTATCTTGATATAAAATGAAGCTAAATTAAGCCATTTCAAATAAAAAGGCTAAGTTTTCTGAAGTTAGCTACATTGGCCAGGATATTGGGAAATGGCACTGTCCAGGAAGGGAAAATGGAGAAGGGCGAAGAAAACATGGGTATATTTCATGATAAACCCCCTTCTCTCAATTCTCATGGACAGCGGTAGAAAGTAAACCGAAGCAAAGCGGTGGTAGGATGTCTGGGGAGAGCCCTACAATACTTAGAGGACAACTTTTAATACATCCCTAAAATCAGTGCTACTTTCTATAGCACATTCTAAAGTATGAGTTGACTTTAAAATAATAGTATGTAATTAAAGTAATAATCCTAAAATCAGCTTTGTAATCTTGCTAATTCTAGTTGAAATTTTTGATGCTTGGCATTTAGAGCTAATTGTTTTATTTATTTCATACTTAAGAAAATTATTTGACATATAGGTCTGTTTTTTTATTGAAGTATTGTTGATATGCAATCTTTATTGGTTTCAGATATACAACAATGAGGTCTCAGCTTTTAAAAAAGATTTCAGTAGGAAGGAAATAAAAATCTTGAATACATTTTTGTTTACTGACTAGAATTATAACTCAAAATAGGATATTAAAAATATCTTTTAATACTGTCTTTTCTTAGAACTGATGGCCAGGTAGCTTGAATAGAACATGGTACATGGTAACAAGGTGGCCAAGGTCAAGAGTTTTGAACTTCCTGAGTAATAGGAGCTTTAATGTCAGAAGAAATCTTTGTTGTCACCCAGTTCAACTTAACACTCAAGAAAGAAATTTCTTCTTTAGCATCTGTGACATGTGGTCATTTAAACTTTGCTTTAATATTTCCATTTTTGAAAACAGTGGGTTTTTTTTGAAGCTTTGTTGCTTTTCCAGTGCCATAGCATGCAGCTTCTGTGTAATTCCCTTACCATTTTAAGGTTTTACCATTTTTTGGGTATGCCATTGGTCACAGGATCAGTCTCCAGTATAAGGAGAAATTAATTCTAAGCATTCATATGCATAGAGAGGACAGCTCATGCTTACCATAGTTTCAGATTTTTTTTCCAAATGAGCATTTCAGAATTAGCTAGTTTTAAAGAAAATTAAGTATCTTATTTTAGTGTTGGAGATAGTCTAGGAAAATATGTCAAACTTTCATCTTTTTTTCCTTCACTGTAGATACTGAGACAAGTTGTTTAGAAGAAAAAAACAAGAGAGACTATTTTACACAATTGGTATTAGCATGTTTGGTAAGTTTTAAAAAACACTTTCTGCATTTTCCATTGAACACTTGTAATTACAGTAAACACGTTAATGGAGGAGAATGTTGACATCTAGTTGACTATTCATTTTAAGGTGAGATTGGGGTTTTGAAATGGAATGATTTGTAAAATTAGACATACTAATTATTTCTATGAAGTAGGCATGCTACCATATCATTTATCTATACATGTAAAACCTTAGGTGGTATTCCTGACCTAATAAATTCCTGAGAGAAAGGTAAACATCTATCAAGTGAGTAGAAATGATGTGGACAGCTTTTAAAATGAGCAATTTTTCCTAAACGATTAGGTAAGGAGAAAAGAAATGAATGTAGTTTAAAAATAATAAATTCTAGAAATTGTCATAATCATTGTCTAATAAACCATTTTATGTTTATGCATTTAGAATCAAAGGGAAATGCCATTACTCAGACCTGAAAGAATGTCCTTGTCTTTGCTGTGCTAGAATTTAACCGAAGTGCTGTATTATCTTAAAATACAGTTGACAGATTTAATTTTAATCAGCATTTCATCTGTTGTTCTTGTCATTTGTAGGCCATCTACTGCATGCATTTAATTTTTTAGTGAGTGTTTTTTTAAAGAGTTATGTGTCACATTTTTCAATGTTTGCAGTCTTCATTTTTTCAACTGAAGTTCTAAGCTTTTTTTATTGTTACAAGTTGATACATTTTTGTGTTATTTTAGTATTTGGGAAAAGCTGTTTTGAATATATTGAAATATACTCAATATAAATAAATATATAATATATTTTAAATATTGTGGTTGTGTAGTTGGAATGCTAAGGAATAAATGGCCTTTAATATTTTTTAATGCAGTATTTAGTTTCAGACACAGTTCTAAAGGAACTCCTGGATCCAGAAACATTGGAATCATTAGGGCTTATCAAACAATCACAGCAATTCAATCAAAAGTCCGTTAAAATCAAGACAAAACTCTTGTAAGTACATGTACCTTTCTATTGCAGATTAAGTGCCTGAGTGTGTTTTGTTAGCTCTCAGTTTGAATACTAGAAGTTTCTAAAGGCAGTTGAAGGTTTTTTATGTTGCTCTTACCATGTGTCTCCTATTTTTTCCTTTTAAAAGTAGCCTGTAATTACTGAGTCAGCATTGAACGTGGCCTGTGTGAAACCAGTATAAATTTTTTCCCATATTAGAAGTTGAAATAGTGTTCAGTGCTTTAAAATAATTTACAACGGGCTATATTCTAGGGTATATCCTGAGTGATGGAAATAGTGGTTTGTTGTTGCTCCTTGGGATTAGCAATATCTATTCTTTGTGTTACTGATTTTCCCTGTGTAATTGTCTCTTTGAACTATTGTTATCATTCTATCCTAAAAGATAAACAAAGGTAAGTTTTCAACAATTCTTAGTATTGTTATCTAAGAGAAATAAGAATATTCAGTGAAAAGAATACAGTACTCTTAATTAACCTTACTAATTGAAATTAATTTTATCCCCTGTATGATGTTTATCTAATTTCAGTTATAAGCAGCAAAAAATCAATTTGTTAAGAGATGAGAATGAAGGTTATGCCAAGCTGATTGCTGAATTGGGGCAAGATTTATCTGGAAATATTACTCGTGATTTAATCTTAGAAAATATCAAATCTTTAATAGGTAAGACATGCATAGTATGTTAATAAGAAATGAGTTTTTTAGTCATTGGAGGATATCCATAAAGACAAAATGAGTGCATTCCCTATAGTTTTTTTTAAATTAAGAAATGAGAGCATGTGTTTTTAAACTTGTTCTTTTAAGATTTTATCAGTAATAAAAAATTTAAGTTGATGATGAGAAATCTTTTTGTCACTGTTACCTGTGTGTTTGTATTAGTTTCTGCTTTCTCTGGCATTTCTCTTCAACTTTTAAGTATTTCTCAATAATTTTATAGAGAGCAGAAAATAAAGTAAGCAGTTGAAACATCAATAAAGTCTTTGCTGAACTTCTGAAATGCAGAGATGTTTAGTATTTGTGAACTTGATTTACAAAATATCTTTATCAGGGACATGGAACACACCTTATTTTATCTTTACAGTAGCCTGTTAAAGTAAGTGCAGCAGGTGGTATAAAAGTGTAACAGGAAAGTTGTTTTTATATAAGAATTTTAAAAAATAAATATTTCTTTAGCATTATTCTTTTTATTTGCATTGAGCATATAGAGGAAATAGTTGGCTCCTATAAAAAGGAGGAATGAATGGTAGAAAATACGTAGTTCTGATTTTTCAAGAAAGGAAAGAATTGTCGCTCTTAATGGTTAGGTATTATGCTAACTTAGGGAAGATTATCTAACACCTAGATGTATTAGGTTTTGCGACCTTTTGGAGAAGTTGTATTTCCTGCTTCTCTGGCTATATATATATATATTTTTTCTCTTAAGATATTTTTTATTCATTTAGTTATCATTATTCTAGAGTTACATGAAGAACATTATGTTTACTAGACTTCCCCCTTTACCATGTCCCCCCAACAAACCCCATTACAGTTACTGTCCATCAGCGTAGTAAGATGCTGTAGAATCATTACTTGTCTTCTCTGTGTTGCACAGCCCTCCCCATGCACCCCCCCACCCGGCATTATACATGCTAATCGTAAAGCCCCCTTTCTTTTCTCCGCCCTTATCCCACCCTTCCTACCCATCCTCCCCAGTCCCTTTCCCTTTGGTAACTGTTAGTTCATTCATGGATTCTATCATTCTGCTGCTCTTTTGCTCCTTCAGTTTTTCTTTGTTCTTATACACCACATATGAGTGAAATTATTTGATACTTGTCTTTCTCCACCTGGCTTATGTCACTGAGCATAATAGCCTCTAGCTCCATCCATGTTGTTGTAAATGGTAGGATTTGTTTTCTTCTTATGGCTGAATAATATTCCATTGTGTATATGTACCACATCTTCTTTATCCATTCATCTACTGATGGACACTTAGGTTGCTTCCTTTTCTTGGCTATTGTAAATACTGCTGTGATAAACGTAGGGGTGCATCTGTCTTTTTCAAACTGGGCTGCTGCATTCTTAGGGTAAATTCCTAGAAGTGCGATTCCTGGGTCAAATGGTATTTTGAGCTTTTTGAGGAACCTCCATACTGCTTTCCACAATGGTTGAACTAATTTACATTCCCCCCAACAGTGTAGGAGGGTTCCCCCTTTGCCACAACCTCACCAACATGTGTTGTTATTTGTCTTTTGGATGGTGGTGATCCTTACTGGTGTGAGGTGATATCTCATTGTGGTTTTAATTTGCATTTCTCTGATGACTAGTAATGTGGAGTATCTTTTCATGTGTCTGTTGGCTATCTGAATTTCTTCTTTGTAGAGCTGTCTGTTCAGCTCTTCTCCCCATTTTTTAATTGGACTATTTGTTTTTTGCTTGTTGAGGTGTGTGAGCTCTTTATATATTTTAGATGTTAACCCTTTATCGGATCTGTCATATATAAATATATTCTCCCATACTGTAGGGTACTTTTTTGTTCTATTGATGGTATCCTTTGCTGTACAGAAGGTTTTGAGCTTGATACAGTCCCACTTGTTCATTTTTGCTTTTGTTTCCCTTGCCCAGGGAGATATGTTCATGAAGAAGTCCCTCATGTTTATGTCCCAGAGATTTTTGCCTATTATTTTTTCACTAAAGTTTTATGGTTTCATGACTTACATTCATGTCTTTGATCCATTTAGAATTTGCTTTTGTGTATGGGGTTAGACAATGATCCAGTTTCATTCTCTTACATGTAGCTGTCCAGTTTTGCCAGCACCATCTGTTGCAGAGATTGTCATTTCCCCATTGTATGTCCATGGCTCTTTTTTCATATATTAATTGACCATATACGTTTGGGTTAATGTCTGGAATCTCAATTCTGTTCCACTGGTCTGTGGCTCTGTTCTTGTGCCAGTACCAAACTGTCTTGATTACTGTGGCTTTGTAGTAGAGCTTGAAGTTGTGGAGTGTGATCCTCCCCCACTTTATTGTTCCCTCTCAGGATTGCTTTGGATATTTGGGGTCTTTGGTGCTTCCATAAGAAGTTTTGGACTATTTGTTCCAGTTCATTGAAGAATGTCATTGGTAATATGATAGGGATTGCATCAAATCTGTGGATTGCTTTGGGCAGGATGGCCATTTTGACGATATTAATTCTTCCTAGCCAAGAGCATGGGATGAGTTTCCATTTGTTAGTGTCCTATTTAATTTCTCTTAAGAGTGTCTTATAGTTTCCAGGGTATAGTTCTTTCACTTCCTTGGTTAGGTTTATTCCTAAGTATTTTATTCTTTTTGATGCAATGGAATTGTTTTCCTGATTTGTCTTTCTATTAGTTCATTGTTACTCTATAGAAATGCCACAAATTTCTGTGTTAATTTTGTATCCTTCACCTTTGCTGTATTCTGATATCAGTTCTAGTAGTTTTGGAGCGAAGTCCTTAGGGTTTTTTTATGTACAATATCATGTCATCTGCAAATAGTGACAGTTTGACTTATTCTTTACCAATTTGTATTCTTTGTATTTCTTTTGTTTAGTCTAATTGCCATGGCTAGGACCTCCAGTACTATGTTGAATAACAGTGGGGAGAGTGGGCAACCCTATTTTGTTCCCAATCTCAGAGGAAAAGCTTTCAGCTTCTCACTGTTCAGTATGATGTTGGCAGTTGGTTTATCCTATATGGCCTTTGTTATGTTGGGATACTTGCCCTCTATACCCATTTTGTTGAGAGTTCTTTTCATGAGTGGATGTTGAATTTTGTCAAATGCTTTTTCAGCACATATAGAGATCCTCATGTGGTTTTTGTCCTTTTTCTTGATGTGGTTAATGATGTTGATGGATTTTCAGATATTATACCATCCTTGCATCCCTGGGATGAATCCCACTTGGTCATCATATATGATCCTTTGGATGAATTTTTGAATTCGGTTTGCTAATATTTTATTGAGTATTTTTGCATTTAAGTTCTTCAGGGATATTTGTCTGTAATGTTCATTTTTTGGTGGGGTCTTTGCCTGGTTTTGGTATTAGGGTGATGTTGGTTTCATAGAATGAGTATGGGAGTATTTTCTCCTGTTCTATTTTTTTGGAAAACTTTAAGGAGAATGGGTATTATGTCTTCTCTGTCTGTCTGATAAAATTCCGAGGTAAATCCATCTGGCCCAGGGGTTTTGTTCTTGGGTAGTTTTTTGAGTACCACTTCAATTTCTTTGCTGGTAATTGGTTTGTTTTGATTTTGTGTCTCTTTCTTGGTCAGTCTTGGAAGGTTGTATTTTTCTAAGAAGTTATCCATTTCTCCTAGGTTTTCCAGGTTGTTAGCATATAGGGGTTCATAGTAGTCCTAAGAATACTTTGTATATCTGTTAGGTTCGTCATGATGTTTCCTTTCTCGTTTCTGATTCTGTTGATGTGTGTTGATTCTCTTTTTCTCTTAATAAGTATGGCTACAGGCTTATCTGTTTTGTTTATTTTCTCAAAGAATCAGCTCTTGGTTTCATTGATTTTTTTCTATTGTTTTATTCTTCTCAATTTTATTTATTTCTTCTCTGTTCTTTATTATGTCCCTTCTTCTGCTGACTTTAGGCCTCATTTGTTCTTTTTTTTCCAATTTTGATAATTGTGACATTAGACTATTCATTTGGGTTTGTTCTTCCTTCTTTAAATATGCCTGGAGTGCTATATACTTTCCTCTTAAGACTGCTTTCAATGCATCCCACAGGAGTTGGGGCTTTGTGTTGTTGTAGTCATTTGTTTCCACATATTGCTTGATCTCTATTTTAATTTGGTCATTGATCCATTGATTATTTAGGAGCATGTTGTTGAGCCTCCATGTGTTTTTGGGCCTTTTTGCTTTCTTTGTGCAATTTAGTTCTAGTTTTATACTTTTGTTGTCTGAAGTGTTGCTTGGTAGAATTTCAATCTTTTGAAACTTACTGAGGCTCTTTTTGTAGCCTAGTATGTGGTCTATTCTGGAGAACCATGTGCACTTGAGAAGAATGTGTATCCTGTTGACTTTGGGTGTAGAGTTCTATAGATGTCTATTAGGTCCATCTGTTCTAGTGTGTTGTTCAGTGCCTCTGTGTCCCTACTTATTTTCTGTCTGGTGGATCTATTCTTTGGAGTGAATTGTATGTTGAAATCTCCTAAAATGAATGCATTGCATTCTATTTCCTCCATTAGTTCTGTTAGTATTTGTTTCACATATGCTGATGCTCCTCTGTGTTGGGTGCATATATATTTAGAATGGTTATATCCTCTTGTTGGACTGCCCCCTTTATCATTATGTAATGTCCTTCTTTATCTCTTGTTACTTTCAATGGTTTGAAGTCTATTTTGTCTGGTACTAGTACTGCAACACCTGCTTTTTTCTCCCTGTTGTTTGCATGAAATATCTTTTTCCATTCCTTGACTTTTAGTCTCTGCATGTCTTTGGGTTTGAGGTGAGTCTCTTGTAAGCAGCATATAGATGGGTCTTTTTTTTAATCCATTCAGTAACTCCTGTCTTTTGATTGGTGCATTCAGTCCATTTACATTTAGGTTGACTATCAATAGGTATGTACTTATTGCCATTGCAGGCTTTAGATTAATGTTTACCACAGGTTCAAGGTTAATTTCCTTACCATCTAAGAGTGTATGTTAACTCAGTATGGTTTTACAATCACAATCTAAATGTTCTTTTCTGTTTCTCCTCCTTTTTCTTCCTCCAATCTTTATATATTAGGTATCATATTCTGTAATTTTGGCTATCCCTTGATTGACTTTGGGGATAGTTAATTTACATTTGCATTTGCTTAGTAATTAGCTCTTCTAATTTCTTTACTGTCATTTTATTACCTCTGGTGACAGCTATTCAACCTTAGGAACACTTCCATCTATAGCAGTCCCTCCAAAATAGACTGCAGAGATGGTTTGTGAGAGGTAAATTCTCTCAGCTTTTCCTTATCTTGAAATTGTTTAATCCCTTCAAATTTAAATGATAATCTTGCCAGATAAAGTAATCTTGGTTCCAGGCCCTTCTGCTTCATGGCATTAAATACATCATGCCACTTCCTTCTGGCCTGTAAGGTTTCTGCTGAGAAGTCTGATGTTACCCTGATGGGTTTTTCTTTGTCTATGATCTTATTTCTGTCTCTGGCTGCTTTAAAAAATTTTTCCTTATCCTTGATCTTTTCCATTTTAATTACTATGTGTCTTGGTGTTGTCTTCCTTGGGTCCCTTGTGTTGGGAGATTTGTGGATCTCCCTGGCCTGAGAGACTATCTCCTTCCCCCCGCTGGGGAAGTTTTCAGCAACTACCTCCTCAAAATCACTTTCTATCCCTTTCTCTCTCTCTTCTTCTTCTGGTATCCCTATAATGCGAATATTGTCCCATTTGGATTGGTCACACAGTTCTCTCTATATTCTTTCATTCTAAGATACCTTTTTTTCTCTCGGTGCCTCAGCTTCTTTGTATTCCTCTTCCCTATTTTCTGTTTCATTTATCATCTCCTCCACCATATCCAACCTGCTTTTAATACCCTCCATCATATTCTTCAATGATTGGATCTCCATCCTGAATTCATTCCTAAGTTCTTGAATATCTTTCTGTATCTCCATTAGCATGTTGATGAATTTTATTTTGAACTCCCTTTCAGGAAGAGTCACGAGGTCCATATCATTGAAATCTTTCTCGGGAGTTGTATTCGTGATTTTACTCTGGACCTGGTTTCATTGGTGTTTCATATTTGTACATGGCGCCCTCTAGTATCCAGAAGCTCTATTCTGGAGCTGTTCATCCCCTGACGCAATGTTGGTGGTCGCAGTGGAGGAGTGGTATTGGTGCCTGGGGGGGAGGGAAGAGCTGTACCCCACTTCCCAGCTGCTGTGCCTGTCTCCACTGCCTGAACTAGTGGACCAAGCACAAAGATAGAAGCTTTTGTCCCAGAGTAGCCGGATATGGATCCCTGCTTTCCACAAGCAGCCAGAAACCCAGTCTTCCCAGGAACTCCACCAATCCCAGCTTTCCAACCCCCGTTCAGTGAGGTCTGCTCTTTTCTCCAGGTGTATGCAGTCTTGCGCTGTCCTCTTTCCTGTTGCTGTCTCAGGATTAGTTGTGCCAACTATATTTTCTTGTTGTGTGCAGTTTTAGGAGGAAGCCTCTGTCTCTCCTCTCATGCCATCTTTAATCCTCTCTGGTTATATTTTTAAGAGATGTTTATGCTCAACTTCTTTCCCTGTTTTTTAAATTTATGTATGACTAAGAGAGGGGAGCATCCTGATCCTTACACAGTTCTTCCAATGTTATACTGAGTAGGAACTCAGATAAAACTAGGTTTAACTATAGTCGTCTTTAGTAAAGATCATATTCTTAGCTCATGCTTTTGGTAGAGAAGGTAAGATGCTTTTAGTTTAAAATTTCTACTTTCTTTGAAGTAAGTTTAGTTTTGGCAGCTGATTTACTCTCTCTGCTACTTCCTCCTGTTTTCACGCCAAGACTTGTATTCCCCTAGGCCTGCAGGGCTCTTCCTTACCTGTGCAGCAATGGCATATTTAAAAAATCCTCCTGTAGGGTTTCTTTTTCCCTTTCTAGGGTTGGCTGTACCTTTTTCCTGCAGCATTTTGTTCTAGCTTGAGATGCCTGTCAGTACTGCTTTCCTATAGGTTTGTCTTTCCTTATGGCCTGCTATGTACTTTCCTAAGATGGTGTTTCCCACATAAGAATTTTGTGCTGTTTAAGTACCTGGTTTTTTTTTTTTCACTTTGTTTGCCTACATCTTGTCATCCCATCTGGCCTTGTTTCTTCTATTTTTTGTCCTTCTGAATTTATAACTTTTTATTTTAGTTCCCTGTTATTTTGGCAACATTTGGAAGCTGGGTTTTTCTGAAGGTGTGTTTTTATCTAACTGGGAGAATGGATGCTACTTACTTTTTTTTTAACTTTGCCCTCAGAGAACTGGTTGTGTTATTTTCTCTGAAGAACAGTGTGGGAATCACAACTGCAAGCTCATGACATAATGGATATTCCATGAGAATGAAAAGTTAGGTTTTATGGGCTAAACTTCTAGTATCAAGCATACTATGACGCACACAAATGTCACCTCCTGGGTGTAGCCTTCCCTGCCATCTCCCCCAGGCCTGCCTCGTGTTCACTGTGCTTCTGAGCACCTACCACCATATAACATGCAATGCATTTTATTCTCCAACCCCACTGGAATGTAGGCTCCATGAGGACATGGATTTTTGTTTGTTCGGTTTAGTATCTCTGACCTCAGTGCCTGATGTATAGGTGCTGGATAAATACTTGTTGAAAAATGACTGCATTTTTCCCCCTTTCTTGTACAGTTTGTAGTGATTCTTACCTTCCTTCCCCTGACATTGTGGTGGGGGAACAGGATGGTACTTAGTCTGATCAGGAGCTTCCTTATTCATTACCCTTTAACTAAAGGGAATTTACTTGTTCCCTAAAAGATTCTAGTTTATCAAAATGTTTATATCCTAAATATAAAAAAAGTTCCTAGCCTGCCTATAGTCTGGGGTTGTTTACTGCATGAAAAAGCAAGGAAGCAGAAATTTTATGAGCCTGCATGTGGTTGTGTTTTCAAACCTGACACTAAATTTGAAAAACATCAAATAGGAGTTAATAGGATAGGGATCGGTAAGTTCTTGAGCTGTCATGATAGATCCCACATGAACCATCCCTACAAGATGGCAGAAAACATCTACAATAAATTAGAGACGAGGATATTAGAACTGGACTCCTTTGATTGCTGAACTAAACCATAGGCACTTTACTCTTCTGAATACCCTTCGAAAGAAGGTAGTAGCTAGGTATTCTTCTAAATTAGTGGTCAGCAAACTTTTTTCTGTTAAGAATGAGATAGTAAATATTTTTTTTGTTTTGTGGGCCACATAGTTTTTGTTGGAACTACTCAACATTGCCATTGTAGTATGAAGGAAGCCACAGGCAGTATCTAAATAAATGATTGTTTCTGTGTTCCAGTACAACTTTATTTACAAAAACTGAATGGATTTGAGCCATAGGCTGTAGTGTGCTAATCCCTGCTCTAAATCAAAAGTGCTGGCTAACATTATTTATGGACCTAGCTTACTTGAGTTTAGTTTTAAAGAATGAAAATGGTTCTTCCTGGTTTTGGGTTTAGTGGTTCAGGATCTCTTTGGCCTAGGCTCTAGTCCTGTCCTACTCACCCTCAATCAGAGACCTCTTCATCAAATTTCAGGACCTTCATTTGTTGCCTGGTGTCCAAGGTTGTAGCTTTGGCTGGGGGTAGGGTGAGAGTCTCTGCCTCTTGAGTATTACATGTTAAATGTGGTTGCTTGTCAAATGACTGAAAAACATTAAACACAGAATAAAACCCCAAGCCAAATGATTTTATTCTTGGACAGATTATGGGACATTTAACCCATTTCTATATTAACTATGTTATCTATGTTTTCTTGAGTATGCTTAATACTTTATACTGGGACCGGTCTGAATATAAGTGCCCTTCAGCCTAGAAACATCTTACTGTGTTAGCTGTCTGCTGTCCCTTTGAAAGGGAAGCCAGTTGACTGCCTCCTCTGCTTAAGTTTTTGCCTTATTGAAGTTTCTTTACTGTATACTAGTTACGAAGAAGTTGTTTTTCTCTACTATGAAAAAGAAGATAGCAATTGGTGTTCTCATGGCTAGTTTTTTTTAGAATTATACTATCATTTTGTTTGTTTTTTTTGCAAGGTTCATTTTTCTGCATCTTCATTCTTTTGTTCTTGCCTTGATCCTATGTGCAGTTTTTTGCAAATACTATTTCTTAGAAATAGTCTAATATAGGTTTATATTTGCCTGTTTTAGTTGATTAGGGCTACTGTAACACAGTACCACAGACTGGGTGGCTTTATAAAGAACAGAAAGGTATGTTTAAGAGTTCTTGAGGCAGGAATCCCAAGATTGGGCACCAGCATGTTTGGGTTCTGATGAAAGCTCTCTTTTGGGTTGCAGGCTGCTGACTTCTTGAGGTATCCTCATATGGTGGGAGGGGCAAGGGAGCTCTTTTTTTTTAAAGGGCATTGCTCTCATTTGTGAAGGCTCCATTCTCATGACCTAATCATCCCCTCCACCCCACCCTATCCCCGCTATAGGTCCCACCTTCTGATACCATCATATTGGGCATTAGAAATTCTACACAGGAATTTTTGGGGGGAAGAGGTGGAGGACAAACATTCAGACCATAGTATAGCCTATTACTAAAGTGAATTCTAGATGCCAGATCGTGTTGTTTTATTCAAAATAAGGTTTTTCTGTATTGGAAGGTCTGTTATATCAGAAACATGGTTTCTGGAGCTATCATATTGTTTGACATTACGGGCTACACATCTCTCCCAATCATGTTTACAATATTACATTGGTTTTTTCTTCCTGTTAAGAATTTCAATTCGGCCTTTTCCTAAAACAACCATTGTCAGTTTAATTATATTTTTGCCTCTAGTTAAAATCACTTGCTCTAATACACTGGCTATCTTGTCCATCTTTGAGGAAACTCCAGTTACTTTTCAGTATATTTTTTCAAAGATGTATCACCCAAAAGGTGTGAAGTCCTCAAGATTTGAGAAAGCATTTTATTAATCTCTGTATCACAAGCATATGGTATATACTTGGTATTTATGTTCATTTAAATGAAGGAATTTCACCATTACAGATTCACCATTTCTATATTTTTCCACTTGTTCCCTTCTGATATGGTTTCTTTGTTTGTTCCTCAAAAGTCATAAAGATATTATATGTGCTTATAAATATTCCTTAATGTAGCTGGTGAAAGAGGTAGGGAGCTAAGCTTATGTTCTCTCGTAAGGTCACATGACTACTGATGGTTAGAGTGGACAAGAACCTTCTAAGATGCTTGAGCACAAGAGTGCCAATGTTCTGCCACTGCTGCCATTAGAAAAAAATTACTTTGGACATTCAAGATTAGTGATTGTTACTAGAGTCCCATTGTATATGAAATAGATTAGCTATTACTTAGCAAATCTGTAAGGTTTTAAAAAGCATTTTAAAAATCTTTGGTTTGGTTACATTTTCTGTCTTATGTAGCAAAGGTCACTCCAGTTGATTGGACTAACTGATGGCATTTGAGACATTTAAAGTAAATTCATTAGCCAGTTCTTCTTTTTGAAAGATGCAAGGTTGATACCTGTTATAAATAGAAGTGCATATACTGCCTCTTGTAGATTACTGCCTTAAATTGCACCTGGAAAGAAGTTAGTAAATAGTTGACAGTGCAGGTCATTGATAGAAGTCTCAATAGAGTAATACTGCTTAATAAAACATGTCAGTGGTTCATATTATAGCAAAACTAAAAATGTAAACTTTAATGTGAATGAAACAACATTTCCATGTAACATGTTGCTGTTCTAGTTCTTATATACAAGTTTTGTATATGTAGCTTAATGGGTAATTAATTATAAGCCAGCCATTTTTTTGAAAATTATATTCAGTGTATCTTTTGTCCTTTCTGTTAGAATATTATTCATTTTATATAATGATTGAATCTTTACATTTAGTAAATGTAGGAGTAGTTATAAGGTTGGAGAATTTACTAAATCCTACTTTGATATTGTTTATTGTCAATGTTACTAGCACTTTGGAGGCATTTTTCCCATCTTTATTCAGGCATAATTGACATATAATAAACTGTCCAAATTAAAGTGCATCTTGAGTTTTAACATATGTATACACCTGTGAAAACCTCACTGCAACTTAGATAATGCTTGTTTCTATCACCTCCTCCCCCAACCCCAAATTTCCTCCTTTTTTATTTCATTCCCCCTCACTCCCTCCCCAGGCAACCACTGACCTGCTTTCTGACTCTACAGACCAGGTTGCATTTTCTGGAATTCTTTTATAAATGGAATCATATAACAAATATTCTATTTTGTCTGGCTTATTTCATTCAGCATTATTATTTTGTGATTCGTGCCTGTTGTTTATATTAATAGTTCTTTCCTTGTTATTCCTGAGTGGTATTCTACTGTATATACTACAAATATACTGTACCACAATTTCTTTACCCATTCATATGTTGATGGACATTTGAGTGTGTCCTATTGAATATAGAGGTGCTAGGAATATTTGTGTACAAGTCTTTGTGTGGACATAGATATTTACTTCTTTTGGGAAAATATCTAGGAGTGAAATGGCTGGGTCATATGGTAGGTGTAAGTTTGACTTTTAAGAAAACTCCTAGTTTTACAAAGTAGTTTTACCTTTTCATATTTTATATTTCTTCTAGTAGCATTTAAAAATTCAAATTGCTATTTTGGAGTCAGTTTTACATTTATTTCACTTTTTCAGTTGTTATGTTGGAACCATACTTTTTGGGGGTACAGGGAAGGGCTAAAATATTTAGACGTTTTCTTCTGAGAACTTTAGGTAAACATCTTTTTGGAGGATTTGTGAAAATTGGAACTCTTTTCAGTAAGACATGATCAATGTGTTAGTCCATTTTTTCCTTAGTATGTGAAATGGAAAAAAAATGTGTTCTTAACTTCAGATTTCATAAAAAGAGGAAAGAAATACTTATGGTATTTGAAGAGTTTTGTTTTCCAAGTAATTGCCAAGATACTGTGAATCAGACATTAGTTCTATAGCATTTAATATAATTGCAGAGTTAATAGGAGTAACTCTGGAAATCTTTTAAAATAGGTTATTTAAGAATTTTCTTCGATAAATCCCCAGAGTCATCTGTTAGGTACAGTGTTTGATATAATATCTCTCCCTAAGATCAGCACAGTTCTATTTTCTGGGGCATTAGCCAGTGTTTATTTGCTTGCCACAGTGAAGTGGTTAGCTTGCATGTACGGGTTGTGTCTAATGAAAAGATATGTAATTTAAAACACTAGAATTCTATTGGCTTAATGCATAAGACATATGGGAACTGATATAAATGGCATAGCAGATTAATATCTCATGCTGACTTTCGGTCATAAGTATACATTTTATTGAGAGGAATGGTGGGTAGAATTGCCTGTATCATTTAATTTAATTTTTATTTCTATCACTTTTTGGCTGTGTGTAAATGGTTGTATTCTCATAAATTAAATGCATATATGATGTCACTGCACTATAATATAATATGGCAGCAGCTGAAGCTGAATGCAAATAGAGGTAATGATTTACTAAGAGTAGGGTGGCTGATAGGCAGGTTTATTAAATATGTGTCCATTGGCCCTTTTGAGCTTACCTTAAGGGATTAGCAAGGATAAGTAGCCGTCTGCACTTATTCTGTGCTTCTTTCCCATCCTTTTCCTGCTCTACCTTATTTTTTTCTTTCTCTATTGCTTATCTTTATAAATGCTGCCCAAAACCATAAGTATAAATCAGTGGTACAATTATGTTCTGTAGCTTTGTTGTGTATGTAAAATAAACTAAAAAATGATTCCAACAATATGTTCTGCTTTCATGAATCTGAGCTTTTAACTGTATGTAAACATTCAAAGTACTTCTGTATAAAACATTAAAAAATCTCCTTTAGTTGCTTAACTTGTAAAATGCATTGTTTGATTTTCATATTTTGCTAAGAGTTAACAATGTTTATCTCTTTCACTAGCCAGAGTAATCAGTAACTGATGAGACAGTGTGGCAAAGAGGAAAGTTTACTTGAATTAGTCTTGCAGATTCTGAGCTTCAGCTCTATCACTAACCCTCTTTGTAATGCTGGGAAAGTCACGTTTATTATCTGTAAAATGTGGGGAGTGGACTTGATGATCTTGAAAATTATGGAGATATTCTTCTGGGGAAGGGGAAGCAAATTTATAAAATCAGTTGTTTTTAAAAACATTTTTATCTTGTTATGTAGGTTGTCCCTGAAAGTTAATGGCTTCAGTAGAAATGATGTATAATCATTTTTGATTTGTGTGTATATCATCTCTTGCAGGATGCTTTAATCTGGATCCCAATAGAGTTTTGGATGTCATTTTAGAAGTGTTTGAATGCAGGCCAGAACATGATGAATTCTTTATATCTTTATTAGAATCTTATATGAGTATGTGTGAACCGCAAACACTGTGTCATATTCTTGGATCCAAGTTCAAGTTTTATCAGGTAATCAAAAAAATGTGTATGTGTGTATCTCTATATATCAGTGGAGAAAGAGGGAGAGGTTAATTTCATCATTTTATATGTACAGTTTAATTTTATTTTGTTTGTAAATGATTGGCTCCAGCTCAGCCATTCAAGCAGAGGAGAGAAGATAAATGGATAGGTAACAAAGCAATGTGATCAGTGCTATATTAGTAGGGTGAATGGTTTCATGTGAAAGCCTAGAGGAAAGCATAATAAATATTTGCCTTTCAAGAGATGGAGTCAGGGAGGACCTTACAGATACAACCTTTTTTTCAGCTGGTTCTTGGAGGATGAGTAGAAGTTTTTGAGAGTTGTCCATGCAGGCATAACAAGTACTGTGAGAGTGAGGACATGACAGTATGAATGTATGCAACAGATTGAAGAAATGGTACATAATATGATGTGGCTGGATTGTAAAATCGGAAAAGAAGGGACCAGAAGTGAAGTTGGAAAGTTAGATGCACTTTAGATTGTCAAGGTCCCTTGATATCTGTGCTGATTTAGAATTTTACTGAATAGATAGTATCCATCGCAGTGACCTTTGGAATTTTTTATGGATGTGAATAAATTCTTATGGTATATCATAACATAATTTTTCATTTAAAACACTATAATAATTATCTAACAAATCTGTGCTTTGGATTATTTCTGTGTCAATCCATTTTTCATATTATTACTATTACATTCTAAAATAGATGTAATTGACACACTGCACAAAAACCTTTGCCTGCAGGATGAAATTCAAACTTCCAAACATGGTAGAAAGGCTCTTCACAATCTAGCCCCATTCTTTCCTTCCACCCTCATCTTCAGTGATTTTATTTTCTTAAACCTAATATTCTCATCATAAGAAATTCCTAGCCATTTCCTGCATTTAGGTAAAGGCAGCGCTACGTATAAACCTTTGTTTACATGCAGTTCTTTATAACTAGAAAAGTGTTCTTCCCCAACCATCTCACCTGTCTTTTCATCTTGTGAACTCCTATTTATTCTTTAAAATCAAGTTCTACTTGTTCTTTAATTTCTTCACTGACACTTCACCCATGCAGAATTAGTTACTTTTTAATCTCTATTCTCATAAAACTTGGCACAGAATTCTAGTACTTATCAGGTTATATTAGAATAAAACATATCTACATCCTTTGCAAGATTGTAAGCCACTTAGGACAAGGTCTGTGTTTTACTAATTTTTCTGAATTAATTTACTACTTAGCCTATAGTAAATGCTCACTAATTGTAAATGAGTGATCTATGTTTTAGGAAGATAACTGTTGATAGCATGGAGAATTTTAACATAATAAGGCCTCCATTGTCCTGTTGGTATAGCTTTCCTAATTTGTTTTCCTTCCTGGGGTACTTAGCTAGTCAAGAAATACTCATTTTTTGAGTGTTTGTGATAATGGTGTTGCTTTGCTAGGCACTGAGGATACCCTAGTGAAGAGTGTGTATTCCTGTTCTCTGAAGGTCAAGTTTAGGATAATAATACAGTTTTTTAAGGGTTTTCAAATGATAATATCGCCTACTGCCTTTGCTTATCTTGCTTATCTTTGATTTCCCATTTTTTGGGATGTTGCAGAAGAGAAGTCAGATGAGAACTTAAAAGCATATACCATTTTGATACCAAACAAGACTCATGGCAGGGTTTTCGGGCAAGAGCACTTTATCTTTGTTCAAGAATTGATGATAGCAGCTGTCCCCTGTTTCACCAGCAGCCAGGGAGGCAAAGAGAAGTTCAAGTATTTAATCACATTTTAAGAGGCACTGTGATTGCTTTGGGTTTGAGAACATGAAGCCAACTGCTGACATGACAGGGTAGCTGAAATTTAACTTGAGCATGCATGACTAGAGTATAGGTTAGGGCTTTGGAAATTGTAGGTCTTGGACCATATTGCAGTGGATAATGATAATCCACTGCATAACATCAAGTATTGTTAGTCGAATGCGAGTTTTAGAACTAAAATTTTTATGTAAAAATATTCCTCATAATGGTAACACTTTTTGGGCTGAATTAAAATATCCCTTGGGGGGGTTTGATAATGTTGGAATAATCCTTTTTTCAGAAACAGAATATCATTTTCTTATATGAGAAATGCCAAACCAAAAACTATTTGATTTATAAATAACCTATTATTAGAAATAATAAGCCTCATATTATAACACCATTCCCTTGTTTCTATTGCCCAAGTTATCTTGTTGTGACCATCTGCAGTCTTAAGGACCACTGAGGGTAAGGGAAGAAAAGTGTTAGAAGTTTTACTGTGTGGGAGGTAAAGGAAGGAAAGTCATAAAAATCAGGAACTGCTTAGGGGCTACACCCCTGGGAATTGGTTCCTGGACATGTATGGTCACTCTGATTATTGGTCCCTTAATTTACTCCTCCCTCCCCTCCTCCTATCACTGCCTGAAAATGTTCACTCCTCCTGTCTACAGCCCATATTTTCACCAGTTGGGAATTATTTGGATTAACAGGCGTCTTCCCACTTCCCCCATTGCTAAGACTTTTTGGCAAAGCTAATTATTTTGCTTGGAAGTCAGTGAGAGTGGTTTTAGTCTGTTTTCTGTTTTCAACCTGCTCATACTGGATGTTTTGACTTGGAAAGATAGTAGGGGATATAAGTTTTAGAGCACACGACCATTTTGGAAAATTGGGCAGGCACATTTGATTAATTTTCCTAACAGGGATTACTGCAATAGAGGGTTTAGGGACAACATGAGGGTCAGCACAAAGGACAGGAAGGAAGGAGTACTAGAAAGTGTGAGGGTACCTCAGGACTCTTGGGCTGGAGTTGTCTTGCCATCGGAAAGAGGAGCAAGATATCACTGTCACCCATATCACAGCCCCTTGATTCCTGGATTCAATACAAAATAATAGTAGTAATAGTGGTGCCATGGTTAGGCACTGTTATAACTGACATTCATTCATTTAAGAAATAATGATTGAGCACCTCTTGTGTGCTAGGCAATGTTTCAGGTGCTGGGGTGAACAAATAGAAATCCTTGCCTTCATGATCCTTACATTATAAGTACATTACATTGTATGTCAGAAAATGATCATTGTGATGGGCAAACATACAGTAGGATAAGGAAGATTGGGAGTGTTGGGAGTGGTAGGTTGCAGTTTTAAGTAGAATGGAGAAAGTGGACCTTGTTGAAAAGGTAAGATTTAAGCAAATATCAGAAGACATGAGGGTGTAAATGTGCATAAAATCTGGGGAAGAACCTTCAGGTTAAGAGAACTGCCAGTGCAAAGGCCTTAAGGTGTGAGCATGCCTGATGTGTTGAAGAACAGCAAGAAGACCAGTGTGGGTGGGTCAGGGCGATTGAATGGCAGAGCGGTGGGGATGAGGTCTAACACGAGGGGCCACATTACACAGAGCCTAGTGCAGCTTTTTAACTTTGATGCTGGATAAAGCCAGTGGAGGATTTTGAGTAGGAGAGTGATATGCTCTGACTTTGTGTTTTCATTTTATTTCTCTTTTACTTTTTCACTTTATTATGAACATTTTCAAACATATAGGGAAGAGTGAATAGTAAAATAAATACCCATAGGCCATCACTTAGAAGCAAGTTTATTAACATGTTGGTATACTTTTTTGGAAATAATTATTTGTATTGCTGATATCATGAACATTTACTCCTACATACGTTAGTGTGTGCTTTTTAAAAGGTCATTTTTCTGTGTACCATGATACCAATTTCATATCTAACTAGATTGCCATCGTTATAGTAAACTCAGACCACATTCATATTTCCCAAATTATCCCTGAAATTTTATAGCTGGGTCATTCAAGTGATAATCCAAAGACCAAACATTACATTTGATTGTTAGGATTCATCAGTCTCTTTTAGTTGTGCCCACCTTACCATTAATGGCATTGACTTCTTGAAGAGATCATTCCCATAGAAGACTCTGCCTTTTGGATTTATCTAATTACTTTTTCATGATTGGTTTAATTTGTTCTTTGTCCTCTGTCTTTTATATTTGGAGTTAGGTCTAATGTCTTGACTGTGTTCAGGTGAAATGTTTTATCTTCCGTCCTTGTCAATAGCAAGTAATCTGTAGTTTGTCACTTTAGTACCATGAGAATATCCAGTTTTTCATCAACTTTACATTAAGTGTCTTAGAATAGGTGGATGATCCTTTCCTGAATCAGTTATTTCCTTAGCAGTTCCAAATTTTTGATTTACTAATTTTATCATGCCCTATACATTTATTAGTTGTCATTCTTCTATAAAGAAGAGTTGTCCCTTATAAACATGGGTTGTTTGGTTACCCTGAAATGAAGTTCCTATGAAAGCCAGGGAAAATGTTTTAGTTTTTCCCCCATTAGTTACTAGCTATCAGAGTAAGGAGCTTCTTTAGTAGCCACCTCTAATGGTGACATGAGTGGTCAGTGTGTGAGAAAGAGACAAAAGAGACAAAAAGACAGAGTGCATTTGCATTTTGACTTAGGTTTTCAAAGAATCGATATGGTTATGGTAGCAGTAGAAGTTGACGAGATCCTGAACCTGTTTTGAAGTTAGAGCCAGTAGTATTTGCTAATGGATCAGATACAGAATGTGAGAAAGTAGAGTTAAGGATTATCTTAACATTTTTTTTGGACTGACCATTTAAAAAGGTGATGTTGTCATCATTGGGATAGGGTAAATTTTAGGTGGAATGTGTTTGGAGTGTTGAGAATAGGAGTTAGGAATTTCGTTTTGGACATGTTAAGTTTGAGGTTGTGTTCGATATCCAAGTGCAGATGTTGAGTAAATAACTGGATATATGAATCTGGTGTCCAAGAGAACAGAATGGGCTAGTGATAGAATATTGGTGTCAAAAGCATGTAGATGATATTTAAAGTGGTGATACCATATAAAATCACCAAGGGTTCAACATGGAGAGACAAGAGGAGAGAATCAACGGCTGAGCCTTGGGGTACGCCAATGTTAAGGGGCCCAGGAGAGGAGGAGGAACCAGCAAAGCAGGTATAGCAGGAACATATAAAGTAAGAGGACAACAGAATATAGCATTTTTTTGTAAGCTAGATAGAAGAAGGAATGATGAACTCTGTTAAATGCCTCTGGGAGGTCATTTGAGATGACTAAAAATTGATCATTGGATTTATCAACAGAGAGGTCTAAAGTAGCCAATTTGGTAGAGTTAGGGTGGCGTTAAGAGAGAATGGGGAGAGTGAAATTAGAGACAGACAGAATAGATAACTTTATAAAGGAGTTGCTACAAAGAGGGACAGACAAATGGGGTGGTAGCTCACAGGGGAACATGAGCTTGAGGGTTTTTTTTAATATGGGAAAGAGAACATATGTATGCTAATGGGAACGACTGAGTGGAGAGGAGGAAAACTGGAGATGTAGAAGAGAGGAGAGAATTATTGGAGTAGTGTTTTGAGTAAGATAGAGTAGAGTCTATGGCATAAGTGGATGGATTGGCTTTAAATATGAGCATAGAGAGTTCATCTATAATAATAGGTGGAAAGGCAGCATATGTAGGTACAATTGTGTGTGTGTGTGTGTTGGTAGGCGGGTAGATATGGTGGTGAAAGTTTATAGCAATCCTGTTAATTGCTCCCGTTTTCTTGCTGAAATAGGAAGCAGGGTCAGTCTCTGAGAGAGAGGATGAAAGAGGAGGTATGGAGGGTAGGAAAGAGGGTAGTAAATAGTTGTGTAGGACAGTGAATGGACAAGAGAAAATAGAGTATGATTGGCCGGCAGCATTAAGGACCCACTTGAGGGTGGATACTTGAAATCAGCATATTGGAGGGGTTGTAGCTATTGGTAATTTTAAAGTTTAGGATATGGAGCTAATGGCTGAAATAGTGTAGAGGAGAAGGTCTTTGGAAGAGAGGAATTCAAGGAACTGAGAAGGCAGCTCGATGGAAGGATCACTTACGTATATATGAAAATCTCCAAAAATTAAGAAATGAATAGAGTTAAGACAGTGACAGTGAAGGCCATTGCTAAATGAAGGATAGTGACCAGGGGTCCACAGATAGCAGCAATAGGACATCACTGAAAATGGCATAGTAGGGACGTCCAGAGCTCTGTCCCTCCATAAAAGCAACCAGTGAATTGGCAAAAACTCTCAGTCAACTTTTACAGAACTCTGGAATTTAGCAAAAAACTTGAAGTGACCAAGAAAAGTCTTGGTGAAGAAAGAAGATGCTGGTCTGGGGTAAGAGAGCACTGTGGTGTCTTAAACTGCTTGCCTACTATCGCTCACACCCAGATTGGTGGTGTCTGTGAGACGATAGAAGCCCACATTCCTAGTGCAGATTGCTAATGCCAGAGGATACAAAGAATTGTTCTCAAAGAGCTGTGGGTTGTGACCTGTCTGGCTGCTTCCTGAAGGACTGGTGCAAGGGCCTGTCTTTGTTTCACCAGACTGGCGCTATCCCCAGGGCTGGGGTAGTTTTGGGAAAAGCATTTAAAAGCACAACTATTGGCTTTAGCAGCCTGGATCAAGAGACAACAATCAAATAAGCAATAGAGAGACTTGAAAGCCTAGAAAGGAAGGAGTTGGATAAGGAGATACGTGGGAGAATAAGGATTTTTAAAATGCTCCTGCATATACCAGGGAATTGCAGGAAAAAAGGCCACATACATGCTCAGAACTGAATGCGGGCTCAGAAAAGAGCTGCGAAGACCCCTAAGCCTTTTCCTCTGGCTGACCTTCAGGCTCTGCACAAGTGGGAAGTGAAAACTAAGGCAGAATTGCAAATGACCTGGCCGAGTCTGAGGAGGCCCTAACAATACAGCCTGTGTGCAAAGACCAGAGGAGTATTTTTTTTCTCTTTTTTCTTTCTTTTTGTTTTGGATTCAGGCCTTTAAGAAAATTCAAAGCTAACAACACAGATTTAATAAGCCACACAAGACAATAATACAGACTTTACAAAGTGAGTTTAGAAAAGTCACTAAAAAAGCAAGCAACAATAACCCATAATAAGCAGCATCAACAAATCCCTCAGAGAGGCAGCAGGATCTGATTTTAAGAGTTGTCACATGATCCTCAAAATGTCTGGTTTTCAGGAAGAAATGAGGTATGCAGAAACAAAGCATGGCTCATTCACATGGAAAAAGAAATTAGTAGAAACAGCCCCTGAGGAAGCCCAGGTGATGGACCTACTAGGTCAATTAAACTAACATTTCTAAATACGCTTATGACTATAGGAAACCATGGGCAAGGAACTAAAGCAAACCAGGAAAGCACTGTCTCACCAGGTAGAGAATATCAATAAAGAAATAGAAATCACAAAAAAGGAACCAAATAAATTCTGCAGTCAAAAAGTATAACTGAAGTGAAAAATTAACTAGAGGGGCACAAGAGCAGAGTGGAGGAGGCTGAGGAAACAGTCAGCCAACTTGATGAGTCAATTGAAGGAGATCAGGCTGAAGAGTTGAAATAGAAAAGAATGAAGGAAAATGACAGAGCCTAAGAGACCTATAGGATACCATCAACTGTACCAATATGGGCATTACCGAGTCCCAAAAGCTGAGGACAGGGAAAGGGACAGAAAAAATAATGGTTGAAAACTTCCCGAATTTGAAGAAAGAGATGAATGTGCACATCTAAGACTTTCCATTAATACCAAGCAGGATAAACTCAAAGGATATCTGCGCTGAGACCCATTTTAGTCAAATCATCAAAAGACAGAGAATCTGGAAAGCAGCAAAACAGGCGACCCATTGCATACAAGAGATTGTCATAAGATGAACAGCTGATTTCTCTTCAGAAGGCAGTGGGATGGTGTATATAAAATGCTAAAATAATAAAACTGACAACCAGGAATTCTATACCGAAGAAGATTGCCCTTCAACAATGAGAGATTATGAGCTGGACTAGTAGACCTGCCCTACAAGAATGCTAAAGGGAGTCCTTCAGACTGAAATGAAAGGACACTAGATAGTAACTTGAAGCCGTGTAAAGAAATAAAAAGAACCCTGGTAAAGGTAACTGCATAGGTAAATATAAAACCAATATTACTGTATCTTTTAGTTGTAGGCCTTCCTTTTTTCCTATATGATTTAAAAGACAAAGGAATAAAACAGTAATTATAAATGTAATTGGCACACATTGTGTAACCCTGGAGGGATAGAGATATATACGTGCTTTCTGTATACTATTACATAGAGTTTTTATATAGTATTGAAACTAAGTTGGTATTAATTCAAACTATGTTATTACAAGTTTAAAATGTTAATTGTAATATCCCAGGTAACCACTAAGAAAATAACTAAAAAACACAGAAAAGGAAAGGAGAAGGGAACTAAATGGTACATTCTAAAAAAACAAGCACAAAAGAAAGCAATACTAGAGGAAATGAGGGACAAAAAATAATGTAAGACATGGAAAACAAATAGCAAAATGGCAGAAAGCCTTTCTTGTCAGTACAGTTGACCCTTAAACAACATGGGTTTGAATTGTTCAGGTACACTTACTTGGGGAATTTTTCCAATAAATATATTGGGAAATTTTTTTGAGATTTGTGACAAATTGAAAAAAAACATTTTATTGTAATAATACAGTATGTAATACATATAACAGAAAATATGTTAATCAGCTGTTCATGTTAATGGTAAGGCTTCTTGTCATTAGGCTATTAGTAGTTATGTGTTTGGGGAGTCAGAAGTTATGTGTGGATTTTCAACTGTGTGGAGGTCAGCACCCCTAACCTACCCATCCTGCATTGTTCAAGGGTAAACTATAACACTTTAAATGTAAATGGATTAAACTTTGTAATAAAAAAGACATAGTTTGATAGAATGTATAAGAAAGCATGATCCAACTTTATGCTATCTGTAAGACTCACTTTAAATACAAAGATACAAATAAGTTGAAAGTGACAGTGTGGGTATTGGTATCCCATGCAAATAACATCCATGAGAGAGCTGGGTAGCTCTTCTAATATCAGGCAAAATAGACTTCACGCTATAAACCAATTAGACTTGACAGGCATATATAGAACACTCTACCTAACAATAGATGACACATTATTCTTAACTGCACATATAACATTCTCCAGGAAAGACCCTTGGATGGCAAAGTAAGTCTCAGTACATTTGTACAAAACGTATTATTTGACTATGATGGAATAAAACTAGTTAACAGCAGTAGTGAATGATAATAAATCCAAAGCTGGGTGGGTTTTAGAGAGGGTGCAGGGGAAAAAAATGGACTGAAAACAACTATAAAAAGCAAAGATGATTCGTACTTCACCTCCAGGCCTAATAGTGTGGGACCTGGGGAAAATAGCCACCAGGTTTCTGTGGGAGTGGTGTTCCTATAGAGTGGTAGGCTGTGTTCAGGCATGAAGGTGGAGGGGACATTTAGAGGAGAGGTTCAGATATAGGGGGTTTTGCTGAGGATGAGTCATGAATTCCAGAGGATTCCACGGAAGTTTTTTGAGAATGTGGAAAGGTGGGATGGACAGGACAGAACAAGGATTGTGCAGGGCAGTATCAGGAGCAGAGTGTGGAAGCTGACGTATGGCTGGGAGTTGGGGGCTTGTGACTACCATTTGTTTTTATGGGAACATGTTTTGATACTAAGTAATCACGTACAAAAGTTTAGAATTAAACTCTTAAGTTGATGACATCTCTATCTGTCTTAAAAATTAGAGTAGAACAATGCCTTTTTTTATGATAAACCTATTTGCTTTTTTAGGTTCATATGGTATGTGAAAAACACCTGTCACAGTTGTGGGGGAAGCCTTACAAAGATCTCATTTTCAGTTTTGAGAAGCAAAACAGTATATTGTTACTGTTTGCTTTTTATTTTCATTTGGCCATTTAGTAATTGCCAATTGTCCTCACTTCACTCTTCCATTCATCTGACCACAAGCAGTTTAAAAATTAGGGAAAGGTCTTCCTGACAGCATTCAGATATCCTGTTTCTATGCAGGGTCTGCAGGTCTGGCCTAGAATTGACCATTTCTATTTTAAAATGTTGATTTATCCATGTGTAATATGTATAGAGACCTGGTTTGAAGGGGAAATCTGCTAATTTACATAGCACAAAACCAAGAAATAAAAGAATAGGGAGAAAAAAATTAAATCAGACACAGAAAGTGTTGCACTTACCAATTTGTTAGTCTATCTGCATCTCCACTGAGAACACCTAAAAAATCCAGGTAAGAAAACACACAAAAAAAACCCAAACTAAGTATTATACAGTATAAAATGTTACTCTATTCAATTTCCAGATTTTATTAAACTATTAGCATGCATTGTATAGTGTATCCATTTTGAAATCTTTCCTCATGCTCTTTAGAAGATGTTCTAATATGAAAAGGGATGTTGAGATAAGTATCTTTGTCCTGCATTCAGATGTTATGTATGATCAGGAAGAAGAATGAAGCTTATTGTTAACCTAGAGTTATTTAGTCTCTTTGCTCTTAATTATTGGTAGGTAAAGGATATGATTTTAATTGTATTTTGTGCACTAAGAAGAAACTTTTCTTCTGTTCTTCAAGGAACTAAATGGAGAGACCCCTTCATCTTTATACAGAGCTGCAGCAGTACTTCTACAATTTAATATTATTGATTTAGATGGTCTGTATGTACATGTAAGTCCATAGGCTGCTAAGAATATTTAGTTGTCCATCCCAGGGGTGCGGGGAGGAGTAGACAGCCTTTATAGCACTCCAAGGTTGGTCCTAGGCTTTCACGTCTTAATTTTTGAAGCCCTAATGCTTTACTGCTTTGTGTTTACTTTATAAAGGGAATGAATTTAATGCTTTGACAAACTGTGGAAATCAGATACTTTAATCATCCTTGCAGGATTCAAAGTTGGATATGACATTCTCAGTTGTCATCAAGGCATATCGCATGGGGGAGAAGCCAAATTCTAAACAGTGTGGTTTTAGACTTCTCCATTGTACGTAAATCACAGGAAATAAGGGATTACCTAGATACTTGTTCCTTTTCCCAAAAATGTTAATTTTAGGCATTTAGGATGAATTTCTGGAGCCAGGATCTAGAAGAGTATGTATGAGATTGTGATTGATGACCTCTAGTTTAGCAACAATTTAGCCTGTCAGTTTAAATAAAACTAAGTTTGTAGTATACCAATTACTGTTTTATTAGGTTGTGTGCTAGGATATCTATGAACTTAAACTTGTCCAAAGCTGACATAACCTTCACTGCTTTTGCAGTCACTTTCCGACTTTCTTGCTTATCATGTACTGTGGTTTACAGAGTTGACCACAACTTGGTCTTTCCCTTGGAGGCAGTCATAGTCTAGCAAGGGAGAAACATTTTGCATTATATAGTAAGTACTCTGCTGGAGGTATTCACAGAGTGCTGTTGGGTCTTAGAATAGGTAGTGACTCTCTATGTTGGAAGGCTTTTCCAGACTAGTGATGTTGAACTGGGATCTTGATAGATGTGTAGGTGTTGGCTAAGCTTACAAGGTAGGAAGCTTTGTAAGTAAAATGAACTGGGTATAGAGGTGGAGGTTTGAAAGGGCCTTATCATCACCTCAGGGGAACATCAGGAAGCTCAAAGTCGTTGGACCCTGGGCTGGTATGTAGGGGAAATGAAGATGGAGAAATGGATTGGGGCTGAGCTGTGATCACTTCATAATAAACTTGTGTTCACTAGCAAGATGTGGCAGTTGTAACTTTATATGCACCTAGTAATACATTCCCAAAATAGATGAAACTAGAAATAGAAATTTAAGAAGCTTAAAGTTCATCCATTGTAATGAGAAATTTTAGAGACAATGGCAGTACTCTATGTAAAAGATGGGGACCTACAGCAGATATGTAGGAAAACAATAAAAATAGAGGGCATAAAGAATGAGCAGTGGGGAGCATAATGAATGACGAAAGTTTGTTTAACTCCTTGTCCCAGTCTATAGCGACTTCTTCCACCCTCTCTTTTGACTAATGGGACGAAGTCTACGATATGTAGTTTATTATGTCACTGTTGCCTTTTTTTATTTGCTGCTGGTTTACTTTGCATTTGATGTAGCTACTGAATTAGATTATGCATTTCTTGGGGCAGGTACACTTTTATAGCTCACTATAGTGCCTAGCAGAAACTACTAAATAATGGATTGTTGGCTGTGTTTTCCTTTGTGTCTGGGTTACTTTATGAAATGTCCACATTAACCATCTTCCATGCATACAGGATGGCTGTATTTGAGATACTCAGTCCTTTTTCATGTTGGAGGGTCAGCTATACACATTACTTTCCCTTTTGTAATAAACTAGAAACTAGTTTGTGGCTTAAGTCATATAGTTATCTAGTAAATGACAACTAAGATGCAAAATGTTTATAATTTTTCTACTTCAGATTTTTCATTTAGAGGAATCAAATTTATGCTGTTATGTAATTCAGTAGCTCACCTCTCCCAAATTGTATCTGTATGTAGTACTTTATTTAATTTGGAGTTTGTCCTTTAGAGGGGTAATCTGATATTTTTAATGGAACAAGTATACATTTATTGGGTAAACCAAGTTCAGTGGCAAGCATCACTGTTATAGTATTGTGTTAACATGAAACTTCAAACTGCTACCAGATGTTAAAAGGTATACAAAATGTAAGCTCTTAATTAGAGTATAAAATTATAATGGAGAGAAACTTATTTAGAAGGGATATCATGGTCATGAATAAGCTTGACTTTGTTATTTTCAGTTTTATTAACTGAGTGTAGTGTTTGCTTTTTATGTGCAAATAGTATTAGCTGTTACATGAAATTTTAATGAACCATTTTTAGCTTCTTCCAGATGATAATTGCATTATGGATGAACACAAACGAGAAATTGTGGAAGCTAAGCAAATTATTAGAAAACTTACAATGGTTGTATTGTCTTCCAAAAAAATTGATGAGCGAGAGAAAGTAAAGGAAAAAGAAGAGGAGAAAGTAGAGAAGGTATGTGGCTCATTCTAGTAAAATCAACATTGTCTTCTGGATTTAGAATTATTTAATTAGTTAATCAACAATTATTGATTTTGATTGTGCTGAAGAAAGGTGGTTTGATTTCTGACATACATTTCAAAATGTATTCTAAGTAAAATCACAAATGTATTTGTGACTTTTATTTGTGCTCTGTCTCTTAAGTCCCAAGGGGTTCTCAAAGGTGAATGAGTTCTAGGTTGCTGTGGCACAGAACAGTAAGTACCATGTAGTATAATCCCTAGCTATGAACTGTCACACTGTGTCTGCTAAATGAAAAAACAGATCCTGTTTTTTTTTCAGTTGGTAAAAAACTTGATTGTAGTTTCTGGAAAATACCATTGCATTTACCATGAATGGCAGCCATAGTTGACATACATTGTTGTATTATTTAGCTTAAATTAGGATTTATTGGTGTCTGGTGTGTGTTCTTACTGTAATTGTTTATTTTTAGCCACCTGATAACCAAAAACTTGGTTTGTTGGAAGCCTTGTTAAAGATTGGTGATTGGCCGCATGCCCAGAACATTATGGATCAGATGCCTCCATACTATGCAGCTTCACATAAGCTAATAGCCCTTGCTATTTGCAGGCTTATTCACATAACTATTGAGCCGCTCTACCGAAGGTATGTTAGTATATGCTTTAGTACTCATTGAGGTAGAATTAGATGAGGACTATAAAAAATCTGCATGTTTATCCTGTCTCTTCAAACCAAGCATATATTTTAGTATGTTTTATCAGAAGATACAAATTATTCAGTGTATCAGTTTGATATGTGTTAATTAGTAACTTGTCTCCTAACGTCTATATCAGGTGTTACAGAATGTGTGCTGCCGTCTAGTCTAAAAAATATAGGTTAGACATTTAGGTTGAGTTTGTTCCATTGAGAGTGAAAACTCCATTCTTCTGTTCTTTACTTTTCCTCCTATCTGAGGGGCAGAGAATTCTAAGGTTTTTACTTAGTGTATTTTCCTCTATCCTGCGTTGAGTGGCTCTGAGTGAGGCCTTTGCCTCTCTGCTTGCCTTATCTTTCCTGGCATTTAGGCTGCTGTTGGGGAAATTGCTAGTGCAGCCTCCCTCATCATCCCTAGTTACTGTGTCGACCAGTCCTCTAGTCCTCAGCCTACTTGCAGGATACTTAGGAGCAGTATTGGCAGAAGCTCTGGCTTCCGCCCCAGAGAGCAGAGCCTGCCTCAAAAGCCCCAGCCTTGTGACTTGTGGATAGTGGCTGGCTGCTGCCTTCAGTGCCACCTGGGCTGTGGACCATGAAGACTTCTTCTCAGAGAGTGACCCCTGTGACTCCACAGCAGGTGAGAACTCTGGGCACGCTGTGCTTTTTAGCGTGACACACTCTTTCATTATGCTGCTCACCTTCCCTCCCACCACCTATCTCATACTCCGTCTAGCTAGTGGAACCCAGATTGAGAAATGTTTATTGACTTAAGTCAGTGTTGTTTTATCCATTTTTCTGTTTCATCTTCCAGTGTCTCTGACATCCATCCCTTGTTCCCCATGCCCATATTCAAATTCCTGATACTGGCCACGTTTAACTAAAAACAAATTCATATGATGTATGTTAAGTGTTACTTGAAATTTGCATTTTTCTGATTTCCTCTTCTTATGCAGTAAATTTGAAGCGTTCTCCTCTGAGTTCTTGATTTTTTTTCAAATGAGTATTGGTTTTGTATTTTCTACTAGTTAAATTATCTGGTAGAATAAAGTTAGGCACAGTTGAAATATAGAAAGCAAATATGAGCAAGAAAGGTTTTAATTATTAATATGACTGTATTAATTTAAAATGGGCTCTTCAATAGTATTAATAAGAATTTTACTTCCTTTCATAGAGTTGGCGTTCCTAAAGGTGCTAAAGGCTCACCTGTTAATGCTTTGCAAACTAAGAGAGCACCAAAGCAAGCAGAGAGCTTTGAAGACTTGAGGAGAGATGTCTTCAGTATGTTCTGTTACCTTGGTCCTCATCTTTCTCATGATCCCATTTTATTCGCAAAAGTGGTGCGCATTGGCAAATCATTTATGAAGGAGGTTAGTAAGAGTCTTTTTTTCCAAGAAGAAAACTAAGTTGTGGAGTGAACATGTTCTGAGCTTATTTCTGTTTTTATTTCTGTTGAAATAAAAAGAACATGAACTTAAGAAAAAAAGATTGGTTAAAGTTTGGGGAAAGTTCATTGTGTCCTATCTCTGTCTCTCTCTCTGTCTCTCTCTGTCTCTGTCTCTCTCTCTCTCTCTCTCTCTCCATATATATATATATATATATGTGTGTGTGTGTGTGTATGTAATGTATGTATATATATATGTATGTATGTATATATGTATGTATGTATATATAGACATATATAGATATATAAAACTTAAATTTAGCTAGATTATTAGTTGTTGCCCACATAGGAAAATATGCTTTGGAACAAGTGATTGCTTTTGAATCACCTTATAATTAGTGGTTAACTCTGTGTTCTGTCCTCTTGCTTTTCTTCTGCTCAGTTATTTTCTTAGCTGCAATTTTGAATCATTGCCATGATTTGTATGAAGTCCAAACTGTTGAGGAGGACCCATTCCTTAATTTTTATAGTAAGCTTTTCATTGAAATAAAGTACACAAGTCATAATTGTACAACTCAGTGGCTTCTTCCAAACAGAATACCCATGTGTCCCCCACCCAGATTAAGAAATACAACAGTACTGGTGCACCAGAGTTTTCCTTGTACTCCTTGTGGTCGCTACTCTATGAGTAACCATTTGTGCTGCTTTATTTTAAATCATCTTTGAGTTATTATTGACATACAGTAAACTTCACTCATCTTAAGTGTATAATTTGATGAGTTTTAACAGATGTGCACACGTTGTGTGTTCACCACCACAATGATGACATTAAATATTTTCATCACCCCAGGAAGTTCCCTCTTGGTCAATTCCTTCCCCTTCATTTCTGGTTCCTGGCAACCACTGGTAGGCTTTCTGTCACTATAGTTTCGCTTTTTCTAGAACTTCATGTAAATGGAGTTCTATAGAACATACTCTTTTCTGTCTGGTTTCTTCCACTTGATGCTTTTGAGATTCGTCCAAGTTGTTGCATAGGTCTGTAGTTCCTCGATTGCTGAGTAATATTTCATTATATAGACATACCAGAGTTTATTCATTGACCAATTGATGGGCATTTGGGTTGTTTCTAGTTGGGGGCTATTATAAGTAAAGCTGTTGTGAATATTCTTATACAAGTCTTTGGGGGTTGAAGGCACTTTTCTTCCCCAGGAATGGGATTGCTGGGCCATACAGATAAGTGTATATTTAACTTTTTGCCAAACTATTCCAAGATGTGTGTATCATTTTGTATACCTGGAAGCAATGTATATGACTTCCAGTTGCTTCACATACTCATCAACACTTGGTATTGTCAGTCTTTAAATTTTAGTTATTCTAATGGGTGTGTAGTGGTATCTGTTGTGCTTTTAATTTATGTTTCCCTGGTGATCCATGATGTTGAACATCTTTTCATGTCCTTCTTTGCCATTTGCAATCATCTATATTGAAATATCCATTTAAATCTGCAACCTATTTTTAGCTGGGTTGTCTTCTATTATTACTTTTCACTTTGATTTGCCTTTTCATTTTATGAACTGTCTTTTGAAAAGCAAAAACTTTTAATTTTGATTAATTCCAAGTTAGCAGTACTTTTATGGTTTGCTTTTTGTATTCTAAGAAATCTTCGTGTAATCCAAGGTCTTAAAGCTGAAAAGAATACATAATTTCTTTTCAGTTGTAAAACAAGGCAGCCAAAAGACTAGAAATTGTTACAAGCACAATAGCAGTTTTCTCCAGTGTTTGGTAATTGCATCTAATTTTGATTTATATGTGTATATATATATTAATTTTGGTATCATTAATATACACTTGCATGAGCAACATTGTGGTTACTAGACTCCCCCCATTATCAAGTCCCCACCACATACCCCATTACAGTCACTGTCCATCAGCATAGTAAGGTGCTGTAGAGTCACTAATTCTCTGTGCTATACTGCCTTCCCAATACCCTGCCACTACATTATGTGTGCTAATCGTAATTCCCCTTATCCTTCCCTTCCCACCCATCTTCCCCAGTCCCTTTCCCTTTGGTAACTGTTAATCCATTCTTGGGTTCTGTGAGTCTGCTGCTGTTTTGTTTCTTCAGTTTTTGCTTTGTTCTTATACTTCACAGATGAATGAAATCATTCAATACTTGTCTTCCTCCCCCTGGCTTACTTCACTGAGAATAATACCATCTAGCTCCATCCATGTTAATTTTGATTTTTGATAATAGTAACTGCCTGGAAAATTTAACAGCTGTTGTATATCAATCCCTTGGCTACTGAAATATTTGATATGCCGTTTAATTCTTAGCTGGTCAAATTTAAAAAATTTTTTTAATTTTTAATTTTATTTTGGTATCATTAATCTACAATTACATGAGGAACATTATGTTTACTGGCTCCCCATTTCACCAAGTGCCCCCCATAAACCCCATTACAGTCACTGTCCATCAGCGTAGTAAGCTTCTGTAGTCACTAATTGTCTTCTCTGGGTTGCACATCCCTCCCCATGCTTCAACCCACATTATACATGCTAATCGTAATGCCCCCTTTCTTTCCTCCCCTTATCCCTCCCTTCCCACCCATCCTCCCCAGTCCCGTTCCCTTTGGTAACTGTTAGTCCATTCTTGGGTTCTGTGATTCTGATGCTGTTTTATTCCCTCAGTTTTTTCTTTGTTCTAATATTCCACACATGAGTGAAATCATTTGGTACTTGTCTTTTTCCACCTAGATTATGTCAGTGAGCATAATACCCTCTAGCTCCATCCATGTTGTTGCAAATGGTAGGATTTGTTTTCTTATGGCTGAATACTAGTTCATTGTGTATATGTACTGCAGCATCTTATTTATCCATTCATCTACTGATGGATACTTAGGATGCTTCCATTTCTTGGCTACTGTAAACAGTGCTGCGATAAACATAGGGGTGCATCTGTCTTTTTCAAACTGGGCTGCTGCATTCTTAGGGTAAATTCCTAGAAGTGGAATTCCTGGGTCAAATGGTATTTCTATTTTGAGCTTTTTGAGGAACTACCATACTGCTTTCCACTCTGGTTGAACTAATTTACATTCCCACCAGCAGTGTAGGAGTGTTCCTCTTTCTCCACAACCTTGCCAAGATTTGTTTTTGTTTGTCTCTTGGATGCTGGCGATCCTTACTGGTATGAGGTGATATCTCATTATGGTTTTAATTTGCATTTCTCAGATGACTAGTGATGTAGAGCATCTTTTCATGTGTCTGTTGGCCATCTGAATTTTTTCTTTGGAGAACGGTCTGTTCAGCTCCTTTACCCAGTTTTTAATTGGATTATTTCTTTTACTTTGTTGAGGTGCATGAGCTCTTTGTATATTTTGGATTTCAACCCTTTATCGTATCTGTCATTTATGAATATATTCTCCCATACTGTAGGATACCTTTTTGTTCTATTGATGGTGTCCTTTGCTGTAGAAGGTTTTCAGCTTGGTATAGTGCCACTTGTTTATTTTTGCTTTTTTTTCCCTTTCCTGGGGAGATATATTCATGAAGAAGTTGCTCATGTTTATGTCCAAGAGATTTTTGCTTATGTTTTTTTCTAAAAGTTTTATGATTTCATGACTTACATTCAGGTATTTGATCCATTTCAAATTTACTTTTGTGTATGGGGTTAGACAATGATCCAGTTTCATTCTCTTACATGTAGCTGTCCAGTTTTGTCAACAGCAACTGTTGAAGAGGCTGTCATCTGCCATTGTATGTCCATGGCTCCTTTATCATATATTAATTGACCATATATGTTTGGGTTAATGTCTGGAATCTCTGTTCTGTTCCACTGGTCTGTGGCTCTGTTCTTATGCCAGTACCAAATTGTCTTTATTTCTGTGGCTTTGTAGTAGAGATTGAAGTTAGGGAGCGAGATCCCTCCCACAGTATTCTTCCTTCTCAGGATTGCTTTAGCTATTTGGGGTCTTTGGTGGTTTCATATGAGTTTTTGAACAGTTTGTTCCAGTTCATTGAAGAATGCTGTTGGTAATTTCATAGGGATTACATTGAATCTGTATATTGCTTTGGGAAGGATGGCCATTTTGATCATATTAATTCTTCCTGGCCAAGAGCATGTGATGAGTTTCCATTTTTAAGTGTCCTCTTTAATTTCTCTTAAGAGTGTTTTGTAGTTTTCAAGGTATAGGTGTTTAACTTCCTTGGTTAGTTTTATTCCTAGGTATGTTATTCTTTTTGATGCAATTGTAAATGGAATTGTTTTCCTGATATCTGCTTCTATTAGATGATTGTTAGTGTATAGGAAAGCCACAGATTTCTGTATATTAATTTTGTATCCTGCAACTTTGCTGAATTCTGAAATTAATTCTAGTAGTTTTGGAGTGGGGTCTTCAGGGTTTTTTATGTGCAATATCATGTCATCTGAAAATAGTGGCAGTTTGACTTCTCTACCAATCTGGATTCCTTGTATTTCTTTGTTTTGTCTGATTGCCATGGCTAGGACCTCCAGTACTATGTTGAATAACAGTGGGGAGAGTGGGCATCTCTGTCTTGTTCCCGATCTTAGAGGAAAAGCTTTCAGCTTCTCGCTGTTCAGTATGATGTTGGCTGTGGGTTTATCATATATGGTGTTTATTATGTTGAGGTACTTGCCCTCTATACCCATTTTGTTGAGAGTTTTTATCATGAATGGATGTTGAATTTTGTTGAATGATTTTTCAGCATCTATGGAGATGATCATGTGGTTTTTGTCCTTTTTGTTTATGTGGTGGATGATATTGATGGAGTTTCGAATATTGTACCATCTTTGCATACCTGAGATGAGTCCCACTTGGTCATGGTGTATGATCCTCTTGATGTACTTTTGAATTCGGTTTGCTAATATTTTGTTGAGTATTTTTGCATCTACATTCATCAGGGATATTGGTCTGTAATTTTCTTTTTTGGTGGGGTCTTTGCCTGGTTTTGGTATTAGGATGATGTTGGCTTCATAGAATGAGTTTGGGAGTATTCTCTCTTCTTCTATTTTTTGGAAAATTTTAAGGAGAATGGTATTATTTCTTCTCTGTATGTCTGAGAATGTTACATGGTAAATCCATCTTGCCTGGGGGTTTTGCTTTTGGGTAGTTTTTTGATTACCACTTCAATTTAGTTGCTAGTAATTGGTCTGTTTAGATTTTCTGTTTCTTCGTTGGTCAGTCTTGGACAGTTGTATTTTTCTAGGAATTTGTCTATTTCTTTTAGGTTTCCAAGCTTCTAGCATATAGGTTTTCATAGTATTCTGTAATAAGTCTTTGTTTTTCTGTGGGGTCCATCATGATTTTTCCTTTCTTGTTTCTGATTCTGTTGATTCTCTTTTTCTCTTAATAAGTATGGCTAGAGGCTTATCTGTTTTGTTTTGTTTTTTTTCTCAAAGAAACAGCTCTTGGTTTCACTGATTTTTTCTATAGTTTTATTCTTCTAAATTTTATTTATTTAGTCTTTAATCTTTATTATGTCCCTCCCTCTGCTGACTTTATGCCTCATTTGTTCTTCTTATTCCAATTTTGAGAATTGTGACTTTAGACTATTCATTTGGGTTTGTTCTTCCTTCTTTAAATATGCCTGGATTGCTATATACTTTCCTCTTAAAACTGCCTTCGCTGCATCCCACAGAAGTTGGGGCTTTGTGTTGTTGTTGCCATTTGTTTCCATATATTGCTGGATCTGTATTTTAATTTTGTGATTGATTGATTGATTATTTAGGAGCTTGTTGTTAAGCCTCCATGTGTTTGTGAATCTTTTTGCTTTCTTTGTACAATTTATTTCTAGTTTTATAACTTTGTGGTATGCAAAGTTAATTGGTAGAATTTCAGTCTTTTTGAATTTACTGAGGCTCATTTTGTGGCCTAGTATGTGGTCTATTCTGGAGAATGTTCCATGTGCACTTGAGAACAATGTGTATCCTGTTGCTTTTGGGTGTTGAGTTCTATAAATGTCTATCAAGTCCATCTGTTCTAGTGTGTTGTTCAGTGCCTCTGTGTCCTTACTTATTTTCTGTCTGGTGGACCTCTCCTTTGGAGTGAGTGGTGTGTTGAAGTCTCTTAAGATGAATGCATTGCATTCTATTTACTCCTTTAATTCTGTTAGTATTTGTTTGACATATGTTTGTGCTCCTGTATTCAGTGCATATATATTTTTAGTGGTTATATCCTTCTTTTGGACTGCCCCCTTTATCATTATGTAGTGTCCTTCTTTATCTCTTTTACTTTCTTTGTTTTGAAGTCTATTTTGTCTGATACTAGTACTGCCACACCTGCTTTTTTCTCCCTGTTGTTTGCATGAAATATGTTTTTCCACCCTTGACTTTTAATCTGTGCATGTCTTTGTGTTTAAGGTGAGTCTCTTGTAAGCAGCATATACATGGGTCTTGCTTTTTTATCCACTGTATTGCTCTGTGTCTTTTGATTGGTGCATGAAGTCCATTTACATTTAGGGGTGATTATTGAAAGATATGTACTTATTGCCATTGCAAGCTTTAGATTCATGGTTACTAAAGGTTCAAAGTTATATTCTTTGCTATCTTACCATCTAACTTAGCTCACTTATTGAACTGTTATAAACACCGTCTGATGATTCTTTATTTCTCTCCCTTATTCCTCCTCCTCCATTTTTTATATGTTAGGTGTTTTCTTTTGTGCTCTTTTATGTTTCCTTTTACTGCTTTTGTGGGTAGTTGATTTTATTTTTTTGCCTTTTGTTAGTTGGTTTGCTTTCTTTGCTGTGATTTTATTTTCTCTGGTGATATCTATTTAGCCTTAGGAGTGCTTCTATCTAGAGCAGTCCCTGTAGGATGCCCTGTAGAGCTGGTTTGTGGGAGACAAATTCCCTTAACTCTTGCTTGACTGTGAATTGTTTAATCCCTTCTTTAAATTTAAATGATAATTGTGCTGGATACAGTATGCTTGATTCAAGGCCCTTCTGTTTCATTGCAGTAAATATATCATGCCATTCTCTTCTGGCCTGTAATATTTCTGTTGAGAAGTCTGATGATAGACTGATGGGTTTTCCTTTGTAAGTGACCTTTTCTCTCTCTCTGGCTGCCTTTAATACTCTGTCCTTGTTCTTGGTCTTTGCATTCTAATTATTTTGTGTCTTGGTGTTGTCCTCCTTGGGTACCTTCTTTTGGGAGTTCTATGTGCTTCCATGGTCTGAGCAACTATTTCCTCTTCCAGTTTGGGGAAGTTTTCAGCAATTATTTCTTCAAAGACACTTTCTATCCCTTTTTATCTCTTTTCTTCTCCTGGTACCCCTATAATGCGGATATTGTTCCCTTTGGATTAGTCACACAGTTCTCTTAATATTCTTTCATTCCTGCAGATCCTTTTATCTCTCTCTGCATCAGCTTCTCTGTGTTCGTGTTCTCTGATTTCTGTTCCATTACCGGCCTCTTCCATCTCGTCCATTCTGCTCTTAAATCCTCCCAGAGATTGTTTTATTTCTGTATTCTCCCTCCCAGCTTTATCTGTTAGCTCTTGTGTTTTTCTCTGCAGCTCTGTCAGCATGGTTATGACCTTAATTTTGAATTCATTTTCAGGGAGATTGGTTAAATCTATCTCCCCAGGTTCCCTCTCAGGGGATGTCTGGGTTATTCTAGTCTGTATCAAATTCTTCTGTCTTTTCATGGCGATAGAGGTAGTCGTGGGCAGTTGGCACGTGTGTCAGCTGGGAGAACATAGTCCCTTCCCGCTTGTTCGTTGCCTTCCTCTCCTGCGCAAACAGTGACCCCTAGCAGCTTGTGCTGGGCAGCTGCATGCCTCCTCGGCCTCTTAGTCTGGCCTGAGCAACTGCAGAGTAGGCTCCGCGCGGCTGCTGTCAGCATGGCAGTTCTCAGGCTGCTGCTCCGCTATGGCAGGGTCATGTTGGAGGGGGAATGGGCAGCAGGTGGTTTCTCACCATGAGGGTCCTCAGAGCTGTGCTGCTACCCGGGGGGTTAGGATACCCAGAGTTCACCAGGATTCCCAGCTGCTGGGCTGAGTGTGCCGTGATGCTTCCATTCAGCTGTGAGGCTCCTCTCTCTTTAAGACTTTCAAAAGACACTTACTTTTCTTTTTCCCAGGGGCACTGACTATGGGAACCTGTCTTGCAGGTTTTACTGTTCCTTTTCCCTAGTATCCAGCTCACCATGCACTGTGTGTCTGCGCTCCAGGTGCGGATGACTAGGGCTGGGTATTTAGCAGTCCTGGGCACCCACTCCCTCCCTGTCCCAACTCCTCTCCTCCCACCGGGGAGCTGGGGTTGGGGGCTTGCTCAGGGCCCGCCAGACAGCTGCTTTCATCTTACCCCCTTCATAAGGCACTGGCTTCTCGCATGTGTAGATGTAGTCTGGCTGTTGTACTGTATCTTCTGGTCTCTCTTTTAGGAATAGTTGTATTTGTTGTATTTTCAAAAATATATATTGTTTTGGGAGTTGATTTCCGCTGTCCTGCTAACGCCGCCATCTTGGCTCCTCTAAGGCTGGTCAAATATTTTTAATACTCACAAATTTATGTTGTTAAAAGGTATTCTAAGTAGTTTATTACTACACATATTATTAAGCTATATACATGTAAAAAGAACATGTAACAATATTTCATTACTTTGATCCTTGTAGTCTGAAAAGTATGAGTCAAGTTAAATACTGCCTGTTTAAAGAACAAAAGGGTTGTCTTTGCCAGTGCATCATATTGGGAAGCATGTGAAGTTAATTTGTCCCATTACTGGTAATGTAAACATTGATCACTTAAGGTGATGGCTTCCAGGTCTCCACTGTACAGTTACTCTTTTTCCCTTTGTTGTTAATATATATCTTATAGGGAAACAATTTAAATAGCCTCTTTATCATCTTACTTTTCATCCACTAATGCTGTTCTTTTAAATTGACAATCTTAATGTTCTGATTTCTTGTGAAATTCTTTCTTTGGCAATAACTATTACAAACTTGTAAGCGGGAGTCCAGACATCCAACTTGTGGAAGTCTCATACATAGATACACGCATAAACAGATACACATACGGTATTACTAGAGAGATATACAGGTGCTAGAGCTGTCACCCTTTCCCTCTGCTGCCTGCATTGCAGCCCACTTGTCCCTCCATTCTATCACAGTTGTGCTTGGTGCCTGCCCCCAACACTAGTTTCTATTTTTGCAGGGGGAGAAGGGCAGAAGGGAAGAGAAAAATGTTTATCTTGATCACAGAGTAGGAAGAAATTTGTCTTCTCCCATTGCTAAAGTTGTGGTAGGAAAAGAATCTTTCCAACAATCGGAGTTAGGATTTTGGTTTATTTGTTTGAGCATGAAAATATTTCAGTACAACAAAGCATTTGTTGTGTTTATAGGCTTAACAAGTTTTTGTTGCTTATCTAGGAATTTAACTGGGTTTGGGGGAATGTGATCTTAATTCCTAGTAATTCATTTACAATTAAGTGTCTTTAACAAGTCTCATTTATAAGCTTGGAGTGGCTTATATATTCAAATTGTATATTTATATATATATGTCTTTTTTATTGAAGTATAGTTGATACACAGTATTGTATTGGTTTCAAATATACAACACAGTGATTCAGCCATTGCATAACAAAATCCTCACCCCCAACTAGTGCAGTTATGATCTGTCAACATAGAGCAGTATTTTAGAACAGTGGATTATATTCTCCATGTGGCACTTCCATCACCGTGCCCAACTTATACTGTGACTGGGATTTTGTGCCTCTTTATCCCCCTCAGCTGCCCCACCCATGCACCATAACTCCTCCTCCATGGTAACCACCAGTCACTTCTCAGTGTCTAAGACTCCAGTGCTATTTTGTTCATTTTGTTTTGTTTTTAGATTCCACATATAAGTAAAATCATTGTATTTGCCTTTTCTCTGCCTGGCTTATTTCACCTAGAATAATACTGTCTAGGTCCATCCATGTTGTCACAAATGGCAGGATTTCATTTTTTTTATGGGTGAATCATTCCATTGTGCATGTGTACCACATCTTCTTTATCCATCTATTGATGGACACTTTGTTTGCTTCCATATCTTGGCTATTTTAAATAATGTGGCAGTAAACAGGGATGCATATCTTTTCAAATCAGAGATTTTGTTTTCTTCAGGTAAATACCTAGAAGTTTAGTTACTGGGTCCTATAGTTTTTCTGTGTTCAGTTTTATGAGGAACTTCCATGCTGCTTTCCATAGTGGCTGCACCAATTTACATTTCTGCAAGCTGAGTAGGAGGGTTCCCTCTTCTCCACATCATCAACACGTGTTATTTCTTGTCTTTTGGATACTGGCCATTCTAACTGGTGTGAGGTTATATGTCATTATGGTTTTGATTTGCAATTCCCTGATGATTGGCAATGTGGAGCGTCTTTTCTTTTTTTTTCTTATTTTTTTTGTGAGGGCATCTCTTATATTTATTGATCAAATGGTTGTTAACAACAATAAAATTCTGTATAGGGGAGTCAGTGCTCAATGCACAATCATTAATCCACCCTACGCCTAATTTTCATTAGTCTCCAATCTTCTGAAGCATAACAAACAAGTTTTTACATGGTGAACAAATTCTTACATAGTGAATAAGTTCTTACATGGTGAACAGTACAAGGGCAGTCATCACAGAAACTTTCGGTTTTAATCACACATTATTAACTATAAGCAATCAGTTCCAATATGAGTATTTGTTTGATTTTAATACTTGATTTATATATGGATACCGCATTTCTACCTTTATTATTATTATTATTATTATTATTATTTTTAATAAAACGCTGAAGTGGTAGGTAGATGCAAGATAAAGGTAGAAAACATAGTTTAGTGTTGTAAGAGAGCAAATGTAGATGATCAGGTGTGTGCCTGTAGACTATCTGTTTATCCAAGCTAGACAAGGGCAATAAAACATCCACGGATGCAGAAGATTTCTCTCAGAACAGGGGGGATGAGATTCTAAGGCTCACTTCTGTTGGTCTCCAATTTCTCTCCTGATGGCCCCCCTGTGACTGTGCCTGTCTTAGGTTGTTCCTCCCTTGAGGAATCTTACCCGTCTCTGGCTAACCAGTCATCTTCCGGGGCCATACAAGGAAATGTAAAGTTGGTAAGTGAGAGAGAAGCCATATTGTTTGAAAAGGTTAGCTTTTTACTTCTTTGCAGATTTATGCCCTGTGGCTTCTACGCCCAGCATTTGTCTTGAGGTATCTTTACCATTTGGAGGAATTATGATACTCAGTAAATTCGATATGAGGCATGAATTCTATTTAAGGGTTGTAATTAGGAAGGAAAAAGAAAAGCTATAGAAGTAGCAGGTGGAAGAAAACATGGGAAGATTGATTATTTCTTTGACATATCTTCTTGTAGAGTAACTTAAGCATGCATGTATAAGTTTTTTTTTTTTTTTGAGAGGGCATCTCTCATATTTATTGATCAAATGGTTGTTAACAACAATAAAATTCAGTATAGGGGGGTCAACGCTCAATGTACAATCATTAATCCATCTCAAGCCTAATTCTCGTCAGTCTCCAATCTTCTGAAGCATAACGAACAAGTTCTTACATGGTGAACGAATTCTTACATAGTGAGTAAGTTCTTACATGGTGAAGAGTACAAGGGCATTCATCACAGAAACTTTCGGTTTTGATCATGCAATATGACCTATAAACAATCAGGTCAAATATGAATATTCGTTTGATTTTTGTACTTGATTTATATGTTGATCCCACATTTCTCCTATTATTATTATTATTTTTATTTTTAATAAAATGCTGAAGTGGTAGGTAGATGCAAGATAAAGGTAGAAAACATAGTTTAGTGCTGTAAGAAGGCAAATGTAGATGATCAGATGATCAGGTGTGTGCCTATGGACTAAGTATTAATCCAGGCTAGACAAGGGCAGCAAGACATCCACGGATGCAGAAGATTTCTCTCAAAGCAGGGGGGGTGAGGTTCTGAGCCTAACCTCTGTTGATCCCCAAATTCTCACCTGATGGCCCCCCTGCAACTGTGCCTGTCTTAGGTTGTTCCTCCCTTGAGGAATCTTACCCGTCTCTGGCTAACCAGTCATCTTCCGGGGCCATACAGGGAAATGTAAAGTTGGTAAGTGAGAGAGAAGCCATATTGTTTGCAAAGGTTAGCTTTTTACTTCTTTGCAGATTTATGCCTTGTGGCTTCTATGCCCAGCACTTGTCTCGAGGTATCTTTACCACCTGGAGGAATTATGATACTCGGTAAATTTGATATGAGGCACGAATTCTATTTAAGGGTTGTAATTAGAAAGGAAGAAGAAAAGCTATAGATGTAGCATATGAAGGAAACATGGGAGGATTGACTATTTCTTTGACATATCTTCTTGTAGAGTACCTTAAGTATGTATAGGTTTTAAACTACTAACTAATTTGCACACACATATTAACGTAATAGGAATACGGTGACAAAAACAAAGCAAATCTATAATTACCATCCATCTCCAGTGAAGCCAAGAAAACCATGTAGGCACCCTAGGCATTTGTGAAAATTTATCTATGATATGATGGATATTGTCCAACTGTACTTGAACCATCAGACAAATTAAAGCAGCCCATTTCTGGGATCTGTTCACATCCCATATGTTCTTTTAACCATAGATAGTCTATAGTCATGAGATTTTGGAGTGCTACAACTTGCACCCCTCCCAACTCCTGGTTGAGTTCCAACAGTACAGATCCGGTCAAATTCGTTGTCTCACTGTATGCACATGCCAGCCTAGACATCTCCCTCCTCATTCTTATGGCAAGTCCAGGAGACAGTGGGCTGGATGCAGCCCCAACCGCAGCATCGTCCGGATCTCTGTGGAGGCTTTTTGATGATCATCCCCCGGCACGAGTCCTCCAGAGAGTGCTGATGCCAGAAGCTCCTCCTCATATCGTATCTTAGTTCATTTTCTGGGTAGCCAAGCGAGGCCTTGATCTTCTGCATAGAAACAAACAGGCCCTTTGCCCACACTTTGACATGCCCTCTATACCACTGTGTGGAACTCCTTGGAGGTCAGCACACAGGAGCTGCTTTTTTTTTTTTTAATAAAGAGAAAGGAATATTATCAGAAAAGAGTACCTCCATAGCTGATCATCTGACACCCTTTAAGTGATCAACATTAAGGATATTTAAAGCATGCGTTGATCTTTGATTTACCAATAGTTTTATCCTGTTAAGGAGTAATCCCCCTTTTCTTTCTTTCTTTTTTTTTTTTTTTTTAATTTTTAATCTACACTTACATGAAGAATACTATGTTTACTATGCTCTCCCCTATATCAGGTCCCCCCTAACAACCACATTACGGTTACTGTCCATCAGCTTAGCAAAATGTTGTAGAGTCACTACTTGTCCTCTCTGTGTTGTGCAGCCCACCCTCCCCTTTCTCCCTCCCCCCATGCATGCTAATCTTAATACCCCCTTTCTTCTTCCCCCCACTTATCCCTCCCTGCCCACCCATCCTCCCCAGTTCCTTTCCCTTTGGTACCTGTTAGTCCATTTTTGGGTTCTGTAATTCCACTGCTGTTTTGTTCCTTCAGTTTTTCCTTTGTTCCTATACTCCTCAGATGAGTGAAATCATTTGGTATTTCTCTTTCTCCGCTTGGCTTATTTCACTGAGCATAATACTCTCCAGCTCCATCCATGTTGCTGCAAATGGTTGGATTTTTCCACTTCTTATGGCTGAGTAGTATTCCATTGTGTATATGTACCACATCTTCTTTATCCATTCATCTACCGATGGACATTTAGGTTGCTTCCAATTCTTGGCTATTGTAAATAGTGCTGCGATAAACATAGGAGTGCATCTGTCTTTCTCAAACTTGATTGCTGCGTTCTTAGGGTAAATTCCTAGGAGTGGAATTCCTGGGTCAAATGGTAGGTCTGTTTTGAGCATTTTGATGCACCTCCATACTGCTTTCCACAGTGGTTGCACTAATTTACATTCCCACCAGCAGTGTAGGAGGGTTCTTCTTTCTCCACAGCCTTGCCAACATTTGTTGTTGTTTGTCTTTTGGATGGCAGCTATCCTTACTGGTGTGAGGTGATACCTCATTGTAGTTTTAATTTGCATTTCTCTGATAATTAGCGATGTGGAGCATCTTTTCATGTGTCTGTTGGCTATCTGTATTTCTTTTTTGGAGAACTGTCTGTTCAGTTCCTCTGCCCATTTTTTAATTGGGTTATTTGTTTTTTGTTTGTTGAGGCGTGTGAGCTCTTTATATATTCTGGACGTCAAGCCTTTATCGGATCTGTCATTTTCAAATATATTCTCCCATACTGTAGGGTTCCTTTTTGTTCTATTGATGGTGTCTTTCGCTGTACAGAAGCTTTTCAGCTTAATGTAGTCCCACTTGCTCATTTTTGCTGTTGTTTTCCTTGCCCGGGGAGATATGTTCAAGAAGAGATCACTCATGTTTATGTCTAAGAGGTTTTTGCCTATGTTTTTTTCCAAGAGTTTAATGGTTTCATGACTTACATTCAGGTCTTTGATCCATTTTGAGTTTACCTTTGTATATGGGGTTAGACAATGGTCCAGTTTCATTCTCCTACATGTAGCTGTCCAGTTTTGCCAGCACCATCTGTTGAAGAGACTGTCATTTTGCCATTGTATGTCCATGGCTCCTTTATCAAATATTAATTGACCATATATGTTTGGGTTAATTTCTGGGGTCTCTAATATGTTCCACTGGTCTGTGGCCCTGTTCTTGTGCCAGGACCAAATTGTCTTGATTACTGTGGCTTTGTAGTAGAGCTTGAAGTTGGGGAGTGAGATCCCCCCTACTTTATTCTTCTTTTTCAGGATTGCTTTGGCTATTCGGGGTTTTTGGTGTTTCCATATGAATTTTTGAATTATTTGTTCCAATTCATTGAAGAATGTTGCTGGTAATTTGAGAGGGATTGCATCAAATCTGTATATTGCTTTGGGCAGGATGGCCATTTTGACGATATTAATTCTTCCTAGCCAGGAGCATGGGATGAGTTTCCATTTATTAGTGTCCCCTTTAACTTCTCTTAAGAGTGACTTGTAGTTTTCAGAGTATAAGTCTTTCACCTCTTTGGTTAGGTTTATTCCTAGGTATTTTATTCTTTTTGATGCAATGGTGAATGGAATTGTTTTCCTGATTTCTCTTTCTATTGATTCGTTGTTAGTGTATAAGAAAGCTACAGATTTCTGTGTGTTAATTTTGTAATCTGCAACTTTGCTGTATTCCGATATCAGTTCTAGTAGTTTTGGAGTGGAGTCTTTAGGGTTTTTTATGTACAGTATCATATCATCTGCAAATAGTGACAGTTTAACTTCTTTACCAATCTGGATTCCTTGTATTTCTTTGTTTTGTCTGATTTCCATGGCTAGGACCTCCAGTACTATGTTAAATAACAGTGGGGAGAGTGGGCATCCCTGTCTGGTTCCCGATCTCAGTGGAAATGCTTTCAGCTTCTCGCTGTTCAGTATAATGCTGGCTGTGGGTTTATCATATATGGCCTTTATTATGTTGAGGTACTTGCCCTCTATTCCCATTTTGCTGAGAGTTTTTATCATGAATGGATGTTGAACTTTGTCAAATGCTTTTTCAGCATCTATGGAGATGATCATGTGGTTTTTTTTTTTTTTTTTTTTTCAGGTTCATGTATTTTTTTATTTTTTTATTTTTTTATTTTTTTTTTTGAGAGGGCATCTCTCATATTTATTGATCAAATGGTTGTTAACAACAATAAAATTCAGTATAGGGGGGTCAATGCTCAATGTACAATCATTAATCCATCTCAAGCCTAATTCTCGTCAGTCTCCAATCTTCTGAAGCATAACGAACAAGTTCTTACATGGTGAACGAATTCTTACATAGTGAATAAATTCTTACATGGTGAACAGTACAAGGGCAGTCATCACAGAAACTTTCGGTTTTGATCATGCAATATGACCTATAAACAATCAGGTCAAATATGAATATTCGTTTGATTTTTGTACTTGATTTATATGTTGATCCCACATTTCTATTATTATTATTATTTTTATTTTTAATAAAATGCTGAAGTGGTAGGTAGATGCAAGATAAAGGTAGAAAACATAGTTTAGTGCTGTAAGAAGGCAAATGTAGATGATCAGATGATCAGGTGTGTGCCTATGGACTAAGTATTAATCCAGCCTAGACAAGGGCATCAAGACATCCACGGATGCAGAAGATTTCTCTCAAAGCAGGGGGGGTGAGGTTCTGAGCCTAACCTCTGTTGATCCCCAAATTCTCACCTGATGGCCCCCCTGCGACTGTGCCTGTCTTAGGTTGTTCCTCCCTTGAGGAATCTTACCCGTCTCTGGATAACCAGTCATCTTCTGGGGCCATACAGGGAAATGTAAAGTTGGTAAGTGAGAGAGAAGCCATATTGTTTGCAAAGGTTAGCTTTTTACTTCTTTGCAGATTTATGCCTTGTGGTTTCTATGCCCAGCACTTGTCTCGAGGTATCTTTACCACCTGGAGGAATTATGATACTCGGTAAATTCGGTATGAGGCACGAATTCTATTTAAGGGTTGTAATTAGGAAGGAAGAAGAAAAGCTATAGATGTAGCATATGAAGGAATCTTGGGAGGATTGATTATTTCTTTGACATATCTTCTTGTATAGTACCTTAAGTATGTATAGGTTTTAAACTACTAACTAATTTGCGCACATATATTAACATAATAGGAATACGGTGACATAAACAAAGCAAATCTATAATTACCATCCATCTCCAGTGAAGCCAAGAAAACCATTTAGGCACCCTAGGCATTTGTGAAAATTTATCTATGATATGATGGATATTGTCCAACTGTACTTGAACCATCAGACAAATTAAAGCAGCCCATTTCTGGGATCTGTTCACATCCCATATGTTCTTTTAACCATAGATAGTCTATAGTCATGAGATTTTGGAGTGCTACAACTTGCACCCCTCCCAACTCCTGGTTGAGTTCCAACAGTACAGATCTGGTCAAATTAGTTGTCTCACTGTATGCACCTGCCAGCCTAGACATCTCCCTCCTCATTCTTATGGCAAGTCCAGGAGATGGTGGGCTGGATGCAGCCACAACCGCAGCATCGTCCGGATCCCTGTGGAGGCTTTTTGATGATCATCCCCCGGCACGACTCCTCCAGAGAGTGCTGATGCCAGAAGCTCCTCCTCATATCGTATCTTAGTTCATTTTCTGGGTATCCAAGCTAGGCCTTGATCTCCTGCATAGAAACAAGCAGACCCTTTGCCCACACTTTGACATGCCCTCTATACCACTGTGCAGAACTCATTGGAGGTCGGCACACAGGAACTGCTTTTTTTTTTTTTTTTTTTTTTAATTAAGAGAAATTAATATTATCAGAAAAGAGTACCTCCATAGCTGATCATCTGACACCCTTTAAGTGATCAACATTAAGGATATTTAAAGCATGCGTTGATCTTTGATTTACCAATAGTTTTATCCTGTTAAGGAGTAATCCCCCTTTTCCTTCTTTCTTTCTTTCTTTTTTTTTTTTTTTTTAATTTTTAATCTACACTTACATGAAGAATACTATGTTTACTATGCTCTCCCCTTTATCAGGGTCCCCCCTAACAACCACATTACAGTTACTGTCCATCAGCTTAGCAAAATGTTGTAGAGTCACTACTTGTCCTCTCTGTGTTGTGCAGCCCACCTTCCCCTTGCTCCCTCCCCCCATGCATGCTAATCTTAATACCCCCCTTCTTCTTCCCCCCACTTATCCCTCCCTGCCCACCCATCCTCCCCAGTTCCTTTCCCTTTGGTACCTGTTAGTCCATTTTTGGGTTCTGTAATTCCACTGCTGTTTTGTTCCTTCAGTTTTTCCTTTGTTCCTATACTCCTCAGATGAGTGACATCATTTGGTATTTCTCTTTCTCCGCTTGGCTTATTTCACTGAGCATAATACTCTCCAGCTCCATCCATGTTGCTGCAAATGGTTGGATTTTTCCACTTCTTATGGCTGAGTAGTATTCCATTGTGTATATGTACCACATCTTCTTTATCCATTCATCTACCGATGGACATTTAGGTTGCTTCCAATTCTTGGCTATTGTAAATAGAGCTGCGATAAACATAGGAGTGCATCTGTCTTTCTCAAACTTGATTGCTGCGTTCTTAGGGTAAATTCCTAGGAGTGGAATTCCTGGGTCAAATGGTAGGTCTGTTTTGAGGATTTTGATGCACCTCCATACTGCTTTCCACAATGGTTGAACTAATTTACATTCCCACCAGCAGTGTAGGAGGGTTCCCCTTTCTCCACAGCCTCGCCAACATTTGTTGTTGTTTGTCTTTTGGATGGCAGCTATCCTTACTGGTGTGAGGTGATACCTCATTGTAGTTTTAATTTGCATTTCTCTGATAATTAGCGATGTGGAGCATCTTTTCATGTGTCTCTTGGCCATCTGTATTTCTTTTTTGGAGAACTGTCTGTTCAGTTCCTCTGCCCATTTTTTTATTGGGTTATTTGTTTTTTGTTTGTTGAGGCGCGTGAGCTCTTTATATATTCTGGACGTCAGGCCTTTATCGGCTCTGTCATTTTCAAATATATTCTCCCATACTGTAGGGTTCCTTTTTGTTCTATTGATGGTGTGTTTCGCTGTACAGAAGCTTTTCAGCTTAATGTAGTCCCACTTGCTCATTTTTGCTGTTGTTTTCCTTGCCCGGGGAGATATGTTCAAGAAGAGATCACTCATGTTTATGTCTAAGAGGTTTTTGCCTATGTTTTTTTCCAAGAGTTTAATGGTTTCATGCCTTACATTCAGGTCTTTGATCCATTTTGAGTTTACCTTTGTATATGGGGTTAGACAATGGTCCAGTTTCATTCTCCTACATGTAGCTGTCCAGTTTTGCCAGCACCATCTGTTGAAGAGACTGTCATTTTGCCATTGTATGTCCATGGCTCCTTTATCAAATATTAATTGACCATATATGTTTGGGTTAATTTCTGGGGTCTCTAATCTGTTCTACTGGTCTGTGGCTCTGTTCTTGTGCCAGTACCAAATTGTCTTGATTACTATGGCTTTGTAGTAGAGCTTGAAGTTGGGGAGTGAGATCCCCCCTACTTTATTCTTCTTTTTCAGGATTGCTTTGGCTATTCGGGGTCTTTGGTGTTTCCATATGAATTTTTGAATTATTTGTTCCAATTCATTGAAGAATGTTTCTGGTAATTTGAGAGGGATTGCATCAAATCTGTATATTGCTTTGGGCAGGATGGCCATTTTGACGATATTAATTCTTCCTAGCCATGATCATGGGATGAGTTTCCATTTATTAGTGTCCCCTTTAATTTCTCTTAAGAGTGACTTGTAGTTTTCAGAGTATAAGTCTTTCACTTCTTTGGTTAGGTTTATTCCTAGGTATTTTATTCTTTTTGATGCAATGGTGAATGGAATTGTTTTCCTGATTTCTCTCTCTGCTAATTCATTGTTAGTGTATAGGAAAGCTACAGATTTCTGTGTGTTAATTTTGTATCCTGCAACTTTGCTGTATTCCGATATCAGTTCTAGTAGTTTTGGAGTGGAGTCTTCAGGGTTTTTTATGTACAGTATCATATCATCTGCAAATAGTGACAGTTTAACTTCTTCTTTACCAATCTGGATTCCTTGTATTTCTTTGTTTTGTCTGATCGCCGTGGCTAGGACCTCCAGTACTATGTTAAATAACAGTGGGGAGAGTGGGCATCCCTGTCTGGTTCCCGATCTCAGAGGAAATGCTTTCAGCTTCTCGCTGTTCAGTATAATGCTGGCTGTGGGATTATCATATATGGCCTTTATTATGTTGAGGTACTTGCCCTCTATTCCCATTTTGCTGAGAGTTTTTATCATGAATGGATGTTGAATTTTGTCAAATGCTTTTTCAGCATCTATGGAGATGATCATGTGGTTTTTGTCTTTCTTTTTGTTGATGTGTGGATGATGTTGATGGATTTTCGAATGTTGTACCATCCTTGCATCCCTGGGATGAACTCCACTTGGTCATGGTGTATGATCCTTTTGATATACTGTTGAATTCTGTTTGCTAATATTTTATTGAGTATTTTTGCATCTACATTCATCAGGGATATTGGTCTGTAATTTTCTTTTTTGGTGGGGTCTTTTCCTGGTTTTGGTATTAGGGTGATGTTGGCCTCATAGAATGAGTTTGGGAGTATTCCCTCTTCTTCTATTTTGTCGAACACTTTAAGGAGAATGGGTGTTATGTCTTCTCTGTGTGTCTGATAAAATTCCGAGGTAAATCCGTCCGGCCCCGGGGTTTTGTTCATGGGTAGTTTTTTGATTATTGTTTCAATTTCTTTGCTTGTAATTGGTTTGTTTAACTTTTGTGTTTCTTCCTTGGTCAGTCTTGGGAGGTTGTATTTTTCTAGGAAGTTGTCCATTTCTTCTAGGTTTTCCAGCTTGTTGGCATATAGGTTTTCATAGTAGTGTTTAATAATTCTTTGTATTTCTGTGGAGTCTGTCGTGATTTTTCCATTCTCATTTCTGATTATGTTGATTTGTGTTGACTCTCTTTTTCTCTTAATAAGTTGGGCTAGAGGCTTATCTATTTTGTTTATTTTCTCAAAGAACCAGCTCTTGGTTTCGTTGATCTTTGCTATTGTTTTATTCTTCTCAATTTTGTTTATTTCTTCTCTGATCTTTATTATGTCCCTGCTTCTGCTGACTTTAGGCCTCATTTGTTCTTCTTTTTCCAGTTTTAATAATTGTGATGTTAGACTATTCATTTGGGATTGTTCTTCCTTCTTCAAGTGTGCCTGGATTGCTATATACTTTCCTCTTAACACTGCTTTCGCTGCATCCCACAGAAGTTGGGGCTTAGTGTTGTTGTTGTCATTTGTTTCTATATATTCCTTGATCTCTATTTTGATTTGTTCATTGATCCATTGATTATTTAGTAGCATGTTGTTAAGCCTCCATGTGTTTGTGAGCCTTTTTGTTTTCTTTGTAGAATTTATTTCTACTTTCATACCTTTGTGGTCTGAAAAATTGATTGGTAGAATTTCAATATTGTGGAATTTACTGAGGCTCTTTTTGTGAGCTAGTATGTGGTCTATTCTGGAGAATGTTCCATGTGCACTTGAGAAGAATGTATATCCTGTTGCTTTTGGATGTAGAGTTCTATAGATGTCTATTAGGTCCATCTGTTCTAGTGTGTTGTTCAGTGCCTGTGTGTCTTTACTTATTTTCTGCCCGGTGGATCTATCCTTTGGGGTGAGTGGTGTGTTGAAGTCTCCTACAATGAATGCATTGCAGTCTATTTCCCTCTTTAGTTCTGTTAGTATTTGCTTCACATATGCTGGTGCTCCTGTATTGGGTGCATATATATTTAGAATGGTTATATCCTCTTGTTGGACTGAGCCCTTTATCATTATGTAGTGGCCTTCTTTATCTCTTGTTACTTTCTTTGTTTTGAAGTCTATTTTGTCTGATATTAGTACTGCAACCCCTGCTTTCTTCTCACTGTTGTTTGCCTGAAATATGTTTTTCCATCCCTTGACTTTTAGTCTATGCTTATCTTTGGGTTTAAGGTGAGTTTCTTGTAAGCAGCATATAGATGGGTCTTGCTTTTTCATCCATTCTAGTACTCTATGTCTTTTGATTGGTGCATTAAGTCCATTTACATTTAGGGTGACTATTGAAAGATATGTACTTATTGCCATTGCAGGCTTTAGATTCGTGGTTACCAAAGGTTCAAGGTTAGCTTCTTTAGTATCTTACTGCCTAACTTAGCTCGCTTATTGAGCTGTTGTATACACTGTCTGGAGATTCTTTTCTTCTCTCCCTTCTTATTCCTCCTCCTCCATTCTTCATATGTTGTGTGTTTTGTTCTGTGCTCTTTTTAGGGGTGCTCCCATCTAGAGCAGTCCCTGTAGGATCCCCTGTAGAGGTGGTTTGTGGGAAGCAAATTCCCTCAGCTTTTGCTTGTCTGGGAATTGTTTGATCCCACCATCATATTTAAATGATAGTCGTGCTGGATACAGTATCCTTGGTTCAAGGCCCTTCTGTTTCATTGCATTAAGTATATCATGCCATTCTCTTCTGTCCTGTAGGGTTTCTGTTGAGAAGTCTGATGTTAGCCTGATTGGTTTTCCTTTATAGGTGACCTTTTTCTCTCTAGCTGCCTTTAAAACTCTTTCCTTGTCCTTGATCCTTGCCATTTTAATTATTATGTGTCTTGGTGTTGTCCTCCTTGGATCGTTTCTGTTGGGGGTTCTGTGTAATTCCATGGTCTGTTCGATTATTTCCTCCCCCAGTTTGGGGAAGTTTTCAGCAATTATTTCTTCAAAGACACTTTCTATCCCTTTTCCTCTTTCTTCCTCTTCTGGTATCCCTATAATACGAATGTTTTTCCTTTTGTATTGGTCACATATTTCTCTTAGTGTTGTTTCATTCCTGGAGATCCTTTTATCTCTCTCTATGTCAGCTTCTATACGTTCCTGTTCTCTGGCTTCTATTCCTTCAATGGCCTCTTGCATCTTATCCATTCTGCTTATAAATCCTTCCAGGGATTGTTTCACTTCTGTGATCTCTTTCCTGACATCTGTGATCTCCTTCCGGACTTCATCCCACTGCTCTTGCATTTTTCTCTGCATCTCATCCCACTGCTCTTGCATTTTTCTCTGCATCTCATCCCATTGCTCTTGCATTTTTTTCTGCATCTCTGTCAGCATGTTCATGATTTTTATTTTGAATTCTTTTTCAGGAGGACTAGTTAGGTCTGTCTCCTTCTCAGGTGTTGTCTCTGTGATCTTTGTCTGCCTGTAGTTTTGCCTTTTCATGGTGATAGAGATAGTTTGCAGAGCTGGTACAAGTGACCGCTGGAAGAGCTTCCCTTCTTGTTGGTTTGTAGCATTTTCCTGGGAGAATAGCGACCTCTAGTGGCTTGTGCTGGGCAACTGTGCGCAGACAGGGCTTCTGCTTCCTGCCCAGTTGCTTTGGGGTTTATCTCCGCTGTTGCTGTGGGCTTGGCCTGGCTGGGGCTGTTCCTCCAAAATGGTAGAGCCCCGTTGGAGGGGGAGCGGCCAGGAGGCTATTTATCTCCGTAAGGGGTCTCTGTGCTCCCTGCTGCCCAGGGGGTTAGAGTGCCCAGAGATCCCCAGATTCCCTGCCTCTGGTCTAAGTGACCTGTCCTGCCCCTTTAAGACTTCCAAAAAGCACTCTCCAAACCAAAACAACAACAGCAACAATGAGAGAGGGAACAGAAAGAAAGAAAAAAAAAAAGGACAAAACAAGCAATTTTTTTTTTTTTTTTTGTCCTCAGGTGCCGGTCCCAGGCATCCGCTCACTGGTCCTGCTGCCCTGTCTCCCTAGCACCAGGGTCCCTGTCCTTTCAAGGCTTCCAAAAAGCACCCACCCACCGGTCCCGCAGGGAAGGAACGCTCGATATTCTTTGTCCTCAGGCACTGGTCCCAGGCACCCGCTCACCAGTCCCGCCGCCCTGCCTCCGTAGCACCGGGGTCCCTGTCCCTTCAAGGCTTCCAAAAAGCACTCGCCAAAAAGAGAGAAAAAAAGGTGAAAAACGCGCGATTTCTTCCGTCCTCAGGTGCTGGTCTCAGGCACCCACCCACCGGTCCCACAGGGAAAAACGCGGGATATTCTTTGTCCTCAGGCGCCGGTCCCAGGCACCCGCTCACCAGTCCCGCCACCCTGCCTCCCTAGCACTGGGGTCCCCGTCCCTTCAAGGCTTCCAAAAAGCGCTCGCCAAAAAGAGAAAAAAAAAAAAAAAAGGGGAAAAACGTGCGACCTCCTCCGTCCTCAGGCACCCGTCTCAGGCACCCGTCCGCCGGTCCCGAAGGGAGAAACGCGGGATATTCTTTGTCCTCCGGCGCCGTTCCCAGGCACCTGCTCACCGGTCCCGCCACCCTGCCTCCCCAGCAACGGGGGCCCGTCCCTCTAAGGCTTCCAAAAAGCGCTCGCCAAAAAAAAAAAAAACCTCTCCGGTTTCTCTCCACCCACCAGGAGCCGGGGGGAGGGGCGCTCGGGTCCCTCCGGGCCGGGGCTTGTATCTTACCCCCTTCGCAAGGCTCTGGTTCCTTGCAGGTGTGGATGTGGTCTGGATGTTGTCCTGTGTCCTGTGGTCTCTATTTTAGGAAGATTTTTCTTTGTTATATTTTCATAGCTCTATGTGTTTTTGGGAGGAGATTTCTACTGCTCTACTCACACCGCCATCTTGGCTCCGCCTCCGATCATGTGGTTTTTGTCTTTGTTTTTGTTGACGTGGTGGATGATGTTGATGGATTTTCGAATGTTGTACCATCCTTGCATCCCTGGGATGAACCCCACTTGGTAATGGTGTATGATCCTTTTGATATACTGTTGAATTCTGTTTGCTAATATTTTATTGAGTATTTTTGCATCTAGATTCATCAGGGATATTGGTCTGTAATTTTCTTTTTTGGTGGGGTCTTTGCCTGGTTTTGGTATTAGGGTGATGTTGGCCTCATAGAATGAGTTTGGGAGTATTCCCTCTTCTTCTATTTTGTGGAACACTTTAAGGAGAATGGGTATTATGTCTTCTCTGTGTGTCTGATAAAATTCCGAGGTAAATCCGTCCAGCCCCGGGGTTTTGTTCTTGGGTAGTTTTTTGATTAGTGTTTCAATTTCTTTGCTTGTAATTGGTTTGTTTAACTTTTGTGTTTCTTCCTTGGTCAATCTTGGGAGGTTGTATTTTTCTAGGAAGTTGTCCATTTCTTCTAGGTTTTCCAGCTTGTTGGCATATAGATTTTCATAGTAGTCTTTAATAATTCTTTGTATTTCTGTGGAGTCTGTCGTGATTTTTCCATTCTCATTTCTGATTATGTTGATTTGTGTTGACTCTCTTTTTCTCTTAATAAGTTGGGCTAGAGGCTTATCTATTTTGTTTATTTTCTCAAAGAACCAGCTCTTGGTTTCATTGATTTTTGCTATTGTTTTATTCTTCTCAATTTTGTTTATTTGTTCTCTGATCTTTATTATGTCCCTCCTTCTGCTGACTTTAGGCCTCATTTGTTCTTCTTTTTCCAGTTTTAATAATTGTGATGTTAGACTATTCATTTGGGATTGTTCTTCCTTCTTCAAGTGTGCCTGGATTGCTATATACTTTCCTCTTAAGACTGCTTTCGCTGCATCCCACAGAAGTTGGGGCTTAGTGTTGTTGTTGTCATTTGTTTCTATATATTCCTTGATCTCTATTTTGATTTGTTCATTGATCCATTGATTATTTAGTAGCATGTTGTTAAGCCTCCATGTGTTTGTGAGCCTTTTTGTTTTCTTTGTAGAATTTATTTCTACTTTCATACCTTTGTGGTCTGAAAAATTGATTGGTAGAATTTCAATATTGTGGAATTTACTGAGGCTCTTTTTGTGAGCTAGTATGTGGTCTATTCTGGAGAATGTTCCATGTGCACTTGAGAAGAATGTATATCCTGTTGCTTTTGGATGTAGAGTTCTATAGATGTCTATTAGGTCCATCTGTTCTAGTGTGTTGTTCAGTGCCTGTGTGTCTTTACTTATTTTCTGCCCGGTGGATCTATCCTTTGGGGTGAGTGGTGTGTTGAAGTCTCCTACAATGAATGCATTGCAGTCTATTTCCCTCTTTAGTTCTGTTAGTATTTGCTTCACATATGCTGGTGCTCCTGTATTGGGTGCATATATATTTAGAATGGTTATATCCTCTTGTTGGACTGAGCTCTTTATCATTATGTAGTGGCCTTCTTTATCTCTTGTTACTTTCTTTGTTTTGAAGTCTATTTTGTCTGATATTAGTACTGCAACCCCTGCTTTCTTCTCACTGTTGTTTGCCTGAAATATGTTTTTCCATACCTTGACTTTTAGTCTATGCTTATCTTTGGGTTTAAGGTGAGTTTCTTGTAAGCAGCATATAGATGGGTCTTGCTTTTTTATCTATTCTATTACTCTATGTCTTTTGATTGGTGCATTAAGTCCATTTACATTTAGGGTGACTATTGAGAGATATGTACTTATTGCCATTTCAGGCTTTAGATTCTTGGTTACCAAAGGTTCAAGGTTAGCTTCTTTAGTATCTTACTGCCTAACTTAGGTCACTTATTGAGCTGTTATATACACTGTCTGGAGATTCTTTTCTTCTCTCCCTTCTTATTCCTCCTCCTCCATTCTTCATATGTTTTTTGTTTTGTTCTGTGCTCTTTTTAGGGGTGCTCCCATCTAGAGCAGTCCCTGTAGGATCCCCTGTAGAGGTGGTTTGTGGGAAGCAAATTCCCTCAGCTTTTGCTTGTCTGGGAATTGTTTAATCCCCCCATCATATTTAAATGATAGTCGTGCTGGATACAGTATCCTTGGTTCAAGGCCCTTCTGTTTCATTGCATTAAGTATGTCATACCATTCTCTTCTGGCCTGTAGGGTTTCTGTTGAGAAGTCTGATGTTAGCCTGATTGGTTTTCCTTTATAGGTGACCTTTTTCTCTCTAGCTGCCTTTAAAACTCTTTCCTTGTCCTTGATCCTTGCCATTTTAATTACTATGTGTCTTGGTGTTGTCCTCCTTGGATTCTTTCTGTTGGGGGTTCTGTGTAATTCCATGGTCTGTTCGATTATTTCGTCCCCCAGTTTGGGGAAGTTTTCAGCAATTATTTCTTCAAAGACACTTTCCCTTTTCCTCTTTCTTCCTCTTCTGGTATCCCTATAATACGAATGTTATTCCTTTTGTATTGGTCACATATTTCTCTTAGTGTTGTTTCATTCCTGGAGATCCTTTTATCTCTCTCTATGTCAGCTTCTATACGTTCCTGTTCTCTGGCTTCTATTCCTTCAATGGCCTCTTTCATCTTATCCATTCTGCCTATAAATCCTTCCAGGGATTGTTTCACTTCTGTGATCTCCTTCCTGACATCTGTGATCTCCTTCCGGACTTCATCCCACTGCTCCTGCATTTTCCTCTGCATCTCATCCCACTGCTCTTGCATTTTTCTCTGCATCTCTGTCAGCATGTTCATGATTTTTATTTTGAATTCTTTTTCAGGAGGACTAGTTAGGTCTGTCTCCTTCTCAGGTGTTGTCTCTGTGATCTTTGTCTGCCTGTAGTTTTGCCTTTTCATGGTGATAGAGATAGTTTGCAGAGCTGGTACAAGTGACCGCTGGAAGAGCTTCCCTTATTGTTGATTTGTAGCCTTTTCCTGGGAGAATAGCGACCTCTAGTTGCTTGTGCTGGGCAGCTGTGCGCAGACAGGGCTTCTGCTTCCTGCCCAGTTGCTTTGGGGTTTATCTCCGCTGTTGCTGTGGGCTTGGCCTGGCTGGGGCTGTTCCTCCAAAATGATGGAGCCCCGTTGGAGGGGGAGCGGCCAGGATGCTATTTATCTCTGTAAGGGGTCTCTGTGCTCCCTGCTGCCCAGGGGGTTAGAGTGCCCAGATATCCCCAGATTCCCTGCCTCTGGTCTAAGTGACCTGTCCTGCCCCTTTAAGACTTCCAAAAAGCACTCTCCAAACCAAGACAACAACAGCAACAATGAGAGAGGGAACAGAAAGAAAGAAAAAAAAAAAAAAGGAAAAAACAAGCGATTTTTTTTTTCTTTTTTTTGTCCTCAGGTGCCGGTCCCAGGCACCCACTCACTGGTCCTGCTGCCCTGTCTCCCTAGCACCAGGGTCCCTGTCCTTTCAAGGCTTCCAAAAAGCACCCACCCACCGGTCCCGCAGGGAAGGAACGCTCGATATTCTTTGTCCTCAGGCACTGGTCCCAGGCACCCGCTCACCAGTCCCGCCACCCTGCCTCCCTAGCACAGGGGTCCCTGTCCCTTTTAGGCTTCCAAAAAGCACTCGCAGAAAAGAGAAAAAAAAAGGGGGGGAAACGCGCGATTTCCTCTGTCCTCAGGCACCGTTCTCAGGCACCCGCCCGCCGGTCCTGCAGGGAGAAACGCAGGATATTCTTTGTCCTCTGGCGCCGTTCCCAGGCACCTGCTCACCGGTCCCGCCACCCTGCCTCCCTAGCAACGGGGGCCCATCCCTTTAAGGCTTCCAAAAAGCGCTCTCCAAAAAAAAAAACCGCTCCCGTTTCTTTCCACCCGCCGGGAGCCGGGGGGAGGGGCGTTCGGGTCCCGCTGGGCCGGGGCTTGTATCTTACCCCCTTTGCAAGGCGCTGGGTTCTTACAGGTGTGGATGTGGTCTGGATGTTGTCCTGTGTCCTGTGGTCTCTATTTTAGGAAGATTTTTCTTTGTTATATTTTCATAGCTCTATGTGTTTTTGGGAGGAGATTTCCACTGCTCTACTCACGCCGCCATCCTGGCTCCGCCCCCCAGGCATGTATATGTTTTAAGCTACTAATTAAATTGTGCACACACTTTAGCATAATAGGAATACAGTTACATAACAAACGCAGGTGTATAATTACCAGCCATCTCCAGTGAAGCCAAGAAAACCAGTTAGGCACCCTAGGTATTTGTGAAAATTTGTCTATGATATGATGGATATTGTCCAACTGTACTTGAACAGTCTGAGAGAAATCAGACAAATTAAAACAATCCATTCCTGGGAACTGTTCACATCCCATATGTTCTTTTAACAGTAGTTAGTGTGTAGTTGTAAGATTTTGGAGCGCTAAAACTTGCACTTCTCCTACTTCTTGGTTGAGTTCCAACAGTATAGATACCGTCAAATTTGTTATTTTACTGTATGCACAGGCCAGCTTAGATATCTCCTTCTTCATTCACATGGCAAGTCCAGGAACCAGTGGGATGAATGCAGCTACAGCTGTAGCAGCACCTGGATCTTTGTTGAGGTTTTTTGATGATCATCTTCTGGTATGAGTCTTCCAGGGAGTGCTGATGTTGGAAGTTCTTCTTCATATCGTATCTTAGTTCATTTTCTGGGTAGCCAAATTAGGCTTTGATACTCTGTATAAACACAAACAGACCCTTTGCCTACACTTTGATATGCCCTTTATACCATTGTGTAAAACTCCTTGGAGGTCACCACACAGGAACTGCTTTTTTTTTTTAAGAGAAAGGAATATTATCAGAAAAATGTACCTCCATAGCTGATCATCTGACACCCTGTAATTGATCTAAATTAAGGATATTTTAAGCATGCATTAATTGTTGATTTACTGTTAGTTTTATCCTATCAGGGAGTAATCCCCCTTGTGGAGCGTCTTTTCATGTGTCTGTTGGCCATCTGTATGTCTTTTTTGGAGTAATGTCTATGCAGGTCCCCCACCCATTTTTGAATTGGGATATTTGTTTTCTTTGATGATAAGTTGTATGAGTTCTTTATATATTTTGGGTGCTAACCTCTTATTGGGTAAATCACTTACAAATATATTCTCCTATACTGTAGGATGCCTTTTTGTTCTGCTGATGGTTTCCTTTGCCATTCAGAAGCATTTTAGTTTGATGTAGTCTCACTTGTTCATTTTTACTTTTGTTTTCCTTGCCCGAGGAAATGTATCCAGAAAAAAATTGCTCATACTAATGCTCAAGAGATTTCTGCCTATGTTTTCTTCTGAGAGCCTTATGAATTTGTATCTTACATTGAGGTCTCCAATCTATTTTGAGTTTACTTTTGTGAATGGAGGTGCACAGTAACCCAGTTTCATTGTCTTGCATGTAGCTGTCCAGTTTGCCCAACTCCAGTTACTGAAGAGATTGTCATTTCCCTAGTGTATATTCATGGTTCCTTATCATATATTAATTGGCCATATATGCAAGGGTTCATTTCTGGGCTTTTTGTTCTGTTCCATTGATCTGTGGTCTGTTCTTGTGTCAGTATGATACTGTTTTGATTACTGTAGCTTTGTAGTATAGCTTGGCATCAGAGAGCATAATCCCCCAGCTTTGTTTTTCTCAGGATTGCTTTGGCTATTTGTAGTCCTTTGTGGTTCCATATGAACTTTAGATGGTTTTATTTTGTTGCTGGTGTTTTTTAGGGATTGCATTGTATCTTTAGATTGCTTTGGGAAGGATGGCCATTTTGACTATATTAATTCTTTCTATCCATGAACATGGGATAGATTTCCATTTATTGGTGTCTTTAATTTCTCTCATAAGTGTCTTGTAATTTTCAGAGTATAGGTCTTTCACCTCCTTGGGTAGTTTTATGTTTAGATATTTTATTCTTTTTCATGCAATTGTAAATGGAGTTGTTTTCCTGATTTCTCTTTCTGCTAGTTCCTTGTTAGTATATAGTAATGTGACAGATTTCTGTATACTGATTTTGTATCATGTAACACTGCTGAATCCAATTATTCTAATAGTTTTTTGGTGGAGTCTTTAGGGTTTTACATATATTATCATGTCATCTGCAAACAGTGACAGTTTTACTTCTTCCTTACAATTTGGATACCTTTTATCTATCTTGTCTGATTGCTATGTCTCTTATATTGTGAGTACTTATATTGTGAATACTTCCAGTACAATGTTGAATAAAAGTGGTGAGAATTTTTGTCATCCTTGTCTTGTTCTTGATCTTAAAGGAGCTTTTCTTCATCGAGTTAGATGTTATCTGTGGGTTTGTTGTATATGGACTTTTTTATGTTGAGGTATGTTCCCTGTGTACCCATTTTTTTGAGGGTTTTTGTCATGAATAGATGTTGAGTTTTGTTAAATGCTTTCATAGCATCTATTGAGATGATCATACAGTTTTTATCTTTCCTTTTGTTTATGTGGAGTATCACAATATTTACAAATATTGTGGCATCCCTGCAATAAATCTCAACTTGGTCATGATGAATGATGTTTGATGTATTTTTGAATTTGGTTTGCTAATATTGAGGATTTTTGCATCTATGTTCATCAAGGATATTGGTCTAAAATTTTCTTTTTTTGTAGCATCTTTGTTTTCAGTATTAGAGTCAAGCTGGCCTCATAGAATGACTTGGGAAGTATTCTGTCTTATACCTTTTGTATTGCTTTAAGAAGGATGGCTATGAGCTCTTCTTTAAATGTTTGGTAGAATTCAACTGTGAAGTCATCTGGACCTGGAGTTTTGTTTGTTGGGAATATTTTGATTACCACTTTATTTTTGTTAATTGTTATTGGTCTGTTTAGATTTTCTGTTTCATCCTGGGTCAGTCTTGGAAGGTTGTACTTTTCTAGGATTTTTCCATTTCTTCCAGGTTGTACAATTTATTGTCATATAATTTTTCATAGAGTCCTCTAATTATTGTTTGTATTTCTGTGTTGTCAGTTATAATTTCTTTTTAATTTCTGATTTTTTTTTGTTTTCTCTTTTTATCTTGATAAGTCTGGCTAGGGTGTCTTTCTGCATTGTTTATTTTCTCAATGAATCAACTCTTGGTTTCATTGATTTTTTTTTCTATTGTTTTACTCTATTTATTTCTGCTCTGATCTTTATAATGTCCCTCCTTCTACTAACTTTGGGTTTCATTTGTTCTTTTTCTAGTTACTTTTGTTATGAGTTTAGACTGTTTGTTTGGAATTTTCTTGTTATTTGAGGTAGGCTGTTATTGCTATGTATTTCCCTCTTAGAACCGCTTTTGTTCCATCCCACATATTTTGAACTGTTGTGTTTCTGTTTTCATTTGTCTCCATGTATTGTTTGATTTCCTCTTTGATTTGTTCATTGCTCCATTGATGAGTAGAAGCGTGTTGTTTAGCCTCCTTGTCTTTGTGGGGGTTTTTTTTGGTGTTCTTCTTGTAGTTGATTTCTAGTTTCATAGCATTGTGATCTGAAGAGGTGCTTGATACAGTTTCAGGGTTTTTTTTAGTTTATTGAGGTACTTTTTATGTCCTAATATGTAATGCATTCTGAAGAATGTTCCATGAGGACTTGAGAAAAATGTGTATCCTGATGTTTTTAAATGGAACCTTCTGTATATATCTGTTAAGTCCATCTGATGTGTCATTCAGTGCCTCTGTTTACCTATTCTGTCTGGATGATCTGTCCATTGATTTACGGTGCATTAAAATCCCCTAATGAGATTGTATTTCTGCCTGTTTCCCCCTTTAGTTCTGTTAGTATTTGTTTTCAATATTTAGGTGCTCCTTTATTAGGTGCATAGATATTTACAATTGTTATATCCTCTTTGTGTACTGATGCCTTTATCTTTATGTTATATTCTTTTTTGTCTGTTGTTATTTCTTTGTTTTGAAGTCTGTTTTGTCTGATATAAGTACTGTTAATCCTGCTTTTCTCCCCCTTTTATTTGTATGTAATATCTTTTTCCATCCATTTCTTTTCAGTCTGTGTATGTTGTTAGGTCTAAAATGAGTCTCTTGTCAGTATTTTATAGTTGGGTCTTGTTTCTTTATCAATTCTGCCACTGTCTGTCTTTTTATTGGTACATTGAGTCCATTTACATTTAAGGTAATTATTCATAGGTATGTACTTATTGCCATTTTATTAATTGTTTTCTGGTCGTTTTTGTAGTTCCTCTCTGTTTCTTTCTTCCTTTCTTATACCATTCTCTTTGATTGTTTTCTTCAGTGTTATGCTTGGATTTCTCTTTTTGTTTCTTCATTTTTTTGTGTGTTTGTATTGTAGGCTTTAGGTTTGTGGTTACTATAATGTTCATAGTTTCCTAAGTGTATATTAGTCTATAGTAATTTGATGGTCTCTCTAACACATCTAAAAGTACTACTTTTTTATTCTTCTTCCTCCATACTTTATGTATGTGATGACATAATCTACATGTTTTATTTATCCTGTGACTGATTTTGTATATAGTTGATTTTACTGCTTTTTTTTAAAACTTCATACTTGCTTAGTAAGTTATTGGTTTACTACCTTTACTGTATGTTTATTTTCACTGATGAATATATTTGGGCTTAAGGACATTTGTATCTACAGAAGACCCTTTAGCATATACTATGAGGCCATGTTAGGGGTGGTGAATTCTTTTACCTTTTGTTTATCTGGGAAACTTTTAATCTCTCCTTCAGTTCTGAATGATAACCTTGCTGGGTAGAGGATTCTTGGTTTTATGTTCTTCCCTTGCAATACATTAAATAGTTCATGCCACTCCCTTCTGGCCTGTAAAGTTACTGCAGAAAAATCTGCTGATAGCCTGTGGAGTTTCCCTTATAGGTAGCTGTCTGCCTCTCTCTTGCTGCTTTTAAGATTCTCTCTTTATCTTTAATCTTTGTCATATTAATTCCTGTATGTCTTCATGCTTTACTGGGTTTCCTTTTGTTAGGGGCTCCACATGCTTCTAGGAACCTGCGTGTCTATTTCCTTTACTGGATTGGGGTTGTTTTCAACTGTTACTTCTTGTAAGAGACTTTCTACTCCTTTGTCTCTCACTTCTCCTTCTGGGACCCCTATTATGTGAATATTGGTTTTTTTTTGCGTTGTCACACAGCTATATTAGCATTTTCTCATTTTTAGAGATTGTTTTTTCTCTCTGGTCTTCAGCCTAATTGTTTTCCTCTTCTCTAATATCCATCTCATTGATTATCTCCTGTACTTCCAGCAGTCTATTATTCATGCCTTCCATTATATTTTTCATTTCAGTTATTGCATTCTTCAGCTCTGAGTGGCTGTTTTTCAAATCTTGTACTTGTTGAATGCTTCTCTGAGAGTATTAGTACTTTTCTGTAGAGCAGCAAGCATCTTTATGACAGTCACTTTGAAATCTTCAAGAAGATTGATAATTTCCATTTCATTTAGCCCTCTTTGTGGTGTCTTATCCTGTACTTTTGTTTGGACCATATTCCTCTACCTCCTCATTTTGTCAGGGTTTCTGTGTTTCTTCCTTTGTATTAGATGGATCTGCTATGCTTCCTGGTCTAGAAAGTAATGACTTTATAGAGAAGGTGTCCTGTGGTGCCCAGAAGCTCAAGACTCTTTGCTCTCACCCATGCCTTGTTCAAATTTGTGGTGGACCTGCAGTTGCTGTTGGTGGGCTGTGGGTGGGACCACCTTTCTGCCTATCTGCTGGCAGTAGCTGATCTCTGTCAGCAGAGGGTGATAGGTGCCTCTGTGGGCCCTTTGAGTGCTAAGAAGCACTTCTGCTTGGATCATTGTGGGAAGGATGCCCTCTGCTTGCCAGGCAGCAATGGTGGTTGCTGTTGGGTTAGTGGGGTGGTGTGCAGGAGATTGTGACATGGGGCTGAGCTGCCAGCAAGGGAGATGGAGTGTTTGGAGCTGGCTCTGACAGATGCCTCACCTATTGGGCTGAGAGATGGCCAGGAAAGCTTGGAAGGCCTCCCTCTGCCTGCCAGGCAGCAAAGTCTAATGGCTGCTAGGCCAGGCTGGCCAAGCAGGCAGGTGGGTGTGCAGGGAAATACCTAGGGGCTGATTTGCCAGTGAAGGAGATGGAGCCTTTAGAGCTGGTTTCCCAGATCATTTGGGCTGAAGGAGGAATGGGGAAGCATCATCCACCTGCCCTTTCTCCTCCAGAGAGAGCTCCCTCCGACCTCCATCTGTCTGGTACACTTCCCACTGCTGGTTAATCTTTCAGACTGCTGCCTCTGTGTTGGGTCCCAGGAAGACTGAGGGAGCATTCCTGTCCTCCACAAGTGCCTGGAATCTCAGCCTCTCAGAGTGTTCCAATGCTCCCTGGTGTTGAGCCCCACTAATCACCAAAACCCAGTGCAATGTGGACTCGTGTTCTCTGGTGCCAGGTGTGCAGAGCTCCTGAGTGCCTGCTTATCCCCTCTCCCTCCTGTTTGTGGGCTGGGGGAAGGGCTTGGGTCCTGACCTATCCTGGCCCCGCCACTTTACCCTTCTCTGTGTAATCTTCTCTTCACCAGGTGTAGGTGGCCTGATCTGCATGCAGTCTGCAGTCTTCACGTCATTTTCAGGGTTAGTTGTATTTGCTGGAGGTGCTTCCTTGGTGGGCCTGTGGGAAGTTTCCACTTTGCCTTCCTACTCCCTCTTTTCCATCCAATCTCAAATTATGTATGTTTTAAAAAGTAGCTTATGTATTTAACACCAGATATTATTTAAATGAATAGTCTTCCAGCCTGAAGTTATTTGTAGTCATTTCTCTCTCTGATTGTGTGTGTATTCCTTAAATTGGAGGTGCATAGTTGTAGGGAAGGCCCCCCCCCCACTTTCTTTACTGTTCTATGAGAACAGCTGTCCGCTGCTTCACCCCAAATACATCTGGCCTTGTATGGAGCCAGATATGTCTGGCCTTGAGAAACCTGAAAACACAGCATGTTGTACCCATGAAGGAGCTAGATAAGAGCCCCGAAGGCCTGGCACCTGGCCACAAAGTCCACATGCATGCACGTCTTCAGTTGCTTCACCCCAAATACATCTGGCCTTGTATGGAGCCAGATATTTCTGGCCTTGAGAAGCCTGAAAACACAGCATGTTGTTCCTGTGACAAAGGAGCTAGATAGGTTCCCTGAAGGCCAGGCAGCTGGCCATGAAGGCCACATGCATATGCGTCTTCACTACTTCTGTAACCATGACTTAGCACTGTAGCATATAAGAAGTACAGCTTTCTGCAGAATAAAGTGGTCTCTTTTAGCACCCTCCATGACAACTCCCACTGCCACCTTTGCTCTTTGTGTTGCCCCAAAACCTCAAATGCAACCTCTGGACTCCGACAATAGTATAGGGCTTTCTAATAGTATGCTGATCCTCAAACCTTAGCATGTATCAGAATCGGCTGTAGGTCTTTTTTTTAAATTTTTTATGAAGGTATTATTGATGCACACTCTTATGAAGGTTTCACATGAAAAAACAATGTGGTTACTACATTTACCCATATTATTAAGTCCCCCACCCATGCTGCCCCAATGCAGTCACTGTCCGTCAGTGTAGTAAGATGCCACAGATTCACTATTTGCCTTCTCTGTGCTACATTGTTTTCCCCATGATCTCCCACACCATGGGTACTAAACATAATACCCCTCCATCCCCTTCTCCCTCCCTCGCCACCCGCCTTCCCACACTCCTCCCCTTTGGTAACCACTAGTCCCTTATTGGAATCTCTGAGTCTGCTGCTATTTTTTCCTTCAGTTTTGCTTCATTGTTATACTCCACAAATGAGGGAAATCACTTGGCACTTGTCTTTCTCTGCCTGGCTTATTTCGCTGAGCATAATATACTTGGAGGTCTTCTTAAAACACATTTTGGGCTATTATTTCTTCAAAGACACCTTCTATCCCTTTTTCTCTCTCTTCTTCCTCTGGTACCCCTATAATGTGGATGTTGTTCCTTTTTGATTGGTCACACAGTTCTCTTAATACTGTTTCATTCCTTGAGATCCTTTTATCTCTCTCTCTGCATCAGCTTCTATGTGTTCCTGTTCTCCGGATTCTGTTCCATCAATGGCCTCATGCATCTTATCCATTCTGCTTATAAATCCTTCCAGAGATTGTTTCATTTCTGTAATCTCCTTCTGGACATCATCCCTTACCTTTTGCATATTTCTCTGCAGCTCCATCAGCATGGTTATGAACTTTATTTTTAATTCTTTTTCAGGGAGACTGGTTAGGTCTATCCTGCTTCTCAGGGTTTGCCTCTGTGATCTTGGTCTGTATCAAATTCTTCTGCCTTTTCATGGCGATAGAGATATTTGTGAGGAGCTGGCACATGTGTTGGCTAAGAGAAAGTCTCTTCTTGTTGGTTTGTGGCCTTCCTCTCCTGGGAGAACAGCGACCCCTAGTGGCGTGTGCTGGGTAGCTGCAAGCAGACGGGGTATCTAATTCTTGCCAAGCTGCTGTGGAGCTCTGTGGTTGCTGTGGTCGTGGCCAGACTTAGGCTGCTTCTCCAATATGGCGGAGCTGCGTCCAAGGGGGAACGGGCGGGAGGCTGTTTATCATCGTGAGGGGCCTCTGAGCTGCGCTGTCGCCCCGGGGGTTAGGGCGCCCGGAATTCCCTGGGATTCCCAGCTTCTGGGCTAAGTTTCCTGGGATGCTTCCATCCAGCTGTGAGGTCCCTGTCCCTTTAAAACTTCCAAAAAGCACTCGCTTTTCTTTGTCCCAGGTGGGCAGGCTGCAGGGACCCACTCACACGTCTTATTGTCCTGTTTCCTTAGTGTCCAGCACACCACACACTGTGTCTGTGCTCTGGTGCGGATGGCTAGGGCTGTGTGTTTAGCAGTCCTGGGCTCCCTCTCCTTCCCTGCTCTGACTCCTCTCCTCCCACCCAGAGCTGGGGTGAGGGGCGCTTGGGTCCCGTCGGGGCCTGGCTTGTATCTTAACCCCCTGCTTGAGGCACTGGGTTCTCGCAGGTGTGGATGTAGTCTGGCTGTTGTCCTGTGTCTTCAGGTCTCTCTTTTAGGAATAGTTGTATTTGTTGTATTTTCAAGAATATATATGGTTTTGGGGGAGATTTCCGCTGCTCTACTCACACCACCATCTTGGTTCTCCCCTCTTGATTTATTTTTTTCTTCATCGTTGTTATAATTAATGTTTGATAAAAATGTTTCTTAGCTGCTTTTCTAGATGGTTTTATTGTGCTTTCTTTATTTTTTTTTTCAAATTTTCCTACATATGAAATACGGAGAATTGACATACAGACTTCAGAAACTCATATAAATATCTAGTAGGGAATTAGGACAGCTTAGAACTAAGAAAATGTTTTATTTCTATGGAGAAAACTGTGTACCTTTATTAGGTTTCTTCACATTGTTGTATACTAAGGAGTAGCTTAACTGCCTTTATATTCAACATAATATACTTTAAACCTAGTTCTTCAAATTATGACCTACCCTTATTTCTGCCTCCCGACATATACTCCCTATGCCATCAGAATTATCTGCCCTCCCCACCCCCAACCAAACAGAAGAAAGAAACAACCTAGTTTGTTTTCTGCCAGGTCACTCCTTCATAACCTGATGCCTTATTTGCTGAGCAGGATATATGTTGATTTAGTAACTGTTGCTGTGAAAGGGCCTATATCTTTATAACCTGCCATTTAAAAAAATAATGTGTCTTTTCCCATCAGGGTAATACAGCAGTCTCTAAATGAGTGTATGTGAAGATCTTGCACAGAGGTTTCACTTCCTGGTAGTAACACCTGTTAAATTATTCACGCACGAAAACATACATGCACAAAATTCCCTTATCTGCTAAGGAGATAAGCTTGTTGGGTGCATTATCAGCTTTTCCCCCTCCCTGACTTGGTACTTAGCTCAATCCTTCCCTGAAATCAATTGTTCTTGAGTATCAGTGCTTCAGTAGTCTTGTTGGCCTTTGCACAATCCTCTGACCTCCCACCTGCCTATATACACAAGTGTTACTCCTTCATTCAGAATGACCAGTCAGCATTGTCAGACGAGGCGCTTCTGGCTGTCATGCAAATCACTGGTAATAATAATGACCACATCTTTTTGGTTCAGTCTGTTGAAATTAGGCAGTGGTTTTGTCTTTTTTTCAGCAGTGTTATTAGTATTTTTGGCTTATTTCTCAGTGATGGCTAAGTATTGGTGAATTAAAATATAGCTTTAAATTTCTTAGGGTTTAATTTTTTTTAATTGTTGCCTTAGTGTTAGGTTTTATTCTGTAGAGGCAAAACTAGAACATCTAGACCGGAAAATGCAGATGCATCACAACTAAATTATATTGGCTGTGGTTTTAGGATGCTTTCGTTTGTGATAATGAGGTTGAGAAAATAATTGGCTTATAAAATTGACATTTAAAATTCATGAATGTCCCAAATTGTTTGGAGGTTAGAAATATAGATGGAGTCTAAAAATGTTAATTGGTAGTGCTGGCTATTTAAAATCTATATGTGTATAAAAAGTAAGAAAATAATTCACAACCATGTGCAAATTAATTTTTTCAAAATAGAAACTAAATTGTGACAGCATAATCTTAACCTTTTTGCATTTTATTTATATAGTTTTTTTAATTTTTAGTTTCAGTCTCATGGAGGCAAACAAGAAGATAAAGAGAAAACGGTAAGACTAGCAAAATCCAATGTGTCGACGTTTGTCTGGGTGCAACATACTGCAGATTTTCCTGTGAGCCAGCTTTTGTCCCTTGTGAATAATCATTTTATACATTTCTTACTGAATATAGCTTTTGGCATATAATACGGTTATCTTTAAGAGTGATGGCCTCCTGTTCTTGAGGATTACCATGGTGAGAAAGGAAGAGGGATAAAAATCCCTTGTTCTCTTCCTACCCCTTTCCTCCCCTCACCTCATTTGCTCTGTTAGATGGAGAGACATAATGAACCACTGTGAAAAGGACAGTGATAGTGTGGGAAAGTAGATATGGCAGTTTTTCCAAGGCTGACATAAATTTATTTGGGGAGGGTGGATTAATATAGACCTGTTACTGAAATAATTTTTCCTCCCTTCTTCTTAGGAAGTTATCCTTAGCTCTTTGCTTAGTATTACTGACCAGGTACTACTTCCATCTCTTTCGTTGATGGACTGCAATGCTTGTATTTCTGAGGAACTGTGGGGATTGTTTAAAACATTTCCATATCAGCATAGGTAAATACATAGTATTTTTGTATTTTTAACTACTATTCTAGTGCATTAACCACTAAGTATTTAACTTTTCCTAATTCTTCATCTCATCATTTTTTTAAGATATCATCTGTATGGCCAATGGAAGAATGAAACTTATAACAGTCACCCACTTTTAGTAAAAGTTAAAGCTCAAACAATAGACAGAGCCAAATATATCATGAAGTAAGTCTTAATTTGTTTTTCTTCATATTAATCTAAAGTATATCTGAATCCGTTTACTTCCTTTCAGTCAGTTTGTGTTGTGAGCCTCAATTCTGAGGGAGCCAGGAGTATTTGCTAATGGTATAACTGATTGTATGGATACTGTGGGTAAAATGACTATCAACTTTTGTGGTATTTTGATTACCAGGTTTTTCTGGTTGTCATGTTTGCATAGTTATAAAATCTAATAAAAATCCTCTTTAGGGGCGGAGCCAGGATGGCGGTGTGAGTAGAGCAGTGGAAATCTCCTCCCAAAAACACATAGAGCTATGAAAATATAACAAAGAAAAATCTTCCTAAAATAGAGACCACAGGACACAGGACAACATCCAGACCACATCCACACCTGCAAGGAACCAGCGCCTTGCGAAGGGGGTGAGGAAACTGGCTGTGTTAAGTCTGAGGTAGAAGTGGAAGTATTTGAAACTTAAATATGAAATGTCAGGCTTTTTAAAAATGTTTTAAAAAATACTTTTGGTGCAGAAATGAACAAAGTTATAAAATGTTTTTAACTTTTAGATTCAGATTTTTTAAAAAATTCTTTAAAAAATGCCAATAAGTTGAAGTCCTCATATTACCTTCTCAATCTTATTTTGCTTCTTTCCTAGAGGAAACCATGATCATGAATTTGGCATATATTCAGTTCACACTTTTACAATTGTACTCAGATATTGTATTAAATATTTATTAATTATGTTAATTTATAAAAATGGTAACATAGTATATATCATTCTGAAATTTGTTTTTTTAAAATGTTGGTGGCACAGAGAAGACAAGTAGTGACTCTACAGCATTTTACTATGCTGATGGACAGTGACCGCAATCGGGCATGGGGGTGGACTTGATAATGGGGGTAAGTGCTGTAACCACAACGCTGCTCATGTGAAACCTTCATAAGATTGTATATCAGTGACACCTTAATAAAAATAAAAATAAAAAAATAAAATTTTAAATCCAAAAAAAAAAAAAAATCCTCTTTAATGCATCATAGGATGAGTTTTTTTAAAGGACAGCATACTGTGGCCATTGCTCAGTTTACAAAATACATTTAGTGGTTGGTACAAGATAGCTAAGATTCTACAAATTTCCTCTGCTAAAGTTATAGTGATTTTCTTTCTTTGGAATATCTAATGGAATTATATAGAACTGTTTCCACAGGGAGTCAACTTTTGAAAGTTTTCTATTTTTTTCATTTGTGTGCTTTATTTTCATGTCATTAAAAACTTACTAGTGATTTTATTCTACTTCCTGATAAACTAAGAAGTTTAATTGAAAAATTATATACTTCAGATTATTTTGGTTTAAGATACTGAAGACACTGCTGTATTCCCAGTGTTTTCAGCAAGGCTGTTTATTGTCTTTTCTTTCACATTTGTGGTGTGGCTATTCTCATTAAAAGTAGCGCTTGCTGTAGTTTAACTAGATTTAACAGTATGCAGTGATACTGTCTTTGCCCAATTGCATTGTCTTTGGTCACAGTCTGTGGGGGAAACATGTATGCACAGTCATAATCTGGTTTAATAGGTGCTGTTGTACACTATGTATAGACTTAGAGGAAAGAAAAGAGAGTGAATCATCTGATCCTGTGGAAATGGGGAGAGCATGAAAGGAGATGATGTATTAGAACTGATCCTTCTGAAAGAGTTCCAGTCTTAAGAATTTCTCAAATAGAGGTTCTATCTTAACAACAGCAGCTAATATTTATGGATCCATTACTGTATGTGCCAGGCATTGAATTAAGTGGTTTATATGGATAACTTAGTAGTATATCTAATATTATTATATCTCTTAAATTTGTCTTTTCCATTCCTTGCCATTAACTTAGTTATTTTATTTGGAGTATTACAGCACCTTGTATTACTCTCTTTGTTCAAACCCTGCAAGTTATATGTCAGACTTTGTGGCATGGTGTTGTAAAGGAACCTCCATGACCTGTCCCTTCCTATTTCCAACCTCATTTCCCACCAGTTCTGCCTCCAGTTATAGTGAGGCCACTTATGTTTCCCTGAAATGTGCTATGATCTCCTTTCCATTTGCATATATTTTTTGTTTCATGTGTACAAATTTTCCCTTATATCTGTTTCCTTTCTCCATTTGGTGACCTCATCCTCAGAGGGTGGGCCTCTGGTGGCACCTCCTCTGTGAAGCCCTCTGTTAGCACAAACTGCCAAGCACAATTGATTCTTTATTTGTGACACCACTGTCCCAAATGCATATAGTGGTATCATACCCCTTGATATATTATGATTACTTTTCTTTTTAAAATCTTCTAATTGTTTGAATAGTTTATCCATTCACATGGTTTGATTTTCAGTAAGTATAAATAGGTAGACAGTAAAATGTCTCTCAGCCTATTGCCTGTCCACTTAGTTCTCTCAAGGAAAAAAAGTAGTCACTGTTTATTTTCTTACTGATCCTTCCAGAAATTTTTATTTATGTGAAAGTGAATACAAATATATTATTCCCCCCTTTTATGGTATTGACAGCACACAGTAAGTACTGTTCTATAATTTGCTATATTTAAGAATATAATAATTTTTAAATGGTTTTAAATCTGTCTCCCCAGATGGACTGAAGTTAAGAGAGGATCTATTATTCGTCCTTGTATCCCTAATGCTTAGCACTATGCCTCTCATAGAAGACATTAATATGAATGAATGAAGGGACTGACTAATTAATTAACTAAAATATTTATCACAGAAGAATATGTGCAGAATTCTTAATACACTTGAATTTTTGTTGCATTTTTAAGCTGTAACTGTTTCACCAGGCTTGAACAATGTGATTTTGGTATTGATTGAACCTTATGTTGAGAATAGAATGTATTAATGTATTACTTCCAGAATTTTATAAGTTTTTGATTACTCTTTAAGACATGAATTTGCTATAGGGAATCCAGTAATTCATTCCATAAATTCTCATTGATTGCGTTCCATATACGAGACACCATGATAGATTGAGGAGAAGACATAATCAAGAAAATATTCCTTTTATTTTTGTTTTTTTCTCCCCAGAGTGGTGGAGGTAGAAAGGAATGTGATAAAAAAAAGTATGGAGAGCAAAGGTTAGCTTTGGCAGGTAGTGAGGCCACCTGAAATAGTAGGGTTAAAAGTAAGGACAGGTGGTATTAAGTTTGAAGGTAGAACAGAGAGTATCGCCAAAGTTTAAAATTTGATGGGTCTCTCTTTACCATGGCAAAAAAGAAACTGGGCCATGGAGAATGAGAAAGAGAAGCACTTGATGAAATAATTTTGATTGATGGGTCAGTATTGTCATAAGAAACTTCTTAAGGTATGTCAAGTTTGCCACTTCCAGAATGGTCACATTCCTTGAACTATCAACTGAATTGATTATTTGCTTCGTTGTATTTTCAGTCTAGAAAGCTTCTTGTAACGTGTATGCTTTTTAAGTTTCTAGATTTTTTATGTAATAATTTCACCAGAAGAGTTGAAGGTGCTGTATAATAATTGTTTTGAATTCTAAGTACTTCATAGATATGAATTCCAGAATGTTAGTAAAAGAATACTGAACAGAGTAAAAATTAAACGGGAAGAAAAGGAGTAGAATTTATTTTTCAAAACTTGTTTACTTTGAATATAAAAACCAGAGAATTTCCTGTATCAAGGAGTGCAGCATTAGCTATTACTCTTTTGGGGTCACTGAGACAGATGGCACAAGGTAGTTCATTGCATTACACCAAATTTGATATCTTAATCCCTAAGGTGATAAATGAGCCTTTATAAATCTAAAATAATGATTCTCTATAAGAAGAGTTGTATGTACTTGTAGGGCACATTAAGAGTTTTAATGCTTATTACTATTACTATATAAGGAAATGTATATATTATAAATATTAAGCATTAGTACAAAATCTTAATATCCCCTGGGAGAATGCCTCATTAAAATAGCCCAAGTTCTGCAGTAAAGTATATGATGAATGTGGTTGTTTACATGGATTCATTTTTTATAATTGGAAAATAATTTTTTTTTCATGATGTAACAAAGTTATCAACATTATAGGGAAAATTATGTAAGATGATCCCTGCTACCTTTTTCTCCCCTTGTGGGCATCTAACCAAGGAAAATGTGAAGCCTTCTGGAAGACAAATTGGAAAGTTGAGCCACAGCAATCCAACCATTTTGTTTGATTATGTACGTTTTGAGGTTAACATTATTTTGAGGGACTTTTCTGTTTGTTATCTTTAAATCAGCACAGGTGGAAATGAAATAATGTAGTTTTTAAAATGTGTGGTAGTCTTGGGGTGGAACCTTTAGCAAATGGTTATTTCAGAAATGAAACTTAATATACAATATATTTAATACATTGATATATTTTTCTAGTAATATGTAACAATGCTACTGTTTTAAACACTGTCATTTTGATTTATTGAAACGTAGTAAAGAGATGGATTAGTTGATTTAGTTATTAGAAACATCTGAATCACATTTCATCATGATTCAGATATAAGACTTTCATATTTAGAGAGCTCTAAAACATTTAGCCTGAAAATAGCCTCTGTAATTCCAAAATTCAAGTTTAGATGCCCTGTAATTATTTGCTAATTGGAAAATACAGCCTAACAAAGTATTTTCTAAGTAAATGGTAGAATAGTAGGTTGTATATAAATACAAAATGGAAGGAAACAAATTTTAAGCATTATTTCTTTTGAAAAATAAAAAGTGTAGCCATTATTTAGATAGCACCAATTTCTCTTTCAATTAGTTAACGCCATCTATTCTTTGTTGCTGTCTTCCAGATCTTGTCACAAATACAAAAGTATGATAACTTAATAACACCTGTAGTAGATTCATTGAAATATCTCACTTCGTTGAATTATGATGTCTTGGCCTGTATCCTTTTGAGAGAAGTGATGCATACATTTCATGTTTCATAGGTGTTAATGGTGAACATTTTATTTTCATTCTGAGTTCGTTTAGAAACCATTTGCATATGATTCTGCTGGCTGATCTGAAGGTTGGCCAGTCAGGAGTGAGTGAGTGAGTGAGTGAGTGAGTGTGTGTATTATATAGAGAGACACAATGTTAAGTTTACTAAACATCTTGAAATAGGTGGAATATGTCTTGCTTGCTGAGAGACGGAAAAGAAGCTAGAAAAGAAAAGTTGGTACTACAGTGTGTGTATTTTTAAATAATTTGTAATAACTTGAAGCTTAGTTTTTCCCAAGATGCAGCATTTGTTGTTGTTTTAAGAGTCTTTGTTAGAGATATAGTGACGTAAAATTATTACTTAATGTATGAAAGATTGTATCATTGAAGCTCTAGCTAATCCAGAAAAGGAGAAAATGAAACGCAATGATACAACCATCTCAAGCTGGCTTCAGAGTATTTTTATTTTTCCGAGGATGGAATTTTCATCTGTCGTGACTACCATTCGATGTATTCTATTACCTGTACTAAGGACCTACTTGTCAAGAGCTCTTTAGAACATCTAGCCACTTGATTTCTACTGAATGTCCAAGTCCTTGGCTGCATAAGGAGGTTTATATGTTATGTACTTCCCAACTCAAGAGGCTGGTATTGGCTGTGGTAGTATTTGGATAAGCATTGGTAGGGGGAGAAGAAAATTCCCTTCTGGTCTATTATTTTAGAGGAATTAATCTTAAAGGAATGATTATCTTTACCATCCTGAGGTTCCAGTCATCTTAAAAGAAATAAAAATTTTCTCTTGCTTAACAAAAAACCTAGTCTTGTTTTATGTATTTTTTGTTTCTTGTACCTTAGCAGCTAGTTCACTTTTCTTTCAACCTACTGTGTCTGATAGCTGAATCTTGCAATAGCTCCTCATTGCCCTTTAGAATCTGAAGTCTGTAGAAGTCATACAAGTAAGTTCTTTCAGAGTTGGGTCCTTACTCACTGTACTAGCCTCGTCTTTTGCCTCTTCCCTAATATTCTAGGTTCCATTAATACTGAACTACTTGCACTTTGCGTGCCCTTTTGCACGTGTTATTCCCTCTACTTGGGATACTCTTCTGTGCCCACTCATCTCCTCCACCACATCTCTACCTGCTATTAGATTTCAGTTTAGAGGACAGTTTCCTTGGAACTCTTTCCCTGTTAATGCTCCCACCAGAAGTCAGTATTAGGTGTCCCTCTTCTGTACTCCCATGGAATCTTTTATTTGTCATAGTGATTTCAGTTTACTTTTCTGTGTCCCTCACTAGACTGTAGGCTCCTTGAGGGTAGGACCTAGGTTTGTTCATTATTTAGGTGCTCAGCGAACAATTGTTGCAAGGCTGTGGATTACTTGACTTGACTCAGATCTCCTCCTCTTGTCTTGACCAGGGTTTTCTCACTATTCAGTGATAATGGACTGTTGGCTAAAATTGGTCTTTGTCTGCTTCTTGCTCTGGCAATGCTTCACCTGTTTCCTTGCCTCTCCACAACTAGTAGCATGTTCCCAGATAAAAAGATTTTTGTGTGTGTATGACTTAAACGTTTGAGAGGTGGGTGTTTTGTTGATCATTCAGCTCTATGGAGCGATCTACAAGATTTTGTAGTGGCCTATCATAAGCCCTGGAATCAGGCCAGATAGGTTTGAATCACTTTTCCATCCCATACCAACTGTGCGACCATGAGCAAGTTACCCAAATTTTCCTCACTGATAGGTTTGTACCAACCTGAGATGATTATTGCAAAGATTAAATGAGATAATTAACAAAGGGCTTAGTACAGTGCTTGGCATATGTATGTATGTTCAATAAATATTAGCTATTATTATAAAATTCCATTCAATGGCAGTAGCAATACAATTATTCCAGCCTCATTTTGTTTTAGAAATTGAGTTAGCTGAAGAAATCACACACTTAGTATTGTGTTTTTTTGTTTTATGAACTGTTTTTAAAAAGCCCTAGTTTTTAATTTCATATAGGTCTGGCTAGTTTCTGTGGTGCGGTTTTTCATAAATACCCAATTGATCTTGCTGGTCTTCTTCAATATGTGGCTAATCAGCTAAAGGCGGGCAAAAGGTATTCTTAGCAAATTATATGTAAATGAAATTGAGTAATTTGAGTTCTTCTGGTGGTATTACTGGGATATTGAGATTGCTATTATCCTGAAAATGTATTTGTTACAGTCTTATTAGAATAGTTGCTCACTTATATTGAATTCTGTAATTAAAACTGTAATTTAATACATAAACTTTTTTTTCAGAAAGAAATGTAATATTTGGCTACATATGTGATTAAAAAGACTAACTTATTTTGACTACCTTTTAGGATTTTGAATAAATAGTATAGTGTATTGTAAATCCTCTTAAGACAAAACATATTGTACTATTGATTATTCCTACTGGACAGTAATTGACCTTTACATTGAGCATTTGGTTAAGGACATGTTTATTTTGTGGGTGTGGTATCTTTAAGACACTATTATTATTGAACTTGAACTTTAGAGATATGTAAAGCTTACATACCTTCTGGACAGTGTCCTATTTTCTTTGTAAATACTGAGGTGTGTAATATTTTATTCTGGACCAATACCAGTGCTTAAAGTTTGAATTAGTATGTAAGGGAATTAAACCTCATCTGCAGTAGACTGACTAGAATCAAGGAACTGAAAATTGTTTCCAAAAGCTTTCTGGTAGAAAATGAAAAAATTTATAAAGCTATCTGGTGTTCCAAAGAAGTATTACCTAAGTAATTCTTGACAGATTATTATTTTGGTTTAGGGAAAACCTTTAAAAAAAAGTACTATTTAGATTCAGGATTTTATCAGCATGTCATTCATACTGTGCTCATCTAGTGATCATTCCTATATACTCTATTTACTCTTTGTAGGCCAGGAGAACATGTTATTTGTAAGTCTGTAACTTGGTTCTCTACTGTGAGTATAGTTTTTGTGACCATCTAATTAAAAGATAGTTTAAAGAAGAATTAAAATAATTCATTGGTACTTGTTGCATTCAAATTTGCATGAGGGCCCTCTTGTTTTCAAAAATCATGGTAAGGGAAGCCAAGTCAAGTTGCAAGATAAAACAATAGGAATCTTAGAAAATTCTTCCTTTGTCTGTTTAAACTTGCGTCTTGGGTATGTGTAGCTTTCCCTTTGGAAAGGCATCTATATTGGTTTTGTAGGAAAGAATATTTTCATTTTATCTTCATTACTTAACTAATTAAGGATCTTGGAAGTTATAAGGTGTTATTTCTGTTGAAAATCCTAAGCTTTAGAATTAAAATTCATAATTGTCAACACAGTAATGGATGTGGTTAAGGCTGACCACCAAACTTCCACCTTAGGCTCAAATACCACAACTTGATACTTTTGTTTCCTTCCTTTTTTCTTTTCTCCTCTCCTTCCCTCCCTCCATTCTTTCCAAGTGTGTGATTATTTAGAGATGGCTGTAACCAACAAGAATACATATTGGCCATCCTGCACTGGAGGATTAAAAAATTCTATGAGACATTACTGGGTCGACTGATAAAAATGAAATAGGAACTTAAGTTAGATAAAAGTATTGTATCAGTGTTAGATTTACTAAATTGGTAACTGTTGTGGTTATATAAGAGAATAGCTGTGTTCTTAGGAAACACATTCTTAGGAATTTTAGGGGTAGAATGTACCCCTAAGTGATGTTGGTAAATAAGTAAGTTATTCTCAGGTGGTTCAAAAAATTGTGTGTGTGTGTGTGTGTGTGTGTGTCTATAGAGAGAGGGAGGAAGAGAGAACAAAAGTGATAAAGCAAACAGGATTAAAAGTGTTAATAGGTGAAATTGGGGTAAAGGGTGTGTCAGTGTGCTTTGTACTATTATTATCTTTTCATCTTATCTGTAAGTTTGAAATTAGTTCCAAGTAAAAAGTTGAGCATAAACACATTACATACTCCAAGTATTTTTCAGTATAGTTCTAGGAGTGCAGTTTTTCCTTAAAAACTGCTTCAGCCTCTCACCCCTATATTTATGTGCAAGTAATTCAGGGATTTTCAGTATGTTAATTACAATATATTCTTACTTTTATGTTTGAAGTTTCAACTATAAACTGTTTCTTATTTTTCTAAATAGTTTTGACCTGCTTATATTGAGAGAAGTGGTACAGAAAATGGCAGGAATAGAAATTACAGAGGAAATGACAATGGAGCAACTAGAGGCCATGACTGGTGGAGAGCAGCTAAAAGCTGAGGTGAGAGTTGCTATTTTAGTTTATTGACTTTTTAAATTCAAAGTGTGTGCATATTCTCACAGTGAAGAATCCAAATACGTAAGTATAGAAAACCAAACAAAACCATAGTACCCTTCTCTCATAGCCACCCCCACCTCCCCTTAAAAATTGAGATAAACTGGTTGTTTTAATTTTTTTTAAAGCTGAAGCAAAGTATAAAAGACAGTAATAGATATGTAAGAGAAATAAATACCAGCTTCTGTGGTCCTTGATATCTTAACTGGCATAAATCTGAACATAGTTATTCTGTTGTTGAATCTGCTCCATTGGAATAAAGAATATTCCTTCTCCTTTGTAAGGGACTGCAAGGTATAAAATGGAGAATATGCAGAAATTTTAATTCAGTTATCAGTTATCTTTCAGCCACTGACTATAATCAGTAACACTGTCACTGAAATAAATTTGTGAAGAAAGGGAAGGAATGTTGCAAGTATATGAGTTCTTAATCTTCCTGAACTGAGTTGTATCTGAACTTTTCCTGTCTTCAAACCAGATGGCCTGTGTTATGTACTGTATGCTGGTAAATTTTGTCTTCTTTTGTGCAGGGTGGCTGTTTTGGCCAGATCAGAAACACTAAAAAATCCTCCCAGAGACTGAAGGATGCACTATTGGACCACGACCTTGCTCTTCCTCTGTATTTGCTTATGGCTCAGCAGAGAAATGGGGTCAACTTTCAGGAAGGTGGAGAGAAACATCTGAAACTTGTGGGAAAGCTCTATGATCAGGCAAGTTAAAGTGGCTTTTGTATTTATGTGGATTTTTAAAAATCCTAATACGGGAAAATATGGAATGTTATATAATTTGAAAAATGCCTTTTTGCACATCATATGAATGTGAAGCAGATCTAATGTAAAATAGATATTTTGGAAATATAGGGGCTATTTGTGCAAATTATGTTTAAGAGATGGCCCTTGGATAAGGTTTATATATATATATGTGTGTGTGTGTGTGAGATATATACATATATATGTATATATATATATGTATGTATGTATGAATATGTATATATATATATGTATTGTATGTATGTATAAGGTTTTCAGTCAAGCAGATAATTTCAAGTTGTTTGCTTTCATATCTTACCTGCTTTCTGGAAATCTGAAATTTCAATCACAACAAAGTAGATGTGATCTTAATAAAATATATTTCTACATACTAAGCACCAAAACCTATGGTTAGCCTACAAGGTGTTTTTTTTATCACCGACTATATTCCAAGAGAAAAAAAGATCCACATGTGTTTCATAAAGTTTTCATCTATCAAGGACAGTAGAATTGTCTTCTATATACATAAAATTGTTGTATGTGATTTAGGTAAATATATTCTGCTACTAAAAGTGATCAAGAATAGTTTGGAACTTGAGATCTTGTTGACTGTTAAAGCCTTAGATTAGTCAACTTTTCAGGGCCTTGGCATTTATTTTCTTGTAATGTAATTATGTTTGTAGATTGTCTCTAAAGTTCTTTCAAGTTGGAAACTTTGAATTTGTGATTGTTAACAAAAATATTGTTCAAATGACATATCTTAATCATTTTGGAAAATGTTTACGTTGGTTGTAAAAACTAGTAGCATTTGTCTTTTGTCTTTTCTTAAATTTAGTGTCATGATGCCCTGATGCAATTTGGTGGGTTTTTGGCATCTCATCTAAGCACAGAAGATTACATAAAGCGAGTGCCTTCAATTGATGTGCTCTGTAATGAATTTCATACACCCTACGATGCAGCATTTTTCCTGTCTAGGCCAATGTATGCACAGCACATTTCGGTAAGATAAATACTCTCTGCTGCCATTCAGGAAATGACTCCAAATTATTTCTTACCTGTTTTATTTGTAAATGCATTTTAGCCTGACATAGATGTAGATCGTGTCTCTTGGAGTTACTCTTTGTTAATACTCAGCTCTGAGCAGTATACAATGAGAATGCCCCTTTAAGAAAATAAGCCTTACTTTTTGTTTGATTTTACTGTTACTACATCACCAGTTATCAGGTTGATGTCTTATGGACCCTCTAGAATTATAGCTCTCAAACATTAGTGTAGATGAAAATTACCAGGGAAGCATCTTAAAACTCAATCCCATGTTCCCAAATTGTAATTTAGTAACTTGAATAGTACCCGGGGGAATTGGTTTGTTTGCTGTTTGTTTTTTTAACAAGCACTAGATCATTCTAACTCAGGCAAATGTGGTACATTATTGAGAAACACTCCAGTTGAATGCAGAGCCCTGTTCCTTCACTGATGATATCCTGTCAGATAACTGACTTGTTGATATGCAGAGTGCTTTGAAAGTCATAAAGACAGATGGACAGAAAGACTTAACCTCCCTCAAGTGCTCTAAAAACTCTTGCAACCTCAGTGGTGTAACTCCTGAGAAAGGTGTATTCCTGGTTCTTGTTTTATTTATCTCCATCTAAATGAAATATCAACAGAAGTAAACTATAGCCTTCCTAGCAGGATAGCCCAGTAATGACTATTGAAATTCAAGAAAGGATGTGAGCGAAAGGAGACAGCCTGCCCTCTCCTCTGCTCCTCTATGCCGCCTGCATGCTTTCCTGCAAAGCAGTGACCACTAATGGTGAGTCACTCTTCCTTTTGCCTTGGGCCACGGTCAGTGCTCATGTGGAAACTGTGATACTTCCCCACTCTGACTGGAGCCCCAGGGGACTCTTCACTTTTGTACAGGCTTGGATTCTTCCCCTTCTGTTTTATTTGTTGTTTTAAAATCTGTAACTGTATGGTATGGGGAAAGATCTCGGTCTTTTCTCTTAAACTAGGATTCCATGTTTGTTCCCATAGGAATACAGGGCTGTGCGGTAGAAGTGTGGGAAAAAAGGCACTGAGAAATTCTGGGTTCAGCTGTCAGCTATTAGTATTTACATATCAACTGCTGCAGTCTCACACTTCCCTTTAAGAATTAACTAAATGCTAATTGATTTAATTATCACTTTATCATTGTGCAGCAATTCTGTGCTATGCTCTTTAGGGGAAGGGGGTAAGGCCTCTTCTTCCTCTTAGAATTTCTCAATCCAAAAAATGGTATGCTCTCTTTGCATAGTTATACCCTGTGTTGTTGCTCCCCCCTTCCCCAAGAAGATCAGTTTCAGCTATACAACAAGGGACCTGATTGCTTGAAGGAGTGAGGTTGGAGGATTGCTTACTCTCAGGGATTCTGCCCTGCCCTGTGCTATTCTGAGAAGTGAACACACTAATCTGTGATAGTGAACACTTTGGCTGCCTGAGGTTGGCTGAACTTTTCCAGGTCAAAAAATGGAGCCAGTCATTCATACCAGTAGCTACCTTTTCTGTAGCCTGTGTAAAATACTGTGTCTTTGTCATTTAAGAATGACAAAAATCTAAACAATAAATGGCATTTGCCTGTCAGGGTTGAGGAGGAAAACAACTATACAGAGGTGGCTATATAGCTAAGTCAGAGATAAGTCTGTTCCCCATTGGCTATATTCTGTCTTCTGGAAAGGGAGTTCTTGGCAACCTTGGCTGCACTTTGGAGGAGTATCCAACCTCCTGGGGATCCTTGCTTTTGCTTCTTGAGTGAAAGCCTGTCTTGTAAAGCCTTTGATGAGAGAATGAGTATTGGAGGACTGCAAAGTCCCTTCCATAAATTGACTACCGATTTCTCTCCTGGAAAGAATTCAGCTGACCAAACACTGCTCAGAATATTGGGCCAGGAAGAGCTTTCTGAATAGTAATTAGAAGTACAGCAATAATTGTGGGTATCAGTTCTATTCCATAGATCTAGTGTCCCAGTGACTTGAGCCTTAGAGCTGTTATGCCTCTCCCCTTGACTGAAGATGTGAGCCTGAAGAGGGAGTTAAACTGACTTTAGACAAATACTCATTGTAGGTAAATATGAAGCATAGCTATCTTTTGTGATCAAAACTGTTGTATTTTTAACAAGATAGGGACTAGGGGAGTACCTAGTAACAAGTCACAAACTTAAAAGAGGATTGGGGAGATGGGCTATCCTATAACCCTCTCATTCCTGTAACCTAATTTTCATTTATAATTATTGAGACTCACCTTGCAATGTGGGTCTGAAAAAAAGGCTCTCCCCCAGTTCATATTCTAGATCTTGTCTAAGTCAGGTAGCTAAGTTATCTTGTGCAGGTTGTTTCAACCCTATACTATGTTTTATTAGAACCTTAGATGATATCATTCTGCTCACATAGATTGATTATTTACTCTTGATAGTACCCACCCTCAAATTTTTAAACCCTTTCTTATCCCAGCTGCTCTGCTCTTAGGTCTCTGTTGTAATCGGGACCTCTGTGTTGTAAGTAATGTTCTTCATAGTTTTGTCACCTGTGTAGTCTCAGTAGTTATCATCAGTGTGCTTTCTAAAATGGAGTAGGAGGAGATAAATCTTCTCACTTCCAGAATAATTTTAAAATTCTCAGAGCCTGCTTGAGATACCACCTGGAACCAAAAGCACTTGGTATTTCTTCAGTCTAGTAAGCCTGGGGTATAGACATATTTAGGAGGGAAGGCAGTGGACTGTGGGGAGTCAAGACTGTTCTGCCATGATGGAAACTGGAAGTGGATCCTTTGACCTCTGACCTGCTAGCTCTGGGTTCCATGTTTAGCCCAAACAATGAATGATTTAAGTGTTTTTCTAACATGAAGAAGAAACTCTTTTTGGGTCTCCTCCTAGGTTCATCTTCAGGATTATGCCTAACCCAAACAAAATTTTTTGGGTGAGAGCTCTTGTATCCTCAAGAGACTGAGAGACATGAGACAATTCTTTGTATTATTTTATATATATATATATATATATATATATATCATGGGATTGGTGAGTACTTGGTGAGTACTTTATATTATATATATGTATAATAATACAACTCTACTTTGTATTATTTTCTTTTTTGCATTTGGCATACACTCTGTAGTGTCCCATCCTTTACCCCTCCCACCCCCCTCTGGTACTAACAGGTTCTTTCCTTGTACAATTAAGAGCATGGCCTTCCTCTGGCATACCCCCTCCCCCATCACACACCCCCTCAAATTAAGGTAAACCAGTCAGGCCACAAAATAAAAACCCACCATAGTGTCACTTCCCACACTCTTTAAACTCTAATATACCACAGCCATTCACAGGAAATCGTGTTTAGCTTTGCAGTCTAGTGACCAGTTGGTTCCAGTTTGCCAGGGACTTCCTAGTACTAACACTAAAGTCTTGCATCCCTGGAAACCACTTAGTCACTGGCAAAACTGGACAGTTGGTCACCCTACTTATCAGTCTTATGATAAATTTTTCATAACCTTTCTTAGCATTGATCCAGCTTCATCAAGAAATTGTAATAGGCAATATGGGTATGTGTGGTGACAACACATTCTGTCCAGATTGGCTGTTGTTAGTTCCATTCTGCCTCTTCGTTAGTGTTAAGACCCGCTGCTTGGTTCCCTTGACTATCTCAGAAGCAGGAGTGGAAACCCTGTATGTTTAATCTTTGTGCAGCAGTAAGAGAGAGTATGGTTGGGGGAAACGGCAAGGGGCACACATACCTATCCCCTGACTGAACAGGTTAGATTCGTAAGAATTTCCTGAAAAGCTCCTAATGAGCACCCAGGACCAAAGATTAGAGCAGTTTCCTGGGATGATTTATTTTAAAATCAATGTTGGTAAGGAAGTAGAATTCCTACAGCTGTTTAGATTGGTCATCTTTTGACTCTTGAAAAGGGAACATAGGTTTTTATACTATGAAAGTCACTGCTATAAAAATGTGTGTGTGTGTGTTTATATCTTTAGTCAAAGTATGATGAACTTAAAAAATCAGAAAAGGGAAGTAAACAGCATCATAAAGTTCATAAGTACATTACATCATGTGAAATGGTGATGGCTCCTGTCCATGAAGCAGTGGTCTCCTTACATGTTTCCGAGGTCTGGGATGACATCAGCCCTCAATTTTATGCCACATTCTGGTCATTGACGATGTACGACCTTGCAGTTCCACATACCAGCTATGAACGGGAAGTCAATAAACTTAAAGTCGAGATGAAAGCCATGGATGACAATCAGGAAATGGTAGGTTTTTGTTCTAGTAGCTCAAGTGTAATAACTTCATGGTATTAGTTCAGCATTTCCCATAGTTTAAACTTGTACTAACAAGCTATGATCTTGTTGCTATCTATGTTCCTAAGTGGGTTTAGTGGTGACCTCTCACTGGGTAGGAGCATGGGTATGGATGAGTACTTGGAAGTTAGCATCAGTCAAAAGTTTTTGAGTTTGCTTTTCTACTGAGGGCTGGGCTAGCAACTTTACATGATCTGTGTGATCATTTTACAATTGCAAGAGCAATAGGAATTCCTAAAAGGAGAACTATTTTGGAGAAGACTTTACTGAAGAGTTAAGTCTTGAGCTGCATGGGCCTTGAAGGTAAATTAGGTTTGGAAATTTGGAGGCAGACTGGCCACTCTAGAGCTCCAGCAAAGGTGTAAAGTAGTCTAAGGTTTAAGGAGACCACTTCTACTGTAGTGAATTGGCTGAGGGATAATTTGAATAGAGTCAGATTATGTAGAGCAATGAAAGTTAGAAAAGAAGGCTTGATAAAATTGAGAGCTATTTTAAATTCCTGAGCAGGGAAGTAATAATGGTAAAAATGGTACTTTAGAAAGATGACTTGTGACAGCAGCATGAAGGATGCATTTAGTCAGGAAAAGGACTAGCATTAGGCTGAAACCAGCAAAGTGGCTTTTTGGGTAATTCATTGTGAGAATGTAGACTGGTGGAGGTATATTGGGAATGCACAAGACTTGTAAGCAATTGGGATTTTGGAATGAATAAGAAGGAAGAGTCAAAGGTGATTCCATGCCTTAGACTAAAAGTACCAGTGTTGGGAAGATAGCCTCTTCTGATGGTGTCTGAGGACTGGATGACTTTGTCTTAGATTTGTTGAATGGAGGTAAACATCCGTAAATATCCCTGGTGACACAATATATCGGCATTTATCTCTTTTTTTAATTAAAAGAAAGGGAGGTAGTGTGCCTAGAGAAGTATCTAACTTATACTTTGTAGCCTCCAAATAAAAAGAAAAAAGAGAAGGAGCGCTGTACTGCCCTTCAGGACAAGCTTCTTGAAGAAGAAAAAAAACAGATGGAACATGTACAGCGAGTTCTACAGAGACTGAAACTGGAAAAGGACAACTGGCTTTTAGCGAGTAAGTTAGAATGGTTACATTCCTGCTGCTGCTGAATTACGAAAGCAAACCTTTATAATTCTGGAGGTGTTGAAGTGTATTATGTTTTTATTTCAACTCAGTGTTCACTATCCCAATTTTTGGTTACTCATTAATTCAGAGTCAACTTCACATGTTCACTAAATGAACCGATTTAGCTTGCTGGTGAAATTAACTTATGACTACAATATTGGCAGCTTATCATTCAACTTTTCTGTATAAAATCACACTTCTGGAGAAATTACAGGTAGAAAAATATCCGCAGAGTGAAAACAAGTCTCATCCCAGGCATGACCTTTGGTTACAAACTATAAATAGTTTGTGGTTCTATAGCATTCTCTATGCTAAAATTAATATGTTCTTATTATGTTTAGTGGCTTTGAGGCACTTGAGGATGAACTTTACCACTTAATATATTCTTTCCTTATTTTTAGAATCTACCAAAAATGAGACCATCACAAAATTTCTACAGCTGTGTATATTTCCTCGATGTATTTTTTCAGCAATTGATGCTGTTTACTGTGCTCGTTTTGTTGAACTGGTGCATTAACAGAAAATTCCAAATTTTTCCACACTTCTTTGCTATGATCGTGTAAGTTCTTTTTATTGGAACCTTTAAAAAAAGTCTCACACAAAGATAGCTAAACATTATAATCTAAAGAAGTATTACTGTGTGTCTGGTTAAAAGCATGAACCCAAGAGCCAAGTGCCTGAACTTGAATCCTAACTCTGCCACTTTCTAGATACATGATCTCTGGCAAGTTTTTAACCTCTTTGTGCCTCAATTTTCTTATCTGTGAAGTGGGATAATAATACCTGCTTCATAAGATTCTTGTGAGAATCAAATGAATCACTATACACAAAAGTACTTTGAATAGTGCCTGATATGTAATAAGCACCTCTAGTTAATCTTTTAACATTTGGGTTTATATGTTTGTCATAATAGGTAGAACTCTCTTCTCCACTCTTAACTTAACCCTCAAAATACTCCTTTGTAGTTCTGAATGCTTTTCAGTTTGATCACATTCACAAATTTTTGCATCTGGCTTTTTCTTTATAATAAATTACTGCATTTTCATGGTTTAAAAATGTGCTGTATGTTACAGCATGTTAGCTGCCTATTTCTGTTTTCTATTAGCCTTTTCTCTCCTTACTGTTCCTTTAACCCCAGGTAGTATCTGTGTCTAAGTCTCTGTTATAGCAGTAAATGATATAATAATAATGATAGTAGTTTTTTTCTTCTGTCATTGTTAATCAGCTTTTTAAATAAAAATTTTGTTGTCAATGCTTTATTAATGTGCTGTTCCCTCACAAAAGCCAAAATATTTAAAGGTCTCAGAAATTGTGAGTATAAAAGGGGACAATACATTGTGACTAAAACTTATCTGTTAATTTATTATGATTTGCTATAGCATGATCTTTTAGTATTTTGAACTAATTTTGACCTTGATTTGTTTTTATTTTTCAAATATTTTTTCTTGTAGGTTTTCTCTGACATAATTTACACAGTTGCAAGCTATACTGAAAATGAAGCTTGTCGATATGGGAGATTTCTTTGCTGCATGTTAGAAACTGTGACCAGGTGGCACAGTGACAGAGCACATATGAAAAGGTAGGACTAATAAATATCATTATTTTATCCATGTCTCTAATAGCCACTTCTAGTAATTGCTAGGTTGTTCAGTTTTTAAAGGAAACTGAGTTTAAGACTCAGCTGTAAAACAGTTTAAAATTTAAGCACAATTTGTTCATTATTAAAAAGTGCTATTTAAAAATATCCTACCTTATGTTGACATTCCAAAATTAATATCATTGACTAAGCTGAACCATCCTATGAACACTACCTGTCATTCAAATATGCATCACGTTTTCACATGGAATCATTAATCTAGTCTACATAAGTTTCAGCTTCTGCTATTTTGAGAAACAGAACTTTTCTTTGAAAAGTAAACCTTTTTTTCCCCTTAGGAATGTGGAAATTATCCAGGATTCCTCACTATATTACGGGCAACTGGATTTGATGGAGGAAATAAAGCTGATCAATTAGACTATGAAAATTTTTGTCATGTTGTACATAAATGGCATTACAAATTAACCAAGGTATAAAAAAGAATTTCTCAAAGGTGTTTTTTTCTTCTCCATACTTAGACTTTTATAATGACATATCTTAAAATGTTTGTTGTAGGCATCGGTGCATTGCCTTGAAACAGGTGAGTATACTCACATCAGGAATATCTTGATTGTGCTAACAAAAATACTTCCTTGGTACCCAAAAGTATTGAATCTGGGTCAGGTTTTGGAAAGAAGAGTATATAAAATCTGCCAAGAAGAAAAAGAGAAGAGGCCAGATCTATATGCAATGGCTATGAGGTAACACAATTATACTTTAATGTGATTTATGAGACTAGATGACAGAAGGATTCTGAAGACTTTAAAATGTTTTACAGTGGTGAAGTTTATCTTCTGTTTTACCTCAGGAAATTATGGGAGATTATGCGTTCATGTTCCCACAGGCTGTTGAGAGTTGTCACTTCCAATTATCAGCTTCCAGTCTATACTGGATGATACTTTCAAAAGTGACATCCAATATATCTTGGTTTGAAGGAAATGTCATTTCATCGTCAGATAATCAGCTCATCAATAGCAAAGAAAAGCGTCTTCATTTAAGGATTGGTTCACACTAAAATTTTTTTTAGGAGAGGCTTTTAGTGAGAGATACAGTGAGAGGACAGAGCTCTGCCAGGAGGGGACCAAAGAGCCTGGGGTGGTGCTTGTCTAGGGGATTTATAGGCAGTTGAGGACTTTGTGGAACTGATAAAGGGCTTAGGGGTGTGGACTTGTTAAAAGTGGTCTTAGGATGTTTGTCCTTGATGAGACAACTATGCTAGACAAAGCATGCTAAAGTTAATCTCACACATGATTGCAAATGATTAGCATAATAAAAACAGGCTACTTTCCTTTATCTGGGGAATATGAATTGATGTCACAGAAGAATGACTCTAGAGCTTAATGTTTAACACAGAGTTTTGGTAGGGGGTTTCCTTGTATGTAGTTACATTGCTCTGAGTGTAAATATCCTACCTTGCTTTTTCCGGAGGCCCTCACCCTACTCTGACTACATCCTTGGTCCCTGTCTCATTTCCCCCTCTACAGATAGAGACCCTAGCTGCTGCTAGGAAAAGGGGGCAATGACCACTCTGGCTGCTTCATGCTGAGAGGGGGTACAGTAAAGGGTGCAGTTAGGTCCCCATCACTGGTCAGTCAAGAGGGCCTCAGAATATGGGCACTTCTATTCTAGGTTCCATTTCTATTCCTATTTGCAGTTTTATGGCTTCTCCAAAGCTGTCCTGGACGAGCCCCCAAAGATGGTGCTGGGGTTCTTGTTCGTGGAGCCGAAGAATGAACTTAGCAAACACCCAAGGTAGAGCCAGGGAGAGGCTTTTATTGAGAGATACAGTGAGAGGACAGAGCTGGCTCATGACAGGAGGGGGCAAGAGAGCCCTGAAATTTTTATTTTTAAGGAAGCATCTAGGGTTCCTATAAAGACCTTCAAGAACACTGAAAATTAATATTTTTTATTTTCTGGACCCAAGTAGTGGAGTGAATAACTTGATAATTTTATTCTTTTAAACCCCATGTTTGTATTTTTTTATTTGTATTTGTATATGTAAACCCTTTGTGTGACTTCCAGCTACTCGGGGCAGTTGAAAAGTAGAAAGTCATACATGATACCTGAAAATGAGTTTCATCACAAAGACCCCTCTCCGAGGAATGCAGTTGCCAGTGTACAAAATGGGCCTGGTGGTGGGCCTTCTCCATCATCGACAGGAAGTGCATCTAAATCTGATGAAAGCAGTAATGATGAGACTGGTATGCTTATTTATAGAAATTTATAAGTAACACATTTTGTTTCAACCAACTGAAATGTTTTGTATCACATGACAAGTAAAATGCAAGCTTAGTATTACTTTTTATTCCCTAAGTAGGAGTATGTAACTATCAAAAAGTCATCAGCCCTTTATTTCCTTCTAATCAATCTGTAATCATTTTGCTGTGAAATTATAGTTTATTTACATTTAGGGGGTGGTCAAATAAATCCTTACCTTTATTTCAGATAAATCAAGGGAGAGATCTCAGTGCGGTGTGAAAGCTGTTAATAAAGCTTCTAGTGCTACACCAAAAGGAAATTCAAGCAATGGAAATATTTGCTTTAACAGGTAGGAACACTGTGCTATATGTCAAAATTCTGAATTCTTTTTATTTTATTTTATTGAAGTGTCATTGATACACAAAATTCTGAATTCGTACATGATGAACCTCATTAGACATGAATGAAAGGTAGTTGAATGCTGTGAAATGAAAGTCATTTATGTTGGGCTTTGAAATTTTGTATGTACCCTTGTTTTGGTTATGTGCTTACCATCCTCATTATGTTTTGTATAAGCTGAGACTGACTCTGTTTCCCCTGCTGGGGTATGCAGGGGAAGGTAGGTGATGAAGTCAAGAAACATTTTAGGATTGAGTGTTTGCTGTAGACAGTCTGGGTAAGGATTATTTACGTAAGAGAAGCCTATGCTGATTTAGACCAGCAAGTGATTCATCCAGTCAGGTATCCAGTTCCTGATAGTAGCACCTTCAGTTGACTTGTGGGACAATTTTTGGTTATGTTCATTTGTAATCTCCCAAGTTTATGAAAATATGCAAGAAAATGGCCTGACATCACTTAAATCATTCTTCTTAATCTGCTCTTCATGAATTTGGTTATTTATTACTTACTGGATAAAGAAGTACTTTTTCATTTAAAGTTGTTCTTCAGTTTTCAAAGGGCTACTCTTCTAGAATTTTGAAGCCACTAAGAAACCTTTGTTTATGATTTAAAACATTTCATGGAGTGTATTTTATGACCATTTGTCCTAAAATCTCATATTTGTATTCCTAAGCAGCAAATCTGTTAAAGAAAATGGCAAGGAGAAAGGGAAAGAGAAAGAAAAAGAGAAAAAAGAAAAGACTCCAGCTACGAGTCCAGAGGCCAGGGTACTTGGTAAAGATGGTAAAGAAAAACCAAAGGAAGAACGGCCAAATAAAGATGAAAAAGCAAGAGAAATGAAGGAAAGAACACCTAAGTCTGACAAAGAGAAAGAAAAATTCAAGAAAGAAGAAAAAGCTAAAGATGAGAAATTCAAGACCACCGGCCCCAATGTAGAATAAAAATCTACTCAAGAAAAGGAAAGAAAAAAGGAGCCATCCAGAGAAAGAGATATAGTAAAGGAAATGAAATCAAAGGAAAATGCTAAAGGAGGAGAAAAAGTATCTGTTTCTGGGTCCTTAAAGTCACCTGTTCCCCAATCAGTTATTGCAGAGCCTGAAAGGGGCAAGTTTACCTTTCTTTATATTTGTTTAACGTTGCATGTTGTAATGCATGGTTGTTTTCAATTTCCTTGTTTTGGAAAGTTATCTAGGGACTCTACTGGGGGAAGTAATACTTAATTACCTAAAAGTTGGTGGGTTTTTTTTTAAGTATTTGGAAAAAGTGGAAATATACCTTATTATCACTATTTCTTTTGCCCAACAGAACAAAAACGCCGCAAAATTGATACACACCATTCTCCATCATATTCCTTGACAGTAAAGGTTAGTATAGCCTGAGGAAGGCAGCGTCCATGTTAGGCTCACCTGTTTGGAATACGTGTCCTGACTTCCTTCAAGTCTTGTGCCAAGTATTGACCGGAGCCACTGGAGGTTTTATGTTGCATTAGAAAATAAAATTTTTATGTATTGGTGGACTGATATTTTTTCCTATAGAGTATTTTTATTATAAAAATATTAAAACTTCAAGGACCTAGCACTAATTTTATAGCATTTCAAAGTGCAGGAGAAATTTTACCCTCATTGCTTTAAGCAGTCATTTTTGGGGTGCAATGGTAGCTACAAGCAAACGAGACTTTTCAGCAGAATGAAGCATATTTTTCAGCATAAATATTGATGAATTTATAGCACTGAAGACTTCCTGGATGATACAGGATAAACAAGATACCTCTGAATTCATCAAGCTTCTTGATGAGCATCAGACCGATGTGTGCCTTCTAAGAAGGAGTCTTGAAAGGAGTTCCATTTTAAAGTCTACTTGGTGATCAGTTCTCCTGTAGTTGTGTATATTCAGTGAACATGCAGCTTCCGTTGTATCTTCCCTTGGAGGTTTGTTTATACCCATTGGTTTCCCAACAAGTTGAACTTTGCATTACAATAAAAGCAGATGTGGCATCCAGTCCTACCACCCAGCAGAGAAATCCCAGGCATTCAACTGCAGCACAAAATCCTGGGTGTAGCCTTCTTGAAGACTCGGGGTAGCCATTCCTTGCCCCATATTTAATTTTAATTCTAAAGTCATCTAATTTCATGGAATATTTGAATTTGCAGTATGTTGAACTTTTAAAACTGTAAGTTAACTAATTCTTTGTCAAGAGCACTGTGGTGGAATACTCTAATTGGTTTCTTTTTTTTTTAAGTGCTTTTTTTTGTGGGAGGTATGAGATTCACCATCAGAATCACTGCAAAAAAAGTGATTACTCTCTTATAGAATACCTTTTTGTTTTCTTGTTAATGTAATGCCACTCAGTTTTCTGGCAAGGATGAAAATGTGTATGGTAGAGTCACAATTGAAGTAAAATTTGAAGCCTCCCGATTACAAACTATGAAAATGTAAGATAATGTTCTTCCACAGTGAACTCCACTATTTTAAACTTTTTGTGCAGAAAAATGTTTTGCTTTCTTAAGTCTCTTAATATTACTTATAACTTAAGTACAGTATTATGAAAAATGTGGCACTGACATTTATTTTTGAATTCTCAGCAGAGAAAGATTTTTGTTACATTGAGTGCATACAATTGTTTTTTCAACATTACAATTCCATTATATGGTTTTACTTTTGTTTTTTATTGTTGATATTCGTATAATAATGACATCATAAGATTTATCCTTGCAAGAAGTAGCTGGTTTATTTCCAGCTTACAGCCATCTTTCCCAAAGTTCCTCTGGGTTCCGAGAACTATGCCAGCTCACCTGTCATCTCCATTCATTTTCTGCAGGACAGTCTCATCGAACTCAAGAAGTCTTCAGCAAAGGTTTGAGTCTTAAAATCATCACGCCTAAGTAAAACGAAAAAGTGTTTATTTCATTTATTTAGTAGATGACCCTCGCCCTAGTAAGTGTTCAATAAGCTAAGAGAATAACCTTTAAAAATACCTATTACAAACAATGGATGACAGTGGCCTCTTTTACTGAGATTGTTATCAAATATGTATGATGTGGGGACATTCCTATATTCTTTCCTTACTTGCTGTGTTATGCATTATCTTATTATGCTTCAGAATCTGGAAATAAGTTTTTTGGGGAATGGGTTGTTGGTTTGTTTTGGGGAGTTGATTTTGATTTTAGACAATGCAAAAGACCAAAAAATAAATCTAATGTATTCACATAACTTTCTAAAAAGTGAGCCCATCTCAATCCATAAAAGTCTTATATTATTGCCTCTGCCAAGCTACCTTTTTGGCAGTTGTATAATATCAAGAAATATGGTTAATGTAAACCAACCTTTCTCCAGGAGGGGAATACTCAACTTGATGGTTGTGTTTACATGTCAGTATTGTCTTGCCTATTATTCTTCTTTCTTGAGTATTCTGCTACTAAGAAGAATGTGCAGTTTGTGTATCTTATTACGAGTTCATTTTATTGTAGTTGAATTGTCCATTGTTCATGTTATTTTGTCTTTATGATAAAACTTGTACCCTCTTTTCACTCTGCTTTTCTACTTTGCCTCCTTTTATATCTGCTAAGTATGATTTCTTACTGGTGGACCAATGCAAAATGAAATTTTAAAACAAAATCAGTTGACATTACTGCTTTTAGTTCTGTAGCTTTATAATGAAATATCAATGGCAAATGAGGACTAATTTTTAACACTTTAGCCAATGTGCCTGTGCTCTGAATTCATAGCACTGTTTTTAGATTGTCCTGTATTAATCAAGACTATCAGCTGTACTGCGAATGCTTTCTTTTAAAGTAACTTTTTATTGACTAAATTAAATATGTATTATAATATAGTAGGTTTTCATAACCAGATTGTCTGTGTTAGTCTTAACCATCAGTGGCTTGTGTGGGCTATTTAAAATTCATGGATTAACAATGTTACCTTGTGAGTGTTTATTTCCTGAAACATACTTTGAAGCAGTTTGAAACCTGCTGTTACAGGTGACTGGAATTTCTGATCATTGATGAATATTATAGTTTCTTATATTTGTGAAAATATTTTGAAAATAAAACATATGTGAGATGAACATATGTTATCTCATTTCATGCTATAACAGCGCTGTGAGGTAGATAGATAGAGCAGGTGGTAGCATCTTTCTCGATAAACTGACTTAAGTTCTTGATCCTTTCTCAGTGGCATATAAGTTGTTAGTGCCAAATCTTGGACTAAAATTAAGGTTACTCAAATGTTCCCACCACAATGAAAAAATGTTGCAACAAAAATTGTAGCTCCTTGATTCTTAGCACCTGCTTCAACAGTAGTTGAAAGGGTTCCTAGCTGCTTTAGTGTGTTCATCTTGTTTAAATTACAGTGATTCAAGTCAGTCTGTCCTCCCCCTTTTAAAAAAGATGGTGATTTTTGTGGGCATTTAAAATTCAGTAGATTTATTCCACATTAAGTCAGAAAAATTAGAAAATGGCATATGAATATGCTTCTAACAATTGTGACTCAACCACTTTTCAGGTCCTTAGTGCTTAGTATATAGTACGCTGACAATATGGTTAGGTGATCAGTAAATATTTGAAATGAACTCTTAATGCCTTTGGCCTTTGGTCAAACATCCAGTGTTTACTGGTCTGCATAGGAGTTGATGTTGCATTTTCACGTGTCTAGGAAAATTTAATAGCATATGAATGTCTTTAAAAAATTTTGCGGGGCTTTGATCTCTAAAATCGATGCTGTATATAAACTCACTGTTTCCTGGGGTAGCTCTTACTTTTTAGAGGATTTGAAAGACGTGTGTCTATTTTTTCATGTTACCTTGTCACTCAGACATATAAAATTGTTTCCCTCCTTTGTTTAACCTTTTAGTTATGTTTTGTCCCTGGGATCCTCATTTTTATTAAATTATTTACTATTTTCACCTTCTAATCAGTGGTAAAAGTAACATGGACTTGTCCTTTCAAGTAAGATTAATTAAAGGGAGAAAAGCCTAAGCCTAATTTAGTATCTAAATCTTTTCTCTCAGTTCACCTTTTAACCCCCAAATTCCAGCTGGCATATTTCCACTTTTGGTCAGCTGTGTTTTCACCTAGCTATTCCAGCAGCTATACTGATGAAGAAAGTGTGAGAAAAGCTTGTTACTTTAAGCAGGCCGCTCTGTAATTTTTTTATTAAGGAATTATTGATATACGTTCTTATGAAGATTTCACATGAAAAACAGTGTGATTACTACATTCACCCATATTATTGAGTCCCCTTCACGCCCCATGAAGTCACTGTCCATCAGTGTAGTAAGATGCCACAGGCTGCTCTGTAATTTGAGGGCAACCATAACCACCTTAAAAACAATTCAGCTTTGAATTCTGAGCCCATCTTTATACATTGTAGCCTAAGTAAAAGCAATGTTCTCTTAAACAGATTTTGAATTATCAAATTGTTTTTTGGACCTAATGATCCCAATGCCAAAACTAAAAGCAAATCAGAAAAAAAAACCCAACAATGCTACATGCAGATCACTTTAACAAATCAATGATTTTATTTTGCAAACTTGTATTGAGTACTCACTGTGTGTACAAGGCACTGGGAAGTGTGTAAAGGTAGAAAAGACATACTAGCTCCCCTATCATATGGAAACTATGTATGGACAAAAACAAAAGCCATGAAATTGATAGGAAATAATCTGTCACGAAAAAGGTTATATGAAATAATACAAGAGTTCACCGGAAATTGAATTGAAGGATGGTTGAAGTGTTAGTGGCTTTTGAGCTGTCTTTAGTCTTTGGAGATTAAGATAAAAGGGAGCACCTGAGAACTGCTGGGAAGGACAGGGTGTTAGGAAGCAGTGGTAGTCACAACACGAATACATTGGATTGCTTCACAGTAGGACATAATTGTGCAAAGATTGTGAAGAACTTGAAATGTCCATGCTAAGTTGTATGCATTTATTCTCTATGCAGTGAGAGATGATATGTTTTTGTAGAAAAGGGTATTGTGATCCAAACTGTTCTTAAAGGTTAGAAAGAAGAAATAGAATTGGGTACATTTCTAAACTAAGAATTTTTAGGTTTCTCAGTTCCTTGCAATACAGAATTCAAGTTAGACACAGTTAAAAACTTCATCCTTGTGGAGGCTGTGTGTGCGTGTGCCTGCTCATTTGTAATAAAAAATTTTTTTTTGATCAAGAGAATTGGGCAATACTTCCCTTAGGGAAATCTTTGAGTATTGCGGTAATATATTATTTCCTTTGTCAGTTTCATAAGTAATATTAAGACATGAATAAGCATTACAGTTATAAAATCTTGAGTGTCATTTAGGGCATTATACCCAGCAGGAGTACCTTTCAGACAAGCACTTTGATGATTGTTTCTCATTCTCTTGATCTTTGTTATTAACAAACATTTTGTCTATTTCATTTGATCAACAACTTTTCCACAATGAAATTTTAAAGAATCTACTTCTGCATTGCTATGGCAGTATTTCTGAGCCAACTGAAATTGGAAATATTTGATGGTGTTAAAAAATGTGTTTCTTTTAATTTTCAGACTGATGGTTGTCTCTTTTCACATATTCCTCTGAATATCAAAGGATTTCCTCATGTAAAAATACTTGACTTTTGCCTCACCTTTCTTTTCATTCCTAAGGTGTATCTAGAACTGTGTAGTTATGTAATGAGTTCTAGTCCGTATTCTGCTGACTAATACATATGTCTTAAAAAGCTTGTAGCACAGTTATAAATGCCATAAGGTTAGACATCTGATAACTTCCTTCATATTTTCTTTTATAATGGATTTCCATATTAACAGCTTGCATAAGTAAGGTCATCTTTTTAATTATTTAAAGTTAGCATATCTTTGATCTTTGTCTGTTTTTATTGCCTCTGGGCCTTTTGGCAGAGAAAGAATAGGCAGAGAACATTATTTCATCATTTTTCAGTCTTTTTGAGTTGTTTCATCATTCGCAGATGACTATGTGGTTTTCTGGGCTATTTAGAACCAATAGTTAGACAAATTTCGTAGTCAGTTGTGATTATTTGATGTAAATTGGAGCACTTTCTAAAGTAAAGAATGTACAGCCTTTACATTTGTAAAAATAATTTAGGATAATCTATGCATGGTGTATGCTGAGGCAGAAAAGACCAGTAAACTTACAGCTTGGTTTTATTTTTATACTTCTGTCCACTGTCATCGATTGCCTATCAGTGGACGGTAAAACTATTCAAAATTTCTATGATTGTGTAGAGGCTTGTATTTTTTTCACAGTAGAGAAAGTCTAGTTACTATTTATCATATACGGACTCTTGTAACGGTAGTTACAGGTCTTCATAAGAGAGCTGTATAAGGAACTGGAGCTATTTACTAATTTACAAATTTACTAATGAGTCTCAGTTGAGGCAAGAATTCACTGATTGGGTTTAAATTATCATTTTTATACGGCCAGGAATTGAAGTCTTTGCATAATTTGTGTCCTGCTGTTTTTATTTAATCTCTCATAATCCAGACTGCTGACCAGTTTTGACTTTGGGTCTAACTACCAGTTGTCTTTCATTAAATAAACAATCAAGCAAATGATGCCAATACTGGCAAACTAATAATCTTTAGTAATATTGCCTTAATTTAACAGCTCTACATTAATCATGCTCCACCACTGTCCAAGAGTAAGGAGAGAGAAATGGACAAGAAAGATTTGGACAAGTCAAGGGAAAGATCCAGAGAAAGAGAAAAAAGATGAAAAGGACAGGAAAGAGCGGAAAAGGGTTTGTAATTTTTTTAAAACTAGTTTGGAAAGCTATTATATACAGTAGCATGTTTTGTTGCCTTTTTAAAAGTACTAGTTTGTTGCATGGCAGTCTGATAACTGGCATTTTCATCTTAAAGTGTGAATCTTCTACAGTAATAAGGATCTTCAGCCTAATAATTTCTGCCAGCTCTGCTTGTCTTTCATGTCATTTTACCAAGTATGTGAAACTATGGCAAATACTCTCCAGTGCTAGTTAGCTATGCCCTTCTTGTGTAAGAGTAATATTTTAATAAAACAAAAGCATAAACTCTTGATCAATGTAGTTCATGATTCTTGGTTCTAGGATCACTCAAACAATGACCGTCAAGTACCACCAGACTTAACCAAGAGACAAAAAGAGGAAAATGGAATAAGTAGGTAGACTTATTAATACTTTCAAAGCAGTCATCACCCTCAATTAGAAGAAGCTTTCATGATTCTTTTTTATAATTTTAGTGGGGGTTCCAAAGCGCAAAAGTGAAAGTCCATGTGAGTCTCCTTATCCAAATGAGAAAGACAAGGAAAAAATGTCAAAATCTTCAGGCAAAGAAAAAAGCGGCGATTCATTTAAATCTGAAAAGATGGATAAAATCTCTTTTGGCAAAAAGGTAAATTAGGGAAACAAAGGAACAATATGGTTTTTCTTAGAAAGCCAACTCTGAAAAGTTAGCAAATACTGAGGGATTTTTTATAGTCACAAATAGTCTGTTAATTATTTGGAGGTGGGAAGAGGAGGCTTTGAGGGAGGGCAGGTTTTTGGGGAACTAGAGCCAGTTCAGTCCCAAATTACTGGGAAGGTAGAATTGGTTTACTTGTAAAATTCCTTTCCTCTCCATTCCACTCCCACCTACTTCTCTGTTCATGGTTCAGCCTTCTTTCTGTGTTCTCTTTTTTCTCTACCAACGGTGCTTTTAGTTTCTCTTCATTCATGAGATTAAAAGATGGTCAGATGTATTCTCCCTGATCCTTACATTGTCATAAAGTCTTTATCAACCGTGGTTTTTAAACATATTTCTATAACATTTTCTCCTGGTAAGCTTGTTTGCAAACTTTTTTCATTTTCAAATTAGGTAGTGTGCATTTTCTTAGATACTAGTGGATGATATTCAAAACATATCTCATGCATTTGCCATAAAGTAATAATTTAGTAATAAGCAACTCATTATTAAAGTTTAAAGTGTTTATTAAGCATTATTATGGCCTATATTAAAAATGTATTCCATATATTAATAGTTCTTAAATGGGAGTCTGCTCCTTTTCATAAGTATTTTTTGCAATTGAGGTAAAATTCACATAACATAAAATTAATTATTTTAAAGTGTAGAATTCAGTGACATTTAGTATATTTATAATGTTATGCAATCATCTCTAGTTCCAAAATATTTTCATCACTCCAAAGGGAAACCCCATTCCCATTAAGCAATAATTCTCCATTTCTCCCTCCCTTTAGCCCCTGGCAACTACTAATCTGCTTTCTGTCTCTATGAATTTACCAATTTTAGATATTTCATATAAATGGAATTGTATAATAATGTAGTCTGACTTCTTTCACTAGGCATAATGTATTGGGAATTCTTCCATTGTGTAGCATGTATTAGTACTTCTTTTTTTCATCTCTGAATAATATTCCCTAGTGTGATGTACAGCATTTGTTTATCCTCAGTTGATGGACTTCTGTGTTCTTTTCCACCTTTTGGCCATTGTGGATAGTGCTGCTATGAACATTTGTGTGCTGCTGTGAAGTATTTGTTTCAATGCCTGTTTTCAGTTATTTTGTGTGTATACCCAGAAGTGGAATTTCTAGGTTACATGGTAATGCTATGTTTAACTTTTTGAGGAATTGCCAAACTTCCACAATGGCTACACAGTTGACATTTCTGCAAGCAATGTGTGAGGGTGCCAATTTCTGTACATCCTTGCCAACGCTTGTTATTTTGTTTTTGTTTTGCTTTTTATTATATTGATCCTCATGGGCTTAAAGTGGTATCTCATGGTTTTGATTTGCATTTCCTTAATGGCTAATGATGTTGAGAATCTTTTCATGTGCTTGTTGGCCATTTGTATGCCTTCTTTGGATAAGTGTATTCAGATGCCTTGACCGTTTTTTAATTAGATTGTCTTTTTGTTGCTCAATCATACGAATTCCTTATGTAGTCTGGGTACTAGACCATTATGAGATACATGATTTGCAAATGTTTTGCTCCCATTCTGTAGGTGCCTTTTCACTTTCTTGATGGTGTTCTTTGATGCATCAAAGTTTTCACTTTTGATGAAGTCCAATGTTTTCTTTTGTTGATTGTGCTTTTGGTCTCATATTTATTAAGTAAGTTTTTGAAGAAAAATTTGTGACTGGTGGGTGATGAAAAAGGATTTTGAGCTGTTTTTTTATAATTGGTTTTCCCTTCCCGAACTAATTCCGCCATTCCTTATAGGAGTCTAGGCATGATAAAGAAAAGATAGAAAGGAAAGAGAAATGGGACAGTTCAAGAGGAAGGGAAGAGAAGAAACAATATCCTTTTCATCTTATTGATGTTTTTAATCAGTAGAATGGAAGACTTTGATGCTGGTCATGTTTAGAATTGTACCCTTATAGTATATGGCTCAAATGCTGAAAGCCTTATTAGCTTTTATGTGGTCTCTCCAGTTAACCTTCTCAAATACATGAAATATGGAAGTGGGACGCTTGATTACTTCTCAGGATTGGTTTGGCTATTTGGGGTCTTTGACGGTTCCATATGAATTTTTGAATTATTTGTTCCAGTTCATTGAAGAATGCTGTTGGTAATTTGATAGGGATTGCATCAAATCTGTGTATTGCTTTGGGCAGGATGGCCATTTTGACCATATTAACTCTTCCTAGCGAAGAGCATGGGATGAGTTTCCATTTGTGACCTCTTTAATTTCTCTTAAGAGTGTCTTGTAGTTTTCAGGGTATAGGTCATAGTTTCATCTTTTAAAATTCTGCCTATTGAAGTTTTCCTGGTAGAACTATCCCTTAGCTTCTCAGTTTTACTTTGATGCGTGTGGTTCTCAATTCATGAATATTGAGTTCAGCTACCTTTTGAGAGTCCTTTTGTGAAGTAGGTGCTGTGCTAAACTGAGACTTGCTCACAGACTTTGAGAAGCTCGGTCTTCTTGGACTTTGATTCTTAGTTTCAAAGAACATAAGCAACTAGCTCTAACCTTTCCATCAGTGTTTATAATATGCTACATTCCTATTCTAATCCTTCACTCCAGTGAGGCCTAATACATTTTGTAGTCCATCTTTCACCTCCAGTTTCATATGTGTCCTAATTCTCTCACCCTTTAAAACCAAGGTTGCAAATTCTCAGACCTTGGGCAGAATGTGGCTTGTTAGGTGTACCTTTTTGATCTCACACAATATTTACCATTTTGTAAATTGGTTGCCTTTAAAAAGGAAGAGTTGACAAAATCCAAGTATCAGTTCCTCTTGAAGAACTGGAAAATCTGGCAGCATCGTCTCCTGAATTCTTCATAGCAACAGTCAGCTAGACCTACCTAGGTACTTGCACCTCTCATATAGAGTGAGTCTTTATTCTTTATAGTTTACCTCAGTCTGTCCCCATCCTGTTCACTTCATTTGTTTCCATTATGAACTGGCTCCTGTAAACAACTGATTTGTAATTCCTGTTCTGAGACTTTTTCTTCAGTCTGTACTTGGAAACTGGCCTACTAAGTGCTCAAAGATGGTTTATTTTAGGAATGTTTTGCCATTTCAAGGCATAGCCCTAGATGCTGGTAATATGTATTGGAGTAGGGAGTGTTCAGTTAAGTTTCTTTCTCAGTAGTTCCCCATTGTTTATGTGTGTGTTTGTGTGTGTGTCAGCTTGCCTACAGCGTCCTAGCCACTGATTCCTGTGTATATACAAGTGTGTCATATGACCCTCTCCTTAGATTGTGATCTTGTTGAAGGCAGTTACATCATCACTTCGTTCCAATCAAACAGTCAAGTATTTTTCTTTATTACTTGCTGTGTTTTGGATACTCTGTTAACTTTAATAGAGACATGTACATCTCTTGGGGATTGATGAGAAATAGCACTGGCTTTTTTTGTTTTGTTTTTGCCCTCAAAAGAAGATTCAATTTATTTACAGCATTTGATAGTATACTGTATAAGGATAAATTTCTTTGTGTGCTGCAACATATTTTTTGAGAATAGGTTTATTATGCTTGCATTTGGTTCTGTGTGTAATAATCATTAAATGTGTGTGAAAATTTCATTAGGAGATTGAAATGATAGAAACTATTTTTCCCTTCATTATCATCCTGTATACTCTTTAAAGTACTTGGTGTGAGTTCTGTGCACTGGTATTCATGGACACCAAATAGTTGGAGAGAACAAGAGGATTTTTCTGTTTCTGTTCTTCCACTTAAGGTAGACCAAATATTTGCTACCGTGTGCTGTGCTGTTTTTTATCTAGACGTGGGTGTGAGCATTTAAAAGGCTCCCCTGCCACATTTACCTCTTAGGCACTATCCCTACACATGCATTTATCCGGAGTATGCTAAGGTTCAGTTCGTTTTAACTGTGTTATATGTTATCTACATGGAACATCTCAGGGACTGTGTTTGCCATGATAAGAATTTCTAGATAGTAGTATATAGGTAAATGAAGGAATAATGAAGAATTAGGAGAGTTGTCCCTGTGTTTTTCCTATAACTTCTTTCTTCATTTTTTAAATTGTCACCTTCACCCATATATATCTTTGTACTCGGGGTGGTGTGTGTGTATGTGTGAGAAGTAGGATCATGAAATCCTGACAGCTTCAGACACTCGTGCAAATGAAGGGAACTAAATTTGGGGATACTTCCGTTGCGGTGAAGACACTGAACTAAAAATAATGAATTTGGTGGGCTTGTAGTTTATGACTTCTCTAAAAAAAAATCTGTTGCCATCACGAGGGCTCTTTTATGAGGAATCTGAGAATTATTGAAACATTTTTTAGGACCTTGTTGGTGAATGTGATCATCAAATTAGAAAGTATTGTGTGTGTGTTTATGAGGTATACCTCTGATAAGAAGGCTGGTTTTATATTTGCTTTTCTTCTCTGTGTTGATCACCAGTCTAGCTGCTCTTTTCTCCAGAACACCGTAACTTTTCAAACTTGCTTCTTGATGTCAGCACTCTATAACATCATTTGAAATCAGCTATCTCAACTCTGAGAAGGTGCTCTTTGAGGGCATTTTGTGCAATAGTTTCCTGATGTCCTGACAAAGGAGGAGGACATGGTGGAATATAGGGAAATGACTTTACTAGTATAATAAATAGGGCCTATGTCTGGCCAAAAAAAAGGTCAGGGGGTGGGGGAAGCCCAAGGATGCCCAGAGAATTCCCAGTAGAAAGTGATTTTTACAGATATAATACTGTCTTCGCAGAGTGGAAAGCCTGCTTTTTTGGAATGTGTCCTGCAAACATGGTATTTCCAAGGCAGTTTATAGCCGTGGTAGAATAGAAGTGTCTTGGATGGAGGACACCGAGCTCTGAACTGAAACCCTTTGAGAAACATCAACAGGCCTAGGTGTGAAAAAGAGAGATCTATTTGATCTCTTGCATTTAGAGCCTTTTTCTTATTTACAATGGTTAAAGTAGCGCATATTTTTTTAAAAATAGTTAATTAAAAGAAAAACCTTGGAAGAATGTTCCAGGCAATGTGGTATAAATTCATTGTTAATGAGAAGCAAATACTACTCTGCTGGAGGACAGAGTCCTGAAGGCTGAGTTTGGCACTGTTCAATCACTGTACGACTTTCTTCTTAATGGCAGTTCTTTCTGAAGTTCACTGCCTTTGAGTGCACTTTTCAAGTTTGTTATCCCAACACTTCAGCATTATTTTATAAATATGCTCTGGACACTGCTGAGAGGCTGACCTCCCATATCTTCTTCCCACTTGCTCTTGTGCTTGCTGATTTGTCATTCCAGGGCAGGGACCGACCCCTAAGCTGAAGGTCTCCCAGAGGAGGATGCCAAAGCTCCATGCATCACTCTCAGAATGTTCTCTCCCCTAACTAAGAGCTTCTGGTGCTGTCCATTTAATCGGAGTCTGCTTTTAGTCAGAAGATGAATGCACACCACCATCCTCTTGATGAGACATTCCAAAGTCACTGATTTTCAGAGTATTGTTTTCACCTCCAGGCAGTTTCTTGCAGCAAGGTCCCTGTGTATACAGTTTTTACTCAAGATTCACCATCCAGAAGCAGCCTCTAATGAAAATTTCACTGTTTTAGTTATCCTTTCTCAGAAGGAGAGGAAATCACCTCCTGGCACCAATTCTTTAATGTTGTAGATAGGCGGTATTTGTGTGTGAACTCCTATAAGCTTGACAATATTGGGATGATTATATTGCTGGAGGATTTTGGAATCATGTTTTAAAATTTTAATTTCAGTTCCTGAGAAAAATCATCTTCGTGTATTTTAACAGGAACAACAGGTTTATCCTTTGATATGCCCTTAAATATGTCATCAAAACTATCATTGATGTAATTCTATTGTGACATCTTGATGATTGAAAATCGATTTATTATTCTACTTATGGCCCTATATGTCTACTGATATCATGATACTCTTTATTAGAATATTGACTTTTTGGGGGGTAATTTAAAAAATTTGAGATAAAATTTACAGAACATAAAAATTGCCATTTAAAAGTGGTTTTTAGTATAATCACTATGTTGTAACAATCACCAGTAATTCTAGAGCATTTCCATCACCCCAAAAAGAGGCCCCAATTCTCCCCTTGCCCCAGCCCCTGGAACAAATAATGTACTTTCTGTCTTCATGACTTTGCCTGTTTCAGATATTTCACAAAAATGAAATAATGAAATATGCAGCCTTTTGTGTCTGGCTTCTGTTATTTAGCATCATGTTTTCAGGGTTCATCCATGTTGCAGCATGTATCAGAACCTCATTTCTTTTTATAACTGAATGATGCTCCACTGTATGAATGTGTACTACCACATTTTGTTTTTCTGTCATAAATGATGGACATGAACAATGGATTTTAGGTATTAAAATTGTAAGTTCAAGTTTAGTGTATCTACAACTACAATTGGTAATGTCAAGATTATACTTGGTATAAACAGAATGCTGTATAGAAACAGTATGTAAATTATTTGTCAGCATATCATGCATATGATTTCTAAGGCCCTTCTAGCTCTGGTTTTATGAAATATTTGAATGTAGTATTTTGTCAATAAAGTTTAATGCATTAAGCATTAGTTTAAAATTTGAGAACAATATTAGACAGATATGAAGCTATTTGCCACATGTAATGATCATGTTTTGAATTTATTTCAATATGCAGTATTTGAAAAATGTCAATACATAAAAGTAAATGACTATAATGAAGTCAAGATATTTTTAAAGCAATTTTTATAATTTAGCAGAAATTGCATCTTAATATAAGTCACTGTTAAAATTGTGTCCTTGTGAAAAATGAAATGTCATTTTTTTGTTGTTGATCATGTAAAATTAATTCCTTTTCATTGCTGTGTGTTCTGTTTACTTTTGACAAGCTGTTGCTTGCCCCTGTGGAATGTTTTACTTCTATTTCATTTTTCCCTCCTTTTTCTCTTCTGATCCCTCCCTCTTACAGCCAAAATATTCACTGGTTTTTTTAGAAGTGTGCCCTGTCTTTAATGGTTTCTAAGAGTAGATGATCAAAAATACACAGATATTTTTCATCATCATTGAGAGACTTTATTCAAGCCTTTGTTACTGACAGAACTCACCGATTTCTTTCTTAAATCAATCTTCCTTTCTTCCTCTCCCCTCCTCTCCTTCCCTCCTGCTTTCCCTCTTCCCCGTCTATCTCCCCCCTTCCCCTCCTTTCTCCCTCCCTTTTTCCTTTCCTTTCTCCTCTTTTCCTTTTTTGTCTGTCAATATAATCACCTTCTTTCTTTCAGATGAGATTGGAATGGAATTGTTCAGCTGTGTGAAGAAATTAATTTTCCTGAGTTGATTGCCAAGAATTATGAATGAAGAGGTCCGGTCCATTTGCATCTACTTAAATTATTCATTTATCTGCTTTATTGCTCCGTGCTGAAAACTTGGAAGTTGAGTTGTGCATTAAAGTTTTTAACTTTTTGCTTAGTTTCTACATGTTTATTTCCAATAAATGACTGAAAGTGTTAACTATTCCATACTTTTAGCACAATGTGCTGCATACAGTTCCCAAAAAGCAAATAAGGTTACATGTGTACAGAATTTCATTTTAGGTTAACTAAGCATTGCCTGGGTTTAGTTGGGGGTTTTTTGTTTGTTTGTTTCAGTCTGAAATGCTTCCTTTCCATTGTTTGAAACAAAAAGAACAATATTGAACCATTTTGAATTTACCTCATTTTAAAACTCAGTTTAAATTTATTATTTGTCCTATTGTTAATATTGGTCACTAAAAACAAAGTGAGAGCAGTCTTACGCAATGCTTAGGAATCATTTTATATAGTATGTATACAACATTAATATCTTGAAAAAAAAGAAGGAGGTACCACTACTCACTTGTCTTTCGCCATTTTTTCTTGTAATTATGTTAGACAAATTGGTGGGAGGGGGGATCAAAAGTTAATTGTGTTTAATTCTACAGCTAGAGAAGCTTTGTATTACTGAACTTTCATCTGGGAAAGTTTCACAATGACATTTTTAAAAGAAAATTTTTTTATCAACTGAATTCTACCAGTGTAATCCTTTTTCTAAATAAACAACAGTTTTCTCAAGTGATTGTATATCATTGTGTATATTGTTTCTTATTCACAATAACTTGGCAAAGATAATTCAGTAAGGTTCCTAGCCCTTCCCATTTCTTTCTTAGTCCATGGGCTACGATGTTTTCAAATGACATACCTAATATGAAAAAGTCTCTATTTGTTCACCTCTGCACGCACGCTGAAATCATGCCTAGAATTGGCCACTTACTCTTCAGTTTCTTAAAACCAATGACACCTATGTAAATTAAACTTTTTAAGAGAATGAAAATAAAGTCCATAATTTAAAGGATTGGGAAATGATGAGCATATATTAGAATTGGCAAAGGGATAAAAATCTTGATGCCCTTTTTCAGGTAATAGTAATTTGCAAAACTTAATGACCACAATGCTTCTGAGAGAGCGATCCACTTGGTGACCGCTGAGCACCCATGATGCGCCAGCATAAAAAGAAATGATACATCATCAAAATGATTTTGACATAGAGAAAATAACTGTGGTTCACCTCAAAATCATTTTCCCGAAATATAACAAGGAGGAGCTTTCCAGCTGTGTTGGATTCACATTATAAAGATAATATGATTGTGAGTTTGAACTAGAAAGCTCACTACTACTTAGTATCAGTATCTCTTCTCTGTCCCCCAAAACACTGAACATAGGTATTCTTTGCTCGTGCCCGTGCTAGAAATGCAGAGGATGGAAAACACTAACTCTATATTTAACTGTACAAGAATAATTTATATTTTATGTCGGAAATCTGTATTTGTGTAGTGAGCTATTTTTAAGCATCTACTCTGTTCTAGGCACTAAGGAGTATTAGGACCTAACTTCTGTACCTGGGGTGCTTCCAATCTAGCTTGAGAAATAAGGACCAAATGAATGCTACTGGGGGTCAGTCATCTTTTTCTGTAAAGGGCCAGATACAGTAAATATTTGAGGCTTTGCAGGCTATGTGGTCCCTGTGCAAGTCTTCAGCTCTGCCATTATTGTGTGAAAGCTGTCATATGTGATATGTAAGTGAATGAGCATGACTGAGTTCCGTAAAACTATTTACAAAAACCTGCTGTAGAGAATCCTGTAGAATATTTATTCAATAAACATCTGAGTGCCTCTTAAACACTCCAGAGGTACATCCTTGAGCAAAACAAAGTTCTGCCCTCATGGAACTTATGTTCTAGTCACTGGAGGCAAACACCGACAATTTAATATTAGGTGGAGGGAGGTCCTGTGAGGAGTAATAGGCCTGGGTAAGGAAGTTGGATGAGGCAGGGCTTACTGCTGTACAATACAGAGTGATCATGTGGAGTCACTGAAAAAGCAGGGTATTTTGAGGCAGTTAATCACAGTATGAGAATTTAATTACTAAGTAATGTGAGTAGGAGCTATCCCTAATCCCTTACCCATCTTTGAACCTTTTACATGAAAATCATGTAATACGCAGGATTTTTCTCTCAGGACAGTCTCTGAGCTCTAGTGGCTTGTGTCTAAGATTGCCATTTTCCAGAAAGGAGTTCTTCAAGCTCCTAAGTGGATGTGGAAGATATCTATGGACCACCAGAAACTGAATGCAAGTTTGTGGTGTGTGCAGTTTCCTGGGTCTATGACTTGCACCCAATTCTCCAGAAGATCTAACGTCAAGTTTTTCTGGATTTTGTTCCAAAGAGCTCTCAAATCTTTATATAAACTATGAACCTTTCTTGGAGGCTCATGAGAAGGAAGACAATTGTGCATCTACCTTGTCTTAAATGGTAAGGGCAAATATTACCACATCTTGCCTTATTAAATGATCTACAAGTGATTTGTTATTTATTGTTGGAAAGTCACTGGGCCATGGTGTAGGGCCATTTTTTATTTCAAGGAAGCACCTTAACCAAGTATGGGTGGAAATTGTAGTAGCCTTATTTTTTTCCAATAATTGTGTAATTCTTTTATTTCTACCCTGCCATGTTCCAAAAAGTATCTATTAAAAAACATAAGCTATGGTATTTAAGACATAAAAGAGAAAATCTGATTTCTGGGTGGAATTAATACCCCAGATGAGTTTAATACCCCCAAAATGTCACATACACATTGGCCGTGAATCAGCTCTGAGAAATGTGGCAGGCCACACAGAGAAGGTAATGTAGTTACAGGAATTAGAGTGTCAAATAAAAAGCCAGTCATAATGAACATTTTTCTGGCTGTGGGGCCTGAAACAACTTTGCTTTCTCATAAAGAAGCAGCCCTGTCCTTTTAAAATCTATGTGTATATATATTTATTTGTATTTTTTTATTGTAGTTAACAGGCAATATTATATTGGTTCCAAGTGTACAACATAGTGATTTGACAGTTATATATACATAATTAAATCCTCATCCCAACTATTGTAATTGGTGTCTGCCCTGTCCATTCAGTAAATGATAAATGGATGTAATGGTCCTGAATGTCAGCCAATGGCCAGAACTTCAACTACTAGTAAGGAATAATGACACCAAAATAAAGTGATCCAGGCACCTAGGTCTCTGATGATTTGGTTCAGTCAGGAAAATTTTTGCATATTTGGGACAAAGTTCCTAATCTGTGGCTTATGATAGCCTTACTTACTTATTTATCTTAAGGTATCATTGATATACACTCTTATGAGGATTTCACATGAAAAACAATGGTTACTACATTTACCCATATTATCAAGTCCCCCCCATACCCCAATGCAGTCACTATCCATGAGTGTAGTAAGAGCCACAGTGTCACTATTTGCCTTCTATGTGCTACACTTTCTCATGATCCCCCCCACACCATGTGTGCCAATCATAATACCCCTCAATCCTCTTCTCCTTCCCTGCCCACCTTCCCCACCCCCCACTTTGGTAACCGCCAGTCCCTTCTTGGAGTTTGTGTGTCTGCTGCTGTTTTGTTCCTTCAGATTTTCTTTGTTGTTATACTCCACAAATGAGGGAAATCATTGGGTACTTGTCTTTCTCCACCTGGCTTATTTCACTGAGCATAATACCCTCTAGCTCCATCCATCTTGTTGCAAATGGTAGGATTTGTTTTCTTCTTATGGCTGAAGAGTATTCCATTGTGTATATGTTCCACCTCTTCTTCATCCATCTACTGATGAACACTTTGGTTGCTTCCATATCTTGGCTATTGTAAGTAGTGTAAACATAGGGGTGCAGATGTCTTTTTGTATCTGAGAACTTGTTTTTTTTGGGTACATTCCTAGGAGTGGAATTCCTGGGTCAAATGGTTTGGGATTGATGGGGTTAATACATAATTCAAATAATGCAGAAATCAAATGTGTAAGGACACATAACCTGATTGGTTTTCCTACACAGTCTGTTGATGTGTAATCAAGGACTGAGTGATGAGAACCAAAGCAGTTCTCATGGCTCGGAGCCACCTTCACACAGTTTTGGTATTCTTGAGAAGTGTCACATCCTTGGGCTAGACTCAAGGCTGGAGAATGATGTTGGAGTTCATTGTAAGTTCATTTACTCAATAAATGTGAGGAGTGCCTTTTCGGCATTGCTCTTGAGCTGTTACGCCTTGAGTCCCCTGGCTGATCCTTTCAGGTCTTCGATATCTCATCTCGTCTTCTCCCTTATCTGTGGGTCATAGGTGGGAAGGGGACTGACAAGTGGTGCCCAAACAGGGACGATTGAAACTCAGAACAGGGACAGTTGAAACTCAGAACAGAGACCATTGAAACTCAGAACAGTGACATTTGAAACCCAGAGTGGGGAAGCTCCACTCGGGCGACCCTTGAAAAGCAGAGCGAGCAGGCTTCGAAGACCGTGGATCTGGTAAGACTCCCAGGAAATTGCACATAGGGATAGGATCGAGACGTCAGGGACACTATAATGGGCCAAACTGAAAGTAAAACAGCTAAACCGGAGGATTATTTAAAATTGTTCCATGCCCTCCTAAGGACATCAGGAGTGAAACTTCTAAAAGAGATTTTGCTCAGTTTTATAAATATATTAAGAAACATTGTTATTGGTTGCCACCACGGGGAACCCTCAAACAGACTGGGCTAATATTATGAGAGATTTTTAAAAAGGATCACAGACAGGGAAACATTATCCCTGTGCCTGTTTGGGTGGATCAATAGTTCTTTAATAAAGAAAAACTGGCGTCCTTACACACATCAGTTTAAGAACATCATCAGCTAGATAGATTAGAATTTCCCACATGCCCATGGAATACCCTTGTATTTGTTATAAAAAAGAAGTCAGGAAATTGGAGACTCTTACATGACTTAAGACACAATAATGCAATTCTTAAACCTATGGGACCTTTACAACAAAGCCTCCCTTCTCTGACTGTGATTCCAAAAGACTGCAACATGGTTATAATTGATCTTACAGATTGTTTGTCTGTTTTTTTTTACAATTCCTTTTGCCATAACACATAGGGAAAAATTTGCTTTTACTGTCCCTTCTTTAAATTTACAGTCCCTTTCAGAAAGATTTCAATGGAAAAGGCTTCCTCAAGGAATGATAAAGAACCCCATAATTTGCCAAAATTATGTGCATAGGGCTCTTCAGCCTATCTGTAGGAAATGGCCCTCAGCTTATATCATTCATAATGTGGATAATATTCTCATAACTCTACATAAACATCTATCCCTTACTACTATTCTCAATGAGACCGAAGTTGAATGAAAACAATGGGGCTTATAAATAGCTCCTGATAAAATACAAATACAATACCCAATGAATTACTTGGGGAATAGAACTCAAGAAAATTCAATAATCCCTCAGAAAATTCAGATAAGGACATTGAAAGGAAAGGAGCGACACACAGCAGCAATTCACCGGAGAATTCCGCTTTATTAGGGAAAGGTGCTGGGTTATATAGGAAGGGGCATGGGGTGATTGTGGTGTTACTTCTACAGGTCTGGTGGCTGTTGGCTAGGTGCTGGGATTGGGAGGGGGGCGAGAGGTGATTGGGCTTCAGGTGGCGCCAGCAGGAACTGAGGACCCCGAAGAGAAGCCGGAAGTTCGCCATCTTACTGGTGGGGGCCCTTCATTCCCCCCTTTCTCCTCTATGGGGTTGTGGACGTTGCTTTCTCTCTGACTGCTTCCTGCTGAACAGGGGTGGAGAAGGGAGTGAGGGCTTGAGGATTGGGAGGAAAGGGTTGATAGGACTCTCCACAGTAAGGATGGGTAGATGTGGACTTCTTCAGGTTGGAAATCAATGAAGGTTCCCTGTAACCATAGGTCGAGGACTTGTTGATTCCAATGATGCCAAGAGGATATGGGTGTCAGGAGCCAGGCGTCTGCGGCCATTGTTTCTAGGAACAGTTTCCAGCGGAGAGAGGGGTCCATCTCAGCATGTGGTGAGGAGGTTACGTGAGGGTGAGGGATCTTCTGTGGCCAGAAGCTGGTAGTTCCTGAGTAAAAGCTGGTTGAAAGCTTGATTAGAGATTTTTCCGACTTGAGATTTGATGAACTTTATTATACAGGGTAAGAGGAGAGAGGCGAGAAGAATGATTATTATGGGGCCTGCAATGGGTCAGATCCAGGTGACGAGGGGTTTTGTTAGTATTGAAGAGAATGGGTTGGAATTGGAAGCAGAGTGGAGGCTGGTGGCAAGGTCGGTGAGTTTGGTGATGTCACTTTCTACAATGCCGGATTCGTTGATGTAATAGCAGCACTCTTCTTGAAGGAAGACGTAGGTGCCGCCCTTCTCGGCTGTAAGCAGATCTAAGGCCCGCCGGTTTTGAAGGGTGACTTTAGCTAGCGAAGTGACCTGTCTTTGGAGAGAGGCTAGGGAATCGGCAGTGGATGTCAGGGCTCCCTCAAGTTTGGCGTTGAGATTTCTAACTGCCCATAGAGAGTGACCCAAGGCTCTTCTCGAAAACCCTGCCTCAATGGCTGAGGTGGTCAAAGAGATACCGACCATGATGGGAAGGAAAGCAGCCCTTTTTGTGCGTGAGGGCAAGGGAGGTTGGAGCTCAAGAAATTCTGCCATGCTGTAAAGTGTAAGCTGTGGGATTAGGGTGACGAGAATGCAGGGTGTATCGGATTTGGGAGGCAGTGAGTTGAAAAGACTGCCATTACACTAAAAGAAGTGTTCCGGTTGCGTAAAAGTCTTAGAGCCGGAGGTAGGGGTGTAGATAGAGAGGCAGTGAAGTGCGCTGGTGGGGGTGGAGTTGGGCTTACACAGTGGTGGATGGTGGGATTATCTGCATATTCTGGTTCTCATAGGGGTATGTCTGCCAGGGGGCAGAGGGGTTGTCCTTCTGCATGGAAGGAGTAGTTGGAAATATTAAGGGGCACGGCAGCCAGCAGTGGGCGCTGCAGTGATGCGCACAAGAAACAATTGGCGGTGTTAAGGGTGTGGTTGAGAAAGATGGTGGTGTCGTGAATGAGCTGTAACCAAGAGTAGGAGGAATGAGAAGATGAAGAGGCGCCGTCAAGAGTTTGGATAATGACTTTTTCAGAATGTCTGATATCTGATGCAACTTGAGAGATCTGGTAATGAGAGGGAACATACTTTCGAGAGATATGAAGGGTACCGTGGGGGGTTGAGGACCCCCCGTACTAAACTGAGGCTGTGACTCCAGCAGCCCATCGAGAGTCCCAGGGATCTGGGATTGATAAGGAGAATGAGCCGTTGGGATATTTCATGAAATGGTTGGAGGAGTAATACTGTGGGTACTGGGAGTTACCGATGTAGTGAATGGCATAAGACTAGTAGGGACATCTCCTGTAGGTGTCTGGCCATCACCTGCAATAGGCTTGTCTTTGGTCATAGAGGAAGCAGAGGTAGGGAGAATAAGGGTAGCTGCTAGTGAACACTTCAGTGGAGGGAGGAAAGTGGAGGTATAAAGGCTCAGAGCAGCCTTTCAGAGGGCAGTCTTATGTGGTAATGAGGGCAGTAACTTTTGTTTGATGCTGTGCATAAGTCTGTCTGACTTTGAATCACCATACAAAGGAGGCTGGGTGGTGGGGAAGACAATAGGAATGAGGAAAAAAAGCGAGAGAGCAGTAAAGGAGGAAAAAGTCATGATTCGGGTATGGATGGCAAAGGGGGTGAACAGGACTTTGGAGGAAAGAGGACAGTAAGGTCAGGAGTCTGGAGTAAGGGAGAGTCTGTAAACGTTTGTAGGTTAAGAGATCTTTTAGGTGATGTGGGGACAGAATGGTAAGGGGCGCCCTGAATGTCAGTTTATGAGCTTCTTTCTGCAAGAGCTGTCTAGCGGCTAATGCCCGTAGGCAGGGGGCCCATCCCTGAACTGTGGGGTCTAATTGCTTGAAGAGATAAGCTACTGGGGCAAAGGATATTGGCCTAGGACTCCTAGAGCTTGACTGGACCTGTCATGAATGTATAATGAGAAGGGTTTCGACAAATCAGTGAGATGGAGAGCTGGGGCTTCTACAAGGGCTCGACGGAGCTTAATGAAGGAGTGTCGGGGTGAGGAGGATAATGGTTCTTCAGGGGGGCCCTTGCTGAGGTCGTATAGGGGTCTTGCTAACAGGGAGAGGTTAGGGATCCAGGTTCTAAAATACTCAGCCAGGCTTAGAAAGGAAAGGATTTCTGTCTTGGTTTTGGGAACGGGCAGGTCAGAGAGAAGCCGTTTTCTGTCTAAGGTAATGGACTTTCTTTGTTGAGATAGGAGGAATCTGAGGTATGTGACAGAAGGGGAAGAGATTTGAGCTTTGACGGGAGATACTTGGTAACCTCTGGAAGCTAAAAGGTTAAGTAAAGAGGCAGTGTCAAGATGAGACTGTTCTCATGAGGGACTGCAGAGTAGAAGATCGTCCACGTATTGTAATAAGGTGGACTCAGAATGATCATGATTAAATTGTTTGAGGTCCTGAGCTAGGACCTGTCTAAAAATATGGGGACTATCTCGGAAGCCTTGTGGCAAAACTGTCCAAGTGAGTTGTTTAAAATGTTTTGTGTATGGGTCTGTCCAGGTGAAGATGAAAAAATCTTGGGAGGAGGGGTCTAGAGGGATAGAAAAATGCGTCCTTGAGATTTAGGACTGAGAAGTGGGATGCCGAGGCAGGGATCTGCGATAAAAGGGTGTATGGATTTGGAACTAAGGGATGGATAGGGACAACAGCCATGTTGATGAGGCGACGTTCTTGGACGAGGCGAAAAGATCCGTTGGTTTTTTAACAGCTAATATGGGGGTATTAAACGGGGAGTGAGTGGGTCTGAGGTAATTTTTGTTTAAGAGATCTTGAATGATGGATTGGAGGCCTATGAGGGCTGAAGTGGTTAGGGCATATTGGGCCTGACAGATATACTGAGAGGGGTCACGTAATTTGATAGAGGCAGGATGACATAGAGCTACGGAGGGGCTTGTAATGTCCCAAACTTTGGGATTTACAGGATGTATGAGGGCGGAACCAGAGCTTTCATTGGGTAGAGGGGGGTCGTTGGCTATGAGGGCTATCAGAAAAGGAGTACTGGGGGCTGTGGGAGTGGATATAGTTATGGAAACGTGGAGGAGGGAAAGGATGTCCCATCTTAGTAAAGGGATGGGACATCGGGGCATAACTAGGAAGGAGTGGGAGAAAGGTATGGGATTGTCTTGGATTGTGAATAAAAGGGGGGGGAGTTTAATGGGAAAATCTGTTTACTTCCTACCCCGACTACAGGAGTAATGGCAGGCATGGTAGGGCCCCGGTATTCTCGCAAGACTGAGAAGGTGGCTCTTGTATGTAGGAGGAAGGAGATGGGGCAACTGTCTACTATTAAAGTAACACTGAGCTCCTGTTTGGTGATGGAAATGGTCGGGCGAGAAGCCCCCGGGCCCCGTCAATCTTATTCTGCCAGCCCCACTAAGGCGGGCTTAGGATGGGGGTTGTTCATCCAGCCTCCCCTTCGGGTGGCTGGGCAATCAGACTCCCAGTGGCCCTTTTTGTGGCATCTGGGGCATGGGGTGGTAGGAGATCTGGGGGAGGGGCACACCCTTGACCAATGTCATTCTTGTCTGCACGTGAAACAAGCTCCTGGGGGGCGCTTGTTTGTAGAAGGGCGCCCAGGTTGTGGTTTTATCAGCTGGGCTAACATTTGGAAATTGGCCTGATCAGCCTTTTATTTATGGCGTTCTCTCTCCTCCTCTCGGTTATGGAAGACTTTAAAGGCCACTGTTAGGATCTCAGTCTGTGGGGTAGTGGGGCCTTGTTCTAACTTTTTGAGTTTAGCTTTAATGTCGGGGTAGCTTTGAACTAGGAAGTATGTCATAAGGACATGTCTTCTGTTAGGTGTTTCTGGGTCTAGGCTGGTATACTGTAATAGGGCTTGAGTGAGTCTGTCTAAGCTACGTCCCAGAGGGGGGGGGCGATAATTTTGGGAGGCTTTCGGGACCGAGTCTGAGGGGAACTGAAGGGTTCTGGCTCAGTCTGTGGGGGAGTGATGCGGTCCAGCCGCGCCGAGTCGAGCAAGTCTTGAAGTGCGGAAGGGGGGGCGAAGAAAATAAATAAAGAAAGAAAGAACTGGGAGGGCTGACGCTCCCACGCGTCATCAGCCAGCAGCCCAGCTGCTTACCTCTGCCGCTCCAGCTGGGCTTAGACTCACAACTCTGAGGTTAAGAGTCCCATGCTCTGCCAACTGAGCTACAGCAGGGCTCCTGTTAGTTACTTATTGAATGCATAAACAGAATGTTCTTTGTTTTCCATTCTTGCTACATTGGGGAGTAGGGGAAGGGCATAGCTAGAAGCAGGGGTGGTGTTTCTACACATCTTCAAGGTCTCCCTATTTTCAGAGTGAGGAGTCTTGGCTCGTCTTCGAGGACAAGATATGTTTTTGTGGACAGATTACTTCTAAGGACTGCACCGGTTGTTCTCAAGCTTGTGCTTTCTCATGCTGCGTTTGGGGAAGGTGCTTTCTTATTCTGCTTACAAATATGTGAGAAGACAAAGGCGGTCTCTAACAGGGGAGAAACAGGTGATGAGGGCAAAGACGGAGGAGGCCCCCGGGACATAGTTAAAGGGGGGCTGAAAGGCTCAGACTTAATCTGCAGGGGATGAAGGTGGAGGAGGTGAGATGGGGGAGGAGATGGTGGGGGAGGAAGGGAGAAAGGCTGTTGTAGGAGAAGAAGGGGAAGGGAGTGAATGGGAGGCTTCTGTGGGGGTGGGAGCTTGCAGGCTAGGAGAACTTGGGGGGGGCGGGGGAGGAGGAGGCAGAAAGCTTCGATATAGGGAATCTCCTTCCATTTTTTCAGGCGCTCACAGTAGTTAAAGAGATCGCGAGTGATGTTAGGATCAAGAGTTTCCCCTGTGGGCCATTGGTTGTTATTGTCTAGGGGGTATGTTGGCCAATCATGGGAGCAGTATTTACGGAGAAGTTTTGGTTTTATATCAGGTGTCAGGGAGAGGGTAGCCAGATGCTTAAGCAGGCATTCAAGAGGTGAACTTTCAGGGAGGGATGAGGAGGCTCCCATGGTTAAAGGACAGAGAAGGAGACAAACAGGGGAAGACAAATGGAAATCCTCGGACCGGAGGCAGACAGCAAGGAGACAAAGGGTGTCCCTGATGATCCTTGGTGGTCTGCGGAAACTCGTATACGAGTCGGAGTTTCTTAGGAAGTGTGGGTCGTCACTCAGACTTCCCTAAGAAGGCAGAGTGCGGGAGTCACGAGGTACCTAGCGCTAGGAGTTTTCGGCGGATGGAACGGATTTCTGTAGACAGAATGGAACGGAAGGACGAAGGGGGAAAAGGGAGCATTCTCATCCACAAAGAGTCACCTCGTGTATGGCTGTTGGAGGAGGGGCCTGAGGGTCTGCTGCAGCCGTGAAGGCCTGAGGCGGGGTTTATGGCTGTTGGAGGGGGCGCCTGAGGGTCTGCAGCAGCTGTGAAGGCCGGAGGCAGCAATTTATGGCTGTTGGGAGGGGGGCTTGAGGTCTGCTGCAGCCATGAAGGCCTGAGGCAGTGATTTATGGCTGTTGGAGGGGGGCCTGAGGGTCTGCAGCAGCTGTGAAGACCAGAGGTGGCAATTTATGGCTGTTGGAGGGGGGCCTGAGGGTCTGCTGCAGCTGTGAAGGCCAGAGGCGGGAAGAGTTCCCTCCTCATCCCTGAGCGTCAGAGCTTTGCTGGACGATCATGGTCAATGGCACTGCGATAGCTCCGGGAAGAGTGGCCCTCCAGGGGGAAAACTTACCTAAAGGCCAGGGAGGAGTGGTGAGTGTGATGAGCCAGCACCGGAAAAAGAGGATGGGGGGAAGACGGGGCCCAGTTGGGGTGTCCCATCTCCCAGGTTTTGGCACCAATGAAAGGAAAGGAGCGACACACAGCAATTCACTGGAGAATTCCTCTTTATTAGGGAAAGGTGCTGGGTTATATAGGAATGGGCATGGGGTGATTGTGGTGTTACTTCTATGGGGCTGGTGGCTATTGGCTGGGTGCTGGGATGGGGAGGGGGGCAAGAGGTGATTGGGCTTCAGGTGGCGCCGGCGGGAACTGAGGGCCCCCCGCCCCCCCCAAAGAGAAGCCGGAAGTTCACCATCTTACTGGTGGGGTCCCTTCAGACATCTCATCTTAAAACTTTAAATGATTTTCAAAGATTATTAAGAGATATCAATTGGATCCAACCATTAATAAATATTCCTACTTATAAACTGCAACATCTCTTCAATACTTTGCAAAGACCCTCAGATCTTAATAGTCCTAGAGACTTAACCGTAAAAGCTGAAGAACTCAAGGAGGTAACACAACACATTCAAAAAGCTCAATTATTAAAAATTAACTTACACAAACCTTTACTCTTATTAATTTACCTTTATCCCCATTCAAAGCAGTCCTCTTATGCCTGCACCACTTTCTCCTGTATAATATAAATAGAGCCTGTAAAGTAATCAAGCTGAACCCTCAGACCAACATGTAAATAGCTCTATTCTATTAACTCCTTTCCTTAGAGGCAGTAGTCCTAGAGCTAAGCGTTTCCTTGTCTGCAGCCCCAGGGAAGAGAAACAAGCCCGTGACTCAGATCAAGACTCAAGCGGTGAAAAGTCACACAGTCCCTGCACTTATCAGACAGGCAGGGGCCTCTCAAGGAATGACTAAAGCTTGGGCAGAAAAAACTAGGAAAACTAACTGAGTGTAATTCTATCCCTAAACTCTAAAAAAGAAGTGTCTTATCTTCTGCACACAAACCTGGCCTCAATACAAACACTCTGATTAGAGAGGCTTGGCCCCTGAAAGAAGTATCCAATATAATGTTATGCAGCTAAATATATTTTGCCACAAGGAAAGAAAATAGTCAAAAGTCCCATGAACTACTACAGTATAAAACTAGTTTTCTAAATTCTTTTAGTGAAAATCTATTCTACTTATTAAGTTCATCATTATCTTTGAAAATTGGGAAGTCTCAAACTAGACTCCCTGTGATAAAAGAAATTTATCTTTTACAATACAGCCTGGTTTTAAATAACTGCTGCTAGAATTGTATTTGTATTTCATTTCCAGCCCCCTGGACACACACAGTCCCTATCAGTTCAGAGCCTTCATCGGCTGTTTCATTCGGGGGCCATCTAAACCTTAACCCAGTTATGTAAACTGCTCGCCCTTAGAGGGTATTCTTGAACACTGAAGTACTTTTAATCAAGTAAGCTAAAAATAAAGAAGGCAATTGAATATTAGTAACTCAAATCTTTGTGTCAGTTTGTCTGTGTATATAGTTTTATATGAAAAGTGTTGCTAACTGTAGTCATTACATCTCAGCCTGTATGTTTGTGTGTCTAAGTGTGTAAATAAAAAATGTTTTCTACCTCCAGATAGTACTAATAAAAATTGGTTTAAAAACAAACGCTTGTGAAAATTGGGCATTCTAAAACTTCCAGAAAACCTAATAAAAATATTAAGCATTAATGTTAATTTAAGTTTAACTGAAAAGGATATGTCCTTATAGTTATCAGCTGCCAAGGTTTACTTAAAGTCATTTAAGTTGATATTACCTGTTAAATATTTCAAGAAGATGCTTAAAGAAAAGCTTGACTTTGTCTAATGTTTAGTGAAAGTTTTATAAGTAGTCTGCGTGGTTGCTAAAAATAAGTAAACAGCGTAGCAAATGAACATCTTAATAATAATACTGTATTAATGTATAACAGTGTATATATCTGCAAACAGCCTGAGAATTTTTGTGGTAATCAAAATTCTTATAGCTTGCTAAGTTATATAGACATATTTTGTGCTTAATGAGAAATTGTGCTATAAGTCACATTTCTAAAAATCATAAAATATGTTCATAAACGTATCAATCTGTAGAATCCTGGTGCAGCAGTTTACAATGGTCTATTTTTTAGTGTTCACTGAAGGTTAAAGTACCAAATAGTTTTAAGTTCTAATGAAAACTATTTAATATAATAAGGAAAACATTTCTGTATGCTAAAGAATGTATGTTTTAATAAGAGAAGGTATAAAGAATAGAAATGCATTGTGTTGAAAAAGAAGATAACTATTCAAAAGTACAGCTGTTTGTTCTAAAAACAAACCCTAAATGTAAGAAAAAAATTGTAAAAGGTTTGTAAAAAATTAATATAGTCATGGTATGTGAAATTGAAGCAAATAAATCTTGATATCAAGTACACAGCAAAACTAGAATTTTTGTTAAAAGAACGAAAGTTTATTACTCTACCTTTAATGTTAAAAGATTGTAAAAAGTTTTCTGATTGTTTATTAAAACAGTTTCTTATGCTTAAAATCTCAATGAATTGTCTGAGTACTTAAGAAATGAGATCTTTATATTAAAAGGACTGTAAGCTAAGTGTTGTTAACAACTGTGTAACCTGTATTTGCTTTTAAGCCTTCTTATTATCATTCTAGTTAAATAACAAGTGGTATTTAATAACTTTTTATTTAGGTAAATTCTATTTAGGCAATGTCTTAAAAACTTTTGACAGCTTTCCAACACCAAATTAAAAAAGTACTTTACCTCTAGTTAACTCTGATAGTTTCCAGAGGGTCCCTGGAACATGTCAGAGGAATTTCTTCTCCTCATCAAAGAAAATATTTGATTAATTTGGCTTATTTACCTGATATATACTTACCTGGAAAGCACTGTCAAAAAGAATAGTGCTAAACTTTATTACTGAATGTTTTATGTCACAGAAAATATCACTCTTCCCCGTAAGATGCTTACTCCTGATGCCCAATTAAATTTACCTGTTAGCACTACTATAATTACTGACTGTTTATGTCTTAATTCTACTCATGTACCCTCTTACTGTAATTCTACAATCAATGTAAAATGGTCTTCTGGATATAGACTTCCAAATGGTTGGGTATTTTTGTGTGATGACAAAACTTATCAAGCCCTTTCTTCACACTGTTGAGGTGTTTGTGGTGTGAGACACATTCTTCCTGCTCTAATAGACCGTCCTGGATATAAGTGCAAGAGACTTTTCCGAGCTCTGCCACCTGATTGTGATGACAACTTGAAACTTACAGATCCTGCCGCTGCTGCAGTTGCAGCTGCATTCCTCCTGCTGGTTCCTGGACTTGTAGGAATGCAGAAAGATATCCAAGCTGGCCTGTACATACAGTAAAATAACCAATCTGACTGCTTCTATATTATCTGAACTCAACCAAGAACTAGAAGTACGAGTTGCAGTACTTCAGAATGATGCTACTATAGACTATCTATTGTTAAAAGAACATATGAGATGTGAACAGTTTCCAAGAATGTGTTGTTTCAATTTGTCTGATTTTTCTCAAATTATTCAAAATCAATTAGATGATATCCATCATATCATCAATAAATTCTCACAAATGCCTGAGTTATCTAACTAGTTTTCTTGGTTTCATTAGACATGGCTGATAATTGTAAGTCTACTTTCGTTTTGTATCTGTATTCCTGTTCTGTTAATGTGTGTATGCAAGTTAGTTAATATTTTTTTAAAACCTATACATGCTTATGTTACTCTACAAAAAGTCATGTCAAAGAAAAAACCAATCTCATATTCTCTTCCATCTGCTACTTCTATAGCTTTTTTTTTCCTTTCAAAATAGAGCGCTCTACTAGAATTCATGCCTTATACTTAAAATTGCTGTGCCTCATAATCCTTTTCACTGGCAAAGATGTCTTAAAGCAAGTGTTGGACATAAGCCACGGGGTATAAATCTGTAAAGAAGTGGAAAACTAACCTTTTGTCTCTCACTTACCAACTTTACATCTCCCTGTATGGCCCCAGAAGATGGCTGGCTGGCCAGAGACGGGTAAGATACCTCAAGGGAAGAACAACCTAAGACAGGCACAGTTGCAGGGAGGACATCAGGTGAGAAATTGGGGGCCAACAGAGGTAAGGCTTAGAACCTCACTCCCCCCAGTTTTGAGAGAAATCTTCTGTGCCCATGGATGTTCTGTTGCCCTTGCCTGGCTCAGATCAAAACACAGTCTATAGGTATAGACCTGCTCACCTGCGCCTACCTTGTAATTGCGCTATATTTATTTTCTGTCTTTACTCTCCTTTACGTAAGTTCAAAACATAGACTTTTATTTTATACTGTAGAATGTAGAGAACTGCACTGTCAGAAAAATCTTCCATTAGAAATTGTGTACTTATTATACTCCAATGTCTATGTACTACTTAAAAGAAAAAGGGGATATGTGGGATTGATGGTGTTAATACATAATTCAAGTAATGCAGAAATTCAATGTATAAGGACACATGGCTTGATTGGTTTTCCTACACACTCTATTGATGTGTAATCAAGGACTGAGTGATGAGAACCAAAGCAGTTCTCATTGCTCGAAGCCACCTTCACACAGTTTTGGTATCCTTGAGAAGCATCGCGTGCTTGGGCTAGACTCAAGGCTGGAGAATGATGTTGGAGTTCATTGTAAGTTCATTTACTCAATAAATATGAGGAGCGCCTTTTTGGCATTGCCCTTGAACTGTTACGCCTTGGGTCCCCTGGCTGGCCCTTTCAGGTCTTCGATATCTCATCTCATCTCCTCTCTCATCTGCATGTCAGAGGTGGGAAGGGGACTGACAAGTGGTATTTCTATTTTTAGTTTTTCAAGGAACCCCCATATTGCTTTCCACAATGGTTGAACTAGTTTACATTCCCACCAGCAGTGGAGAAGGGTTCCCCTTTCTCCGCATCCTCACCATCATTGGTTGTTCCTCATCTTTTCAATGTTGGCCATCCTAACTGGTGTGAGGTGATATCTCATTGTGGTTTTAAGTTGCATTTCCCTGATAATCAGTGATGTGGAGCATCTTTTCATGTGCCTGTTGGCCATCTGAATTTCTCCTTTGAAGAAGTTAAGTTGTTCATTTTTTATTTTGTTTCCCTTGCCCAAGGAGATGTGTTCAGGAAAAAGTGGCTCATGCTTATATTCAAGAGATTTTGGCCTCTGTTTTCTTCTAGGAGTTTTATGGTTTCATGACTTACATTCAGGTCTTTGATCCATTTTGAGTTTACTTTTGTGTATGAGGTTAGACAATAATCCAGTTTCATTCTCTTACAGATAGCCTTACTTTTTATAAGCATGTTTGTAAAGATCAGAAAACTCATGAGACCATTGTTTGGTTTTCATGATACAAGTAACATAAGATGTCATTAGTTTAAAAGCTGTGCCCAGCTTTTCATTTTTTTTCCATTTTTATGGATACTGACCTCTAAGCCTGCCTCGTAATAGCATGAATCTTATAATATTATAGCTGCTTAATTTTCTATCTTACTGCTTATCAGAAGTATTGTCTAAATGTTTAATTTTTTTACTTGAACTAACATTTCTAGAGATACTGTCAATGCCAAAGAAATTTTATTGGGCCTGGAGAGAAAAAGAGGAACTGCTTAAAATATGCTAATTTATGTTACTTGGTACCGATTTTGTTGTATTTATAGACAAATTAACATGATAATTAAGAACAATAGGCGCAATGTTAGAAGTAGTAACTAAAGTAAGTGTGGCAACCTGAGAAGATAAGTGTTAATGTTACAGTAATTGCTTTTTGTTTCTGATTCTGAAGTACTGTTTTAAGCTTTAATGACTATTTGTACAAAGTTCAGGTTAACAAAGCTTAATTTCTTTGATGTGTTGTTAAATGGAGGTGTTTAATGGAGGAAGAAGGAAAGGGGGAGATTTTGAGCACAGGGCACATAAACTTGAGAAATGTATCATTGCAAGTCAGAAGAAGCCTTCATTTCAGGAATAGGAGTTAGGAAATGACTTGGTACTTAACCTCTAGCTTAGTCTGACCTCTAGTTTTTTTCATATTGCAGCTATGTGTCCGTGGACTTGAGTGTCAGACTGATAAAGAGATACTAAATCCTTATACCCACAAAATATTAATCAGAATATCAATGTTTTATATTCAAGGCTTTAATGATCCTAATTTCATGTAGTATGTAGTGGTACTTATCTCCTAGGTTACATATATCATCATTATCAAAGAACATTTATCAGTTGTAATTAGGTATGCCACTGCTAAGTACTATTATGTAGACACCTTTTGTGAATTGATCCAAGATGTCAGTAATACAAAAGATCATACAAGATACAGGCAGGAAATTAAATATGAAATGAACGAGGTGTTCATAGCATATCTGCAGTCCAGTTACATTTTAAGATGATGGTGAGTACTCAAGGTCAGAATGACCTCAAAATAGGTATGATTTGGGAAGTCTTGTTCTTAACAGGTTGATCTGGGAAGTCTCAAGGGTTTGAATGTTCAGGAAGCCAATCTATTTCTACTCAGTCCTAGAGGGTGTAGGTCTTTTGGGTCTGGTATTGTTAAGGGTACTAAGTTATTTTTCCTCGGTTCTTGTCCCCACCACAACAAAGGACTGAAGGGCAGAGAAACAGTAGAGAAGTGCACTAAAAGTTTTACTTGAATATACTCTAAGGGAGAAGTGGGCCAGAGTCAAGATAGACAAGGACAGGTTTACTTGAATAAAGCAAGAGAGGAAGGAATAACAGGGAGGAAAGGGAAGCGCACTGAACTGCTGCTTAGCATAGAGCATAATCCCTTGCCAACTCCTAAAGCCAGGTCACCTGGTGTCCTGTCTGCTCGAGTCTGCACACCATGAGAACAAAGTCCCTACCAGCCCAGGATTTGGGGGAGCAGCAAGTACTGGATGGAGTGAGGTTATGTTCTGAGAACTTCCTAAAGTCAAAGGAAGATTTTCAGGCAGGCTGCTAAGGAGCATGATCGTATAGCTGCAGCTCTGTCTGGGTCACCCAGGGGATGGGGATTTAGAAGCCCAAATCAGAGCTCTCAGTAGCCCCTCTCTACTTATCTGAAGCAGGACAGAGAGAGTGACATCCTTGAAGAAAGGTGAGTGTGGACAACCTCAGAGAGGAGGCACACTTAAGGGTGTAGAGTTTGGGGTTTTATAGGGCTTTTTTGGGTAAGGGTCAGCATAAGGCATGATGTGTACAGGTGATTTATAATTCCTTTGAAATTTTGTCTTAAGAATAGGGTTATGTCAGTAACTGTTTGGGAGTTCAGCATTCTGTGTCCACGTGGGTTTGTTTACACTTCGGAGGTCTGTCTCCTGCCCTGGTTACAAAGTTGCTTGATTAGGGGCTGAAGGAAGAGGAAAAAAACAGCATATAGGTTAAGTTAAAGAAGAAGCTGGGCCATTTTTGCAGACTAAGTAGATTTTACAATGCATGATCTAATTGAGACAATGGAAACACAGGCTCTGCTTGGATACTTTATCTGGGGAATATCTGGACATTCTAAGTTACTCCTGGCCTTTGGAATTAACTCGTTAACTCTGTGAGTCCTTTGTGGCTCTCTGGTTTTATCTGGTTAACTCTTGGAGTCCCTTTTAGTGAGCTTTACTGGCCTACTCTCTCAACCTGCCCATATCTATTTTTCTGCCTAATAGTAACCCTAAGTTGGCACTGAGGGAGAGAGAATGTTGAACTTGGAATTTAGACTCATTTTGGTATAGTGCAGAATCCTTGAAGCCAACTTGTTATACTAGCCCAGGACCAGTCATATTTGAGAGGCAAAGGCTCTTTATCTCAGTTCAGACACTGTTCCTTGCTGCCTCAACATGTTTTCCTCTTTCAGTCTTTTTTTCATGACTAGGCCTGACATCACCAATCATTTTATTGCCTTAATCAGTGCTAATCACATTTTCCAGGTCTTTATAGTTAAGTGAAAAGTTATTGCCTCTATGTCAAGATGACTTTCCTTGTCTGCTTCCTCTGAGTGAGAATGAGCACTTGTATTTCCTCACCTGGTCTTCACAAGGCCATTTTGTTGATGAATTAAATCTGACACTACATGCAAAGCACATAAAGAGGACCTAATACATGAAATGTACTCAATAACAGTTAGGAATTGTTATTAGTGGTAATGTTTATACCAGTACTTTGTACACTGGGAATCATCAGAATCAGAATTACTTGTGAAACTTTAGCCAACCAGCACCTCCAAATAAACCAAATCAGATTCACTTAGTGTGGAACATTTTTAAAAGTAACCCCTCAGGTGATTCTAATGTACAGGCAGTATTTTGGAATTACAGAGTTTAACCTGCCTGCAGTTCTGGTATTTCTGTTCTTACCTCAATTAGGGACAGAAACCTTTCAAAGGCTGCTTATTTCTGTGGGTGGTGTGGATAAAATGAGAGTTCCTGTGGACAGGATTCTCACCTGGCCCCGGTTGATTAGCTCACTATACACCTGTTAGCAATATATGGCTGTTGACTCTATAAAAAATAGCTCCGCCCAGTGCTCTGGGCAAGACACGGTGGCAGGGCTGCAAGGCTGCAGGGGAGCAGAGCAATGGCTGCAGTGGTGGCAGCGCCGAGGACAGAGGCCCAGAGGATGGCTGTGCAGGACAACTGTGAGGACAGAGGGGCCCAGAGGGAGAGAGACTGGCTTGCTGCATGCAGACTTGCTCTGAGTGAACAGGATTTTAGTGACTGACCTGCCCCCTGGAGAGAGTTGGGTATAACCCTTTCACCCAAAGAACATTTTACTGTCATTTTCTTTGGTCACACTGAATCCATAATGAACTTGCCCGGGACTGAAACCCAGTGGTAAGTATATTAGACCCCAGGGACAACTCAGTCTTTAGTTTTAAATATTTTAAAAGCAAGAGCAACAGCTGTTGTGAGTCCGGAGTTCATCAACTCCACTAGCCCATGCTGCTCTCGGGCACTCTGACCCCGTGCCTCCTTCAGCCTTTACTGACCTTCCTGGATGTAACCTCTTGTTAGCCTGGATATGTATTGTTAGCAAGCACTTACTCCCAAGGTAAGCAGTTTGGAGTTCAGAGGTACTTTTGATACTATTTGTAACTTCTCCTTTGTTTTATATGTAGTCGTTCACTTTTGTGATCAGAGTTGCATTCAGGGATGAGTTTTGTTCTCTATTCCTTATTTTTCCTTGCATAATAAATATCCTGATGTTGGTGAGTGTGGGTGTTGCATAAATGTTTAATAATTCAGTGCTACAAATCTCTCTAACCACTTACTCTGGCTGCATCCCACAAATTTGATGTGTGGTATTTTTATTTTCATTCGACTCAAAATATCTTCCAACTTCCTTTGTGATTTATTCTTTGACCCATGTGTTTAAAAGTGTGTTGCTGTTGCTTAATTTCCAAATATTTGCAGATTTTCCAGCTATCTTTCAGTTATGGATATCTAGTTCTGTTTTGGTCAGAGAACACACTTTAAATTATTTAAATCTTCTTAAATTTACTGAAACTTGCTTTACGCCACAGCAGCTGGTCTGCCATGTGTATTCTGTTCTTGTTGAATGTAATGATCTGTAAACGCCAGTTAGGTCAAGCTTGTTGGTGTTCTAAATCTTATGTATCCTTGCTGACTTTCCGTCTGCATGGTCTGTCAGTTCCTGAGAGAAGTGTATTGAAATTTACAAGTATAATTGTGGTTTTGTCTTACTTTTTTAGTTTCATAAGTTTTTGCTTCATGCATTTTGAAACTGTGATATAGGTGCATGCACATTTAGGATTATATATTGTTGGTGAATTGACACTTTTATCGAACTGAAATATTATTCTTTATCCCTGGTAATATTCCTCATTCTAAAATCTACTTTAATATTAATGTAGCATCTCCAGCTTTCTTTGGTTGTATCTGGATGGTATGTTTTTTCCATCCTTTTCCTTATATTGAAAATGGGTTTCTTTTTAGTCCAATTTGACAGTCTCTGCCTTTAAGTGGAGTGTTTAGACAATAATACCTTTAATGTCATTATTGATGTGGCTGGGTTTAAATCTGACATCTTGCTATTTGTTTTCTATTAGTCCCATCATCTCTTCTTTCCTCTTTTCCTGCCTTCTTTTAGATAAATTGTGCCTCAGTTTCCTCATTAGTAAAATGAGACTAATAAGAATAACCATTTCATAAGGTGTTCCTAAGGGTTAAATGGGATAATTTATACAATACTGCATGGCGTGTATTTATATAGAGCTCAGTAGAAGTTCTTTTGTTGTTTTGCTTTTTCTTTGGAAAATGGAGAACTCCTTGGGATATCAACACTCCATAGGTTTTGTTTCTAGACCTGTTACGTACATACATTAGGTGAAGTAGGTATAGTTGTCTACAGTTATAGTTTGGCCACTGAAAAGCCTTGGTTCTAATATATCTCCCCTACTGGCTAGCTCTGGTGGGTGCAGTTCTCAAAATTAAGCACTAATGGACTTCTGGAGATGTGCTTATCTATTAAGTAAGACATTATGGGTAGAGGCAATCCATTTTCTCTCTAGCACCGAAGCACAAATGATTTCTGATGCTACCCCAGCAGGCTCCCATGTTCCCTAGGAAAGCACTGAGGCTTGCCGAGGCAAAGCCAGAGGAACGGACGCGGCTTGATTCTGGGAGAGTGCCGCAGTGGGCAGCTCAGATGGCTATGTGAAGGTGAGAGGGGAGGTGAGAAAGTTGCCGAAAAGGACCTGGCTCACTTGGCGGTTTTCCCTGGGGCTGAGTTGTGAAGTTACGCTTCTGGGTTTTGTTTCTGATGGTTTCCTCCAGTTTCATTGTAGGAGGAATATGTCACAATTGGTATTTCACTGTTTGCAGTAGTTGACATGGTCATACTTTACATTTTGCAAGCCTCCAAAACCTGAAGTGGTTGGTTTGGAAGGGAAGGTGGTAGCGTGTTGGGAGCACGTGTGCTTGCTCCTCTGTTGCCTCTTCACTGAGGATATGTTAGGTCCCTGTAAACTCTTCCACACCAATCTAGAATATATGCTCCACAAGTGCAGTGACTGTTTAATGCCAGCCCCTAAGACAGTGCGTGGCATAACGTAGGTACTCAATAAATATGTGACCTATTTGTCATTTCCTCCAAATGAATAGAAACTTTCAAATCACATCAACATGTCCTTCAGTTTGTCTCACTTGGACCATTAACCTCCTCTGAACTGAGCCGCAGCCATGCGCGCTGGGCCCAATCCCATTCCTGGCTAGAGGAGGATGAAAAGTGCAAGGCAAGTGTGTCAGCAGCTCGGGCATTAGCTTTACCTCTGTCCTGCTCCAACCCTGGGTGTAGGGTTTGTAGCAGCATTTTTCTCTTGGTCAGCCCCTTACGGCTAATACCACCTATGCACCTAAATTCCATAAACAGAATCCTTGCTCTGTATCCCAGCTTGGCTAGACATGGTGTCCGTATCTCACATACAAGACATCATAGCTGAGTCCCTAAAATCTGCTCAGCCGGCTGTCCTCTCCCTCAACACATATGAAACTAGGGGTTGTGGTAGCACTGAGGGGTTTGAGAGAGGTTAAAGATATTATTGGGAGAGGATTTTTAGGAGAACAAGGGTACTATAGTTAAGTTTGGCCTTTTGGGAAGGCTGGCCTGAAACTCTAAGCACCCCTTATTGTTACAGGAAAATATGTTCTGAGTTTCAAACAGTTGACTTACAAATATGTTTTGGAATACAACCCATTGATAAATTGGAAATGACCAGTAGGCTAATCCATCCACGTTTTTTTCACCTGGGAGCATGAGTAAATGGATTTGTAGATTGGTCTCTATATAACAATGGGTACCAGTCCTTTTCTGTAACTTTGGACAAATAGCAGAGAAGGTTTTTCTTTTCAAGGTTGACATAATTATTTTTGACAGAAAAGTTGGCTTAAAGAAAATTCTCTTTCTGGTTACTTTTATTTTGGTGGTAGTTAAGAATATTAGTTTAGAGCAACTTTAAAAAAATATTGGCATTCACATTTTTTCAAATGGCAAACTTTCCTAGGGTCTCTTTGATCAGTTTTGTTGGCAGACATAAAATGTAAATGTCTAATGTCCTAGCAACAGGAATAGACTGACCTTTGAAGAAAGAACGTTATGGGTAAAGGAAGATAGCTGCCAGAGGCACCTTTCAGCAGTCACGCTCCTAGTCACTTTAGAGCTAGTGAATTCAAAGGTGAAGTCATTGGGAATATTTCAGGGGCCATGTCTCACTGTTACCTTTGTGAAATGCCCAGGGAAATTCTGACTCTGCCTGTTTTCCCAACTGGAGTTTAAACTGTTTCTCAGAGTAAAAAAATATATGCCCAACATGCATTCTCTGCCTCAGTGAATCATTAAAGTTGCACATGAAATAAGTGATTTGCTTTTATATTTAGAAGGCCTCCTTAGGATGTTTGAAACCCATGCTTCAGTTCATAAAGTTTCTGCTTACTCACTGCATTTGGAGAAAACACTTGATGGCTTAACTAAGACAGATGCTAAAATTAGTCTCAAACTAATTTCCATTAAAATTTATTCAGGTAGCTTATTTAAATGTTAGCATTATTTAAAATGTCCTCTTTTGATGAAGGGTACAAGGAAGCTTTCTTTGTTTTTTTTAACTTAAGTAGGCATGTTTTAATATCCACTGTATTCTCTGAAGGAGAATTATTTTATTTTTATTTTTTTATTTAGGTATCATTGATATATAATCTTATGCTCAGATTTCACATGAGCAACATTGTGGTTACTACCTCCCCCTATTATCGAGTCCCCACCATGTACCCCATTGCAGGCACCATCCGTCAGCACAGTAAGCTTCCCTGTGCTGGACTCAGGAAGCTTTATTTCTGAGGACGTGGCTTGGGAGAAGTAGAAGCTGCCAAGCATTCTTAGAGGTACTAAGAAGCATAGTAATACCATTTATTTTGTCCTCCCCCTCTTTTTTTTATCCAAAGACCATTAGAGGTCAGAGAGACCTAGGAGCCTGTAAGGTAAACTTCCTCACTACCCTGGGAATGCCTCGTTCACTTTACCTAATGAATATGTCCCTGGAAAGTGCTCTAGAGCGCGCACATGCCCAAATCAGGCAATTTTCTCATTGACTCATAGTTTCACTTCTGATTTTATTAGTCAACAGATTTGAAAACTAACCCAGGCAGAGAGTTAATAAGAAATACTTAAACATAGAAATAGGGGATCATTACTGTTTCAGGGAATACCAGTTAATTATTTCTTGAAACAAAAAGGCTTTAGTAAAATGTGTACTCTTGTGTTCTAAATTTGAATTTCATTTATTGGGCTTCCTGAAAATGAGAACCCCCTATATTTTCTCACTGTAATTTTTTGGGGGGCTATTATGTCTATTGTGATAGTTCCTCCTGAATTCTAGAGGCCAAGTTTTCTTGCTTCATTTATTCATTTTAATTATTTGTCATTAACTTGTAAAAATTACAGAACAGTCATTCATTCTGCAAATATTGATTGATCATGTAGGATATGGGAGATACTGTACCTGGCCCTGGGGACTCCAATCAAGGCAAGATCTCTGCCAAGATGCTCACAGTCTGGTAAGGAAGATAAATCAATAGGCAATTCCTATGCAGTGTGAATAGTGCTTTGATAGGAAAAGCACATGGTGCTGTGGGAGCACAGATGCTGGAAAGAAAAGGCTTCAGGGATAACTACTTGGACTAGGGGGTGTCTATAAAAGCACAAGTTTCAGACAAAGTAATTTGTTAGCACATGTCAAAGTTTTATTCAACCAAGTAATGAAAGAATCAGCAGATTCACAAGAATGCTGTTCAAAGAACATTTTAAAAACATGGATTCATCTAGTCTGTAGGGAAAAGAATGCCAAAATAAGATGACTAAGTTAGACTCAAAACTGGCTAACATTTTACAGTACAATAAACTGAAACTTTTGGGGTTATTTACTGAACCAAGCACCTTCCAAAAAGTAAATCACATCTTAGTTGCTTTACATGACTTAACCTCTAACTTTATAAAATTAAAATTCTCTGGAAACCATAATCAGTTGTGGATAGTTAGTCAAAGCTGCAAACTTTGAGAAAATCAGGTGACCAGACAGCTTATTAGAAAATGTGCTGCCATGATACTTAACAGGTCATGCTGTCATCATTTGTCCTTCCTGTCAAGTTTTAGATACGTCTTCCTCTGTAGTCCTTCCTGTGACCTTAGTTTCCAAAGAGAGGTTTTGGTCTCAAACAGCTGGTCCCATTGTGTTTTTGAGTCAAGAAAATGAATAGAACTTATTCCTTAGTTAATCATTTTCTATAATTCCTAAAGATAATGGAAGTTAGATATAGATTCAATAAGGTAGCTATGATTGTTTGCAGTTATTTACTCCCCATCTTTCATGTAAGGATCATGTACCCCTGCTCACTGCAAGATGACCTGCTATGCCTCTTGGAGGAGGACTTTGGGCATTACTGACATGCTTTGGCAGTAGAGCTGTAAGCAGGCAGTAGCCAGGGTTTAAGGTGAGTATGCGGTTTGGTGCAGCCTCTTGTTATTGCCTTCAGCCAAAAGAGTAGGATAGCCCAGGTCAGGCCTCAGGCTGGGTCCTAGAATGAGAAGACATCTGTGTTTATGGAGTAAAGCTATAAAGAACTGAGCATAGAGGCGGAGCCAAGATGGCAGCATGAGTAGGACAGTGGGAATCTCCTCCCAAAAACATACATATTTTTGAAAATACAACAAATACAACTATCCCTAAAAGAGAGACCAGAAGACACAGGACAACAGCCAGACTACATCCACACCTGCGAGAACCCAGTGCCTGGTGAAAGGGGTAAGATACAAGCCACAGCCCGGGAGGACCCGAGGCCCCTCACCCCAGCACCCGGCAGAGAAAGAGGAGTCGGAGCAGGGAGAGAGAGGGAGCCTAGGACTGCTAAACACCCAGCCCTAGCCATCCGCACCTGAGCACAGACACACAGTGCATGCGTGGGGTGCTGGAAACTAGGGAAGCAGGACAGTAAGACCTATGTGCAGGTACCACAGCCAGCACCCCTGGGACAAAGAAAAGCGAGGGCTTTTTAAAAGTCTTAAAGGGACAGGGACTTCACAGCTGAATTGGAAGCATGCCGGGTCACAGTCCAGCAGCTGGAAATTCCAGGGAACTCCGGGTGCAATAACTCCCTGGACAACAGCTCTGAGACCCCTCATGGAGGTAAACAGCCAAACAGTCCCCTGTCCATTAACCCTCCAGGGCCCCACCATAGCAGAGCAGCAGCCTGAGGCTGGCCACACTCACAGCAAGGGAGCACTCTCCATACTGTCCCGGCAAGATACAGAGACCCAATCTACACACAATTGCCCAACACAAACCACTAGGGGTCGCAGTTGTCCCAGTAAAGAAAGGCCAGGAGCAAGCAGAAAGAGTCTTGACACTCCCAGCTGACAGACGAGTCAATAGCATACCACTGCACCTTTCAACATGAAAAGGCAAAAGAATTTGATCCAGACAAGACTAACCCAGACAGCTTTGACATCTTCTACACCTTCCCCTGAGAAGGAACCTGGGGAGATAGATTTAACCAGTCTTCCTGAAAAAGAATTCAATACAAAAGTCATAACCATGCAAAATGACTTGCACAGAAATATGCAAGAACTAAGGAGGGAGAATACAGAAATAAAATAATCTCTGGAAGGACTTCAAAGCAGAATGGACGAGATGCAAGAGACCATTAATGGACTAGAAAACAGAGAACAGAAACACAGAGAAGGTGATGCAGAGAGAGATAAAAGGATCTCCAGGAATGAAAGAATTTTAAGAGAACTGTGACCAATCGAAACAGAACAATATCCTCCTTGTAGGGTTACCAGAAGAAGAAGAGAGAGAAAAAGGGATAGAAAGTGTCTTTGAAGAAATAATTGCTGAAAATTTCCCCAAACTAGGGAAGGAAATGGCCTCTCAGACCACAGAGGTACACAGAACCCCCATGACAAGGGATCCAAGGAGGGCAACACCAAGACACATAACAATCAAAATAGCAAAGATCAAAGACAAGGACAAAGTATTAAAGGCAGCCAGAGAGAAAAAAAAAAGGTCACCTACAAAGGAAAACCCATCAGGCTATCATCAGACTTCTCAACAGAAACCCTACAGGCCTGAAGAGAATGGCATGATATACTTAATGCAATGAAACAGAAGGGCCTTGAACCAAGAATACTATATCCAGCACGATTGTCATTTAAATATGAAGGAGGGATTAAACAATTCCCAGACAAGCAAAAGTTGAGGGAATTTGCCTCCCACAAACCACCTCTACAGGGCATCTGACAGGGAGTGCTCTAGACGGGAGCACTCCTAAAAAGAGCACAGAACAAAACACCCAACATATGAAGAAGGGAGGAGGAGGAATAAGAAGGGAGAGAAATAAAGAATCATCAGACCATGTTTATTATAGCTCTATAAGCAAGTTAAGTAAGACAGTAAGGTAGTAAAGAAGCTAACCCTGAACCTTTGATAACCACAAACTTAAAGCCTGCAATGGCAGTAAGTACATACCTTTCAATAATCACCCTAAATGTAAATGGACTGAATGCACCAATCAAAAGACACAGAGTAATAGAATGGATAAAAAAGCAAGACCCATCCATATGCTGCTTGCAAGAGACTCACCTCAAACCCAAAGACATGCACAGACTTAAAGTCAAGGGATGGAAAAAGATATTTCATGGCCACAACAGAGATAAAAAAGCAGGTGTTGCAATTCTCGTATCAGACAAAACAGACTTCAAAATAAAGAAAGTAACAAAAGGTAAAGAAGGACATTACATAATGATAAAGGGCTCAGTCCAACAAGAGGATATGACCATAATAAATATATATGCACCCAATACAGGAGCACCAACATATCTGAAACAAATACTAACAGAAATAAAGGAGGAAATAGAATGCAGTGCATTCATTCTGGGAGACTTCAACACACCACTCACTCCAAAGGACAGATCCACCAGACAGAAAATAAGTAAGGACATAGAGGCACAGAACAACACACTAGAACAGATGGACCTAATAGACATCTACAGAACTGTACATCCAAAAGCAACATGTTACACATTCTTCTCAAGTGCACATGGAACATTCTCCAGAATAGACCACATACTAGGCCACAAAAAGAGCCTCAGTAAATTCAAAAAGATTGAAATCTTACCAAACAACTTTTCAGACCACAAAGGCATAAAACCAGAAATAAGCTGTACAAAGAAAGCAAAAAGGCTCACAAACACATGGAGGCTTAAGAACATGCTCCTAAATAATCAATGGATCAATGACCAAATCAAAATGGATACCAGGAATATACGGAAACAAACGACAACAACAACACAAAGCCCCAACTACTGTGGGATACAGCAAAAGCAGTCTTAAGAGGAAAGTATATAGCAATCCAGGCATATTTAAAGAAGGAAGAACAATCCCAAATGAATTGTCTAATGTCACAATTATCGAAATTGGAAAAAGAAGAACAAATGAGTCCTAAGGTCAGCAGAAGGAGGGACATAATAAAGATCAGAGAAGGAATAAATGAAATTGAGAAGAATAAAACAATAGCAAAAATCAATGAAACCAAGAGCTGGTTCTTCGAGAAAATAAACAAAATAGATAAGCCTCTAGCCAGACTTAAGAGGAAAAGAGAATCAACACAAATCAACAGAATCAGAAATGAGAAAGGAAAAATCACGACGGACCCCACAGAAATACAAAGAATTATTACAGAGTACTATGAAAACCTATATGCTAACAAGCTGGGAAAACTAGGAGAAATGGAAAATTTCCTAGAAAAAATACAAGCGTCCAAGACTGACGCAGAAAGAAACAGAAAATCTAAACAGACCAATTCCAGCAAGGAAATTGAAGCAGTAATAAAAAAAACTACCAAAGAACAAAACCCCCGGGCCAGATGGATTCACCTCGGAATTTTATCATACATACAGGGAAGACATGATACCCATTCTCCTTAAAGTTTTCCAAAAAATAGAAGAGGAGGGAATACTCCCAAACTCATTCTATGAAGCCAACATCACCCTAATACCAAAACCAGGCAAACACCCCACAAAATAAGAAAACTACAGACCAACATCCCTGATGAATGTAGATGCAAAAATACTCAACAAAATATTAGCAAACCGAATTCAAAAATACATCAAAAGGATCGTACAGCATGACCAAGTGGGATTCATCCGAGGGATGCAGGGATGGTACAACATTCGAAAATACATCAACATCATCCACCACATCAACAAAAAGAAAGACAAAACCACATGATCATCTCCATAGATGCTGAAAAAGCATTTGACAAAATTCAACATCCATTCATGATAAAAACTCTCAGCAAAATGGGAATAGAGGGCAAGTACCTGAACATAATAAAGGCCATTAATGATAACCCACAGCCAACATTATACTGAACAGCGAGAAGCTGAAAGCTTTTCCTTTGAGATTGGGAACTAGACAGGGATGCCCACTCTCCCCACTGTTATTTAACATAGTACTGGAGGTCCTAGCCACGGCAATCAGACAAAACAAAGAAATACAAGGAATCCAGATTGGTAAAGAAGAAGTTAAACTGTCACTATTTGCAGATGATATGATACTGTACATAAAAAACCCTAAAGACTCCACTCCAAAACTACTAGAACTGATATCGGAATACAGCAAAGTTGCAGGATACAAAATTAACACACAGAAATCTGTGGCTTTCCTATACACTAACAATGAACCAACAGAAAGAGAAATCAGGAAAACAGCTCCATTCACAATAGCATCAAAAAGAATAAAATACCTAGGAGTAAACCTAACCAAAGAAGTGAAAGACTTACACTCTGAAAACTACAAGTCACTCTTCAGAGAAATTAAAGGGGACACTAACAAATGGAAACTCATCCCATGCTCATGGCTAGGAAGAATTAATATCTTCAAAATGGCCATCCTGCCCAAAGCAATATACAGATTTGATGCAATCCCTATCAAACTACCAGAAACATTCTTCAATGAACTGGAACAAATAATTCAAAAATTCATATGGAAACAACAAAGACACCGAATAGCCTAAGCAATCCTGACAAAGAAGAATAAAGTAGGGGGGGATCTCACACCCCAACTTCAAGCTCTACTATAAAGCCATAGTAATTAAGACAATTTGGTACTGGCACAAGAACAGAGCCACAGATCAGTGGAACAGACTAGAGACTCCAGACATTAACCCAGATATATACTGTCAATTGATATTTGATAAAGGAGCCATGGACATACAATGGTGAAATGACAGTCTCTTCAACAGATGGTGCTAGCAAGACTGGACAGCTACATGTAGGAGAATGAAACTGGACCATTGTCTAACCCCATATACAAAAGTAAACTCAAAATGGATCAAAGACCTGAATGTAAGTCATGAAACCATTAAACTCTTGGAAAAAAACATAGGCAAAAACCTCTTAGAGATAAATATGAGTGACCTCTTCTTGAACATATCTCCCCAGGCAAGGAAAACAACAGGAAAAATGGACAAGTGGGACTATATCAAGCTGAAAAGCTTCTGTACAACAAAAAACACCATCAATAGAACAAAAAGGAACCCTACAGTATGGGAGAATATATTTGTAAATGACAGATCTGATAAAGGCTTGAAGTCTAAGATATATAAAGAGCTCACCCACCTCAACAAACAAAAAACAAACAATCCACTTAAAAAATAGGCAGAAGAACTGAACACACAGTTCTCCAAAAAGAAATACAGATGGCCAACAGACACATGAAAAGATGCTCAACATCGCTAATTATCAGAGAAATGCAAATTAAAACTACAATGAGGTATCACCTCACACCAGTAAGGATGGCTGCCATCGAAAAGACAAACAACCAATGTCGGCGAGGCTGTGGAGAAAGGGGAACCCTCCTACACTGCTGGTGGGACTGTAAGTTTTTTCAACCATTGTGGAAAGCAGTATGGAGGTTCATCAAAATGCTCAAAAGAGACTTACCATTTGAACCAGGAATTCCACTCCTGGGAATTTACTCTAAGAATGCAGCACTCCAGTTTGAAAAAGAAAGATGCACCCCTATGTTTATCACAGCACTATTTACAATAGCCAAGAATTGGAAGCAACCTAAATGTCCATCAATCAATGAATGGATGAAGAAGATGTGGTACATACACACAATGGAATACTACTCAGCCATAAGAGGAGGGCAAACCCTACCATTTGCAGCAACATGCATGGAGCTGAAGGGTATTATGCTCAGTGAAATAAGCCAAGTGGAGAAAGAGAAATACTAAATAATTTCACTCATCTGTAGAGTAAAAGAACAAAGGAAAAACTGAAGGAACAAAACAGCAGCGGGATCACAGAAACTAAGAATGGACTAACAAATAATAAAGGGAAAGGGACTGGGGTGGATGGGGGGGTAGGGAGGGATAAGGGGAGGGAAGAAGAAGAAGGAGGGTATTAAGATTAGCGTGCATAGGGGGGCATAAAGGGGAGGGCTGTACTACACAGAGAAGACAAGTAGTGATTCTACAACATTTTTGAACAGTGACTGGAAAGGGGTTTATAGCGGGGAACTGGTATAGGGGAGAGCCTAGTAAACATAATATTCTTCATGTAAGTGTAGATTAATGATAACAAAAAAAAGAAAGAAAAGGGGGATTACTCCCTGATAGGATAAAACTAACTGTAAATCAATGATTAATGCATGCTTTAAATATCCTTAATTTTGACCACTTAAAGGGTGTCAGATGATCAGCTATGGAGGTACATTTATCTGATAATATTCCTTTCTCTTAAAAAAAAAATAAGCCATTCCTTTGTGGTGACCTCCATTGGGTTCTACACAATGGTATAAAGGGCATATAAAAGTGTAGGCTAAGGGTCTGTTTGTGTTTATACAGAGGATCAAAGCCTAATTTGGCTACCCAGAAAATGAACTAAGATACGATATGAAAAAGAACTTCCAACATCAGCACTCTCTGGAAGACTCATACCAGAAGATGATCATCAAAAAACCCCAACAAAGATCCATGTGCTGCTTCAGCTGTAGATGCACTCATCCCACCGATTTCTGGACTTGCCATGGGAATCAAGAAGGAGATATCTAAGCTGGCCTGTGCATACAGTAAAACAACAAATTTGACTGGATCTATACTGTTGGAACTCAACCAACAATTAGGAGAAGTGCAAATTGTAGCGCTCTAAAATCTTACAACTACAGACTATCTACTGTTAAAAGAACATATGGGATGTGAACAGTCCCCAGGAATGGGTTGTTTTAATTTGCCTGATTTCTCTCAGACTGTTCAAGTTCAGTTGGACAATATCCACCATATCATAGATAAGTTTTCACAAATGCCTCAGGTGCCTAACTGGTTTTCTTGGTTTCACTGGAGATGGCTGGTCATTATAGGTCTGCTTTGGTTATGTAACTGTACTCCTATTATGTTAATGTGTGTGCGCAATTTAATTAGTAGTTTAAAACCTATACATGCTGAAGTTACTCTACAAGAAGATATGTCAAAGAAATAATCAATCTTCCCATGTTTTCCTCTGTCTGCTACTTCTATAGCTTTTCTTCTTCCTTCCTAATTACAACCCTTAAATAGAATTCGTGCCTCCTATCGAATTTACTGTGTATCATAATTCTTCCAAGTGGTAAAGATACCTCAAGACAAATGCTGGGCATAGAAGCCACAGGGCATAAATATGCAAAGAAGTAAAAAGCTAACCTTTTCAAACAATAAGGCTTCTCTCTCACTTACCAACTTTACATTTCCCTGTATGGCCCCAGAAGATGACTGCTTAGCCAGAGACGGGTAAGATTTCTCAAGGGAGGAACAACCTAAGACAGGCACAGTCGCAGGGGAGCCATCAGGTGAGAAATTGGGGATCAACAGAGGTGAGGCTTAGAACTTCACCCCCCACCCCATTCTGAGAGAAATCTTCTGCATCCGTGGATGTTTTATTGCCCTTGTCTAGCTTGGATTAACACATAGTCTACAGGCACACACCTGATCATCTACATTTGCTCTCTTACAACACTAAACTATGTTTTCTACCTTTATATTGCATCTACCTGCCACTTCAGCATTTTATTAAAATTAATAATAATAAAGAGAGAAATGTGGTATCCACATATAAATCAAGTATAAAAATCAAACGAATATTCATATTTGAACTGATTGTTTATAATTCATAATGCATGATCAAAACCGAATGTCTCTGTGATGACTACCATTGTACTGTTCACCAAGTAACTTATTCACTATGTAATAATTTGTTCTCTGTGTAAGAACTTGTTCGTTATGCTTCAGAAGACTGGAGACTGACGAAAATTAGGCTTGGGGTGGGTTAATGATTGTGCATTGAGCATTGACTCTCCTATACAGAATTTTATTGTTGTTAACAACCATTTGATCAATAAATATGAGAGATGCCCTCTCACACACACATAAAAAAGTACAGACTTCCAATTGTAAAATAAGTAACCGTGATGTAATGTATAGCATAAGGAATATAGTCAAAATATTGTAACAACTTTGTATGGTGATAGCTGGTAGCTAGAATTATCATGTATATAAATGTTGAATCACTGTGTTGTACACCTGAAACTAATGTAATACTGTGTGTCAACTACCCTTCAATAAAAAATAATTATCTTCAAAAAAAAAAGAATGCAGGAGCCCAGTTTGAGAAAGACATATGCACCCCTATGTTTATCGCAGCAATATTTACAATAGCCAAGATATGGAAGCAACCTAAGTGTCCATCAGTAGATGAATGCATAAAGGAAATATGGTACATATACACAGTGGACTATTATTCACCCACAAGAAGAAAACAAATCCTGCCATTGACAACAACATGGATGGAGCTAGAGGGTATTATGCTCAGTGAAATAATCCAGGCAGAGAAAGACAAGTACCAAATGATTTCACTCATCTGTAGAGTATAAGAACAAAGAAAAAACTGAATGAACAAAACATCAGGAGAATCACAGAACCCAAGCCTGGACTAACAGTTACGAAAGGGAAAGAGACTGGGGAGGATAGGTGGGAAGGGAGGGATAAGCGGTGGGGGGATAAAGGGGGTATTATGATTAGCATGTATAATAGGGGGCCATGTGGAGGGCTGTGCCACACAGAGAAGACAAATAGTGAATCTACAGTATGTTACTACGCTGATGGACAGTGACTGTAATTGGGTTTGTGGGGGGGACTTGGTGATGGGGTTAGTCTAGTAAACATAATGCTCCTCGTGTAATTATAGATTGATACAAAAATATTATTGTACACTGTCTCTAGTGTTATACAATTGGAATGAAGCACTCTCTATAATTTTGTCAGTCATTTTAATTCAACAAATTGGAATGTAAACATCTGCAATTTATTCTTCAATAAATTAGGATTAAGAAAGTCTAGTTGTACATGGCTTAGGGTAACATCTAGAACATAAGTAGCTGAATCATATCTGACAAAACTGGGAAATACATCTTATAACTGGAAAGAAGTCAAAGGGTCATATATGGATAAAGGGATAATTGGATTAAATTAAAGGAACTCAGATCTCATAAACTCATTTTTTCCAATAAGCTAGATTTTATTACACATATAAATGAAAAAAGTTTACAATATATTGGGAAAAGAGAGAAGAGCTCTAAAGTTGCATATTACATTGATGTTATTTAAAAGAACAATATAGAGAATTACAACTGAACATAGACGCAGGGGAACTAAGCAGAGATCAGAACAACTGCCCACAAAGCGATACCATTCAGTTACAAAGGAATTATAGGAAATCACTTGATTTTTAGGAAAGTTTGTTATTCAGTGTTAACTAACTGATACAATAATGAAAGTGAACAAAGATGAGGGCAACTATAGTAATCTTCTCAGTTCAGGCATACATTATGGTATTCGTAGACAGTATTCATCATTACTCTGTGATTGAAGTTTATTTCAGAAAGCTGAATGACAAAGTAACTACATTGAAGTTTCCTACTGGTAGAGAGGAGATGTTGAAAGGATATGCATGCTTGTACAATATTTGTGTATTCACATGAGTGGACAGAAATTCAATCTCTCCAATGAGTCATCCTTTAAGACAGAATGATGGAATGTATTGTTTTTGTTTATTCATTGCTAATTTAGTGACTACAGACAAATTTTAAAAAGAGGAAAAGAGGAGACATTTCATTTATAGCATGGAAAGAGTCATTTGTGAAGGAAGCACCAAAAGTTTTAAATATAAAGCAGATTAAAAAAAACAGAAAAACCATAACATGCCAACCAATCCTTCACCTAAATGAGGAAACACCTTCATTCAAGGACATCAAATGCTAATATTTTTATAAGGAGGTATATGACACACAAAATACTTTTCTTAGTAATGCAAAGCATAAAGTATTTCTTAGTCATATCTAGTTCCCTCACAGATTCAAATGCCATATTAAGTCAATCTTTGAGTTCTGTGTCTCTTGGGGACATGTGTTGTATAATCATTTTGCCAATCACTATGGTAATAGTGTGGACAGAGCTGAATAAGATTACAAAGCCTAATGAAGAATAAAATCCAATGACCCATTAAAAATCACACTAGTATATTAAAGTCTACATTGTCAGAACAGTTAAGGTTGGTGTATACAAAAGATGACAGACATAAAAATGAAAAACCATGGAATCTGATATTCCTATTATAAAATTGTATAAATTTTCTTGGTTGTCAAGGTTATTTTTTTCTATTTTTATATGAGTAATGCAACTCATGAGAGAGAGCTTATTTTGGAAGAAATATATCAACTGAAAATAAATTATTCATAGAAAATCCACCTTGCCTCACACACAAAAAAAATGGGAATTTCCAAGTCTTCCTGATCCAAGATTGTGGAAAATATTGGGAAAGTAGGAAAATGGACAAAGATAAAATTATTTATATATCAGACAAAGCAGAACGTTACATAAATTGAGGAACTTAAGGTGCCTAAACAGATTGAAGTTAAATAAATGGTAAATCCAAAGAAATTCTATTCTGCAATCTGATTGAAGAAAAGCAATTTCTTCTCACAGGCTTTGAGCCCTGCAGTCATGGTCACTTCTTCACCCTTGGCCAATCAATCCTTTTATTGTTTCCACCCCAATGAATCTTTTCAGAGCCCCCTTAATGTCTTTGTTCCTCAGACTGTAGATGAAGGGATTCAGCATGGGTGTGACCACGGTGTACATCACTGAGGCTGCTGCACCTGAGTGTGAGCTGGGGGTAGCAGCAGAGCTGAGGTACACACTTATGCTCGTACAATAAAATAAGGAGACAGCTGAGAGGTGAGAGGCACATGTGGAAAATGCTTTAAACTTCCCCTGAGCTGATGACATTCCACATATGGAGGAAACTATCTTAAAGTACGAGTAAAAGATTCCAGCCAGGGTACCACCACCCAGCAGCCCAGTTCCAAAATATATCAACAAGTTATTAAGAAAGGTATCAGAACAGGAGAGTTGGACCATCTGATTGAGTTCACAGAAAAAGTGGGGGATTTCCACTCTGTTGAAGGACAGTCTCACAATCATTAAGCTGTGTATCAAGGAGTACAGTATATTTGTGATCCAAGACACCAGGACAAGGATACCACAGAGCTGGGGGTTTATGATGATCATGTAGTGCAGAGGGTGACAAATAGCCACATACCGATCATAGGCCATCATGGTTAGGAGAAAGATGTCCAGTCCTGCAAAGAGTATGAAAAAGTACATCTGGCTGATGCATCCTTCATAGGTAATGACACTGCTCTGGGTCTGGATGCTGAGCAGCATCTTGGGGATGGTGGTGGAGGTGAAGCAGATGTCCACAAAGGACAGGTTGGAGAGGAAGAAGTACATGGGTGTGTGCAGGTGGGAGTCTGAGCTGACAGCCAGGATGAGGAGCAGGTTCCCAAACACAGTGATCAGGTACATGGAGAGGAAAAGCCCAAATAGGAGGGGCTGCCATTGCGGTTCTTCTGAAAATCCCAGGATGAGGAATTCTGAAATTTTTGTATCATTGCCTCGTTCCGTGCAGCCAAGGTGACTACCAGGAAAGTTAAATAACATGACTTGTTTTTACACAGATAGGCATTACTCACATAGTTTAAATGCTACAATTTGTTTTGCCGTCAAGAAATTAAGTTTAATATTTTGTGTATAGATAAGTTCTCCTGGAGGCGATACCCAATTTCATCTCTGATTATTAATTTTTGTCCCATTTGAAGCATTTTCCTCAAAATGTCATGAAGTCTACAATTTCAAGGAGAAATTCTTTCTTGCTTTCAGGTATATATATTGAGTGCTGACCATGTTCCAAGAACACAGAGGCACTGAGTACAGGGTGCCAACAAAACATGTCCCTAAAATACAGTGATGATGAAAGACAATATGCAAATAAAAATATTATATAAACTGTCATATGACAACACTTCTTTCCCACCCATAACCATCCTGATTACACTCAAGCTGGTCATCTCAGATTACCTTTCCCTTAAAGAATGTAGAAATGGTGAATAGAAGTTGCAGTTGGTAAGCCTCCCATGGATCAATAAACATTTTGCTGTGACCATTTTGTGCCCTGTGTATTTCATTTATTTAAAGTAAAAAAAATAATTGATGAGAGAGAGAAAGAGATAGAAATAAAGTGGAAATTAGGAGAAAAAAAGATCTAATCAGCTTAGAAGGTCCTTGAGAGATAGAAAAGTTTCCCTGGTTTGGCAAGAATCCAACTGCTGTTATATCCCCTTGATACCCTTAAAATATAATTTAAAAATACCTTTATTCCAAAGGCAGATAGAGTGAAATCTTTAAGGTAAAACACTTTATAGATTAAATATCCCAAAAGAAAAATGAGCAAAGGGAATAAACTAACAATTCACAAAAGGAAATAGGTCTTCAATGATTGTATTTCATTATTTTTAATTGGAAATATTTGTCGCTTTATCGTATTTGAAAGTCATGAATAGTGCATTCTTGTCTGATCAAGATTTGGTTTCCTCTCTAGAATGAGACAGCAAAGGCAGGCTTATAAATCATTTTGTGTCTTTCATATATTCTGGTTTCTCTACAAGAGTTTCAAGTGGTATAAATACCAAGGGGGTTAAAAATACTTTGGGTCATTGTAAAGGTTTGTTGGTGCATGAAAAGAATACCTGCAATGACATGGTTATTTTTATGCACATGTAATTTTTGAAACAATTTTGTTAAAATAGAGGAATTTGTAATTTAGTTTTAAATGTTTAAGTCATAATTTTTTAAGGAGGTGTGAGCTATAAACTATTAAAATCTGTACCTTGGGATAAAAGATAAAGTACAATGGTAATAATTTAATGATATCAACATGGGCAACCAATTCACAATGAAATTGTCAAGGCATATACATGAAAAGATTACATAAAAAGCTTTTACGTTGCAGGGGGGAAACAGTATCCAATTTATAGTTTCTTCTTATATAAGGATATCTGGATTCAAATGCACTTACAGAAGATAAAAGTGATCTTTACTTTCTTTAATTTTTAATTGAAACTTAGTTGATGTACAATATTATGTACTGATTATGATGCTCAGATGTACCGCATAGTAATATGACCATGGTACACATTACTAAATGCTCACCACAGTAAGGTTAGATATCATCTCTTGCCATAGTCTTTGCATTAATGACTGTTTCCTCTGCTGTACTTCCATCCCTGTGACTTACTTACAGCTGTAAGTTTGTACCTCTTTATTCTTTTCATCCATTTTTCACATCCACCCAACCTCCCCTGTGGCAACCACCAGTCCATTTTCCATATTTATCAGTCTATTTAATTTATTCACTTGCTTTTGTTTTAAATTCCACATACAAGTGAGAAATCATACAGTATTTTTCTTTTTCTTTCTCTATCACTTAGCATAATACCCTCTGGTAAAGAATTCCTTCCCAATAATGACCAAAGAGGTTGCAACTTTTAGAAATACATTTAATCATGAAATGCCAGTAGAAACAATAGGCAGAAACAGAGATGAAATAAAAAGTTGTAACTATGTATAAAGGGTGATTTATTACAACTCAGCATTCAGGAGAAACAGTCACTACCCACTTTACTAAAGCAAGGATTTGCAATTGGAGTATCAAAGTGACCATTCATTCCTTTAGTAGCAAAAATAAAAAATAAAACAAACATTAGACAAATACTGTATGACTGAGTGATAGACTTGACCACACAAAATTTATGAAGTCTCATGCAATCCCACAAATGTATCTATATATACATAGAAGAAATTAATGCTAAACTGTTATTTTCCAAAGTAAAAAAAACAATAATTCTTTTAAAAAATGTGATCAGAGAGACAAAGGAATAAAAACACCTTAATCCAAGCAAAGTTCCTCATAGAAAACTTTGACAGAGAAAGTGAATAAAAAATGAATTTGTACTTATATGCATATGTATAATACTTATAAATATATAGACATATATACATAGGTGCATAAGCATATATATAAATGATCATATATGTATATGCATATATATATACAAACACATATATATAGCCACACAGGTAGAAAAATAATTGGAAGGCTTATTAGCATTCCCCCTTGCACTTATTAACTCATTTTTTAATGTGCAGCCCAACGTAGAGTATGGAAATGTACTGTGACATGTCTGTCCCACTCCTGCTGATGCAAGGATGTAATTGCCAGCATTCTTAGGTCTGTATATTTCCCATCAATATAGAAGCTGTCAAATATGCCCCATCTTAAAAATAAAAATAAATGCACTCACTTCACCATATATCATTCCAAAGAGAATTCCCTATTTCTTCTGGTTAAAGAATAAGAATTTAGAGGTATGTCATACTTTCACTGGAAGAACATCATGCCTCTCGTTATTGGATTTCCATTAACACCATTTAACTAGCAAGTCTGACCTTGTATTAATGGTAACAAAATTTTCTTCCCTATTTAGCATCATAAGTAAATATACAGACATATGGATCAAGTCAGCAAACAACCATAGTGATATCTGGTATCTGAGTTAGGCAGGATTGGCTCTAATGTGACCTCAAATAAAAGTTCTCAGCTCCATTCTCTCTGACCCTTTTCCTGTAGTATCTGCTGGATTCTCAGACTCACCTGGATAAGAACTCTTGAGAGGAAGGTGTCTGCGAGGAAGTCCACATTCCTGGATGGTTGGTTATGGAGACTGGAGCTCAGTCCCCAACAGAAAGCTGGCAGGAGTAAGCATTGGCCCTCAAACCAGACTTAGGCATCCAAGGAAATAAACACAAGCTGTTGAATTCAGGGTTGCACATGCTGAGGGACTGCAGCAGGGGAGATGTTTGTAGCTGATTATATCTCCTCATTACGTGGTTTTCTGTTGTCACTCCCAACTTAAGTGCATGATTCCCTTGTGGGTCATGGATCTGGACAGAAAAGAAAGTTTTCCTGCTGTTCCACAGAGACCACATTGTAATCCACCAGAATTCAACTTTTCTTACTCCTTCTCTATGAACTCTTCGGTCTCCAGTGCTCATATCCTCCAGTACCTTATTTCCAAGCCTGAGTTAAGGTTTTCTCAAAGTCAGAGACCGAGGATTCCATCTGGACTAGGTCCTTTGGATCTTCTGAGCCCTGACAATGGTGGGCACACAGCCCCTGACAGCTCCAGGGAATTATTATTCCCCTCTTCAAAAGAGGGACACTTTGTTAGCTTAATATACAACATTGAGCACTACCCTCCTTGGTTTCCTGACACTTTTGCCAAAAAAATTAGGAGTTTCATAGTTCTATTACAAGTTAAGAGCTGTCTTTCAGTCCATCATAATGAAATGGTAATGGTTCTAACGGTAATATTTAGATATTTCTATGTACTATAGCCTATCTATAGGGATGGACTGATTTAACCTTTACAAAATTCCCATGCATGAGGTGTTATGAGTATGTACCCCATTCTACATACAGGAACAGGGCTCAGAGGGATTTCATTTTGTGTTCACTTTTACACCCAGTAACAGGTAGAGACACTATTGGAATCTGTCAGAATGTTTCCAGTTCTTGAAGTCTGGGACAGTGGTTCTCAAGCACACATGATTTTTCCCACCGAGGATATTTGGCCATGGCTGCAGGGATGCTGCATTTCTCCTGACACACACAAAGCTCCAACTACTATGGGATACAGCAAAAGCAGTCTTAAGAGGAAAGTATATAGCAATCCAGGCATATTTAAAGAAGGAAGAACAATCCCAAATGAATGGTCTAATGTCACAATTATCAAAATTGGAAAAAGAAGAACAAATGATGCCTAAGGTCAGCAGAAGGAGGGACATAATAAAGACCAGAGAAGAAATGAATAAAATTGAGAAGAATAAAACAATAGCAAAAATCAATGAAAGCAAGAGCTGTTTCTTTGAGAAAATAAACAAAAGATAAGCCTCTACCCAGACTTATATAGAGGAAAAGAGAGTCAAAACACATCAACAGAATCAGAAACAAGAAAGGAAAAATCATGACGAATGCCAAAGAAATACAAAGAATTATTAGAGAGTACTATGAAAACCTATATGCTAACAAGCTGGGAAACCTAGGAGAACTGGACAACTTCCTAGAAAAATAAAACCTTCCAAGACTGACCCAGAAAGAAACAGAAAATCTAAACAGACCAATTACCAGCAACGAAATTGAATCGGTAATCAAAAAACTACCAAAAAACAAAACCCCCAGGCCAGATGGATTTACCTCAGAATTTTATCAGACATACAGAGAAAACATAATACCCATTCTACTTAAAGTTTTCCAAAAAATGGAAGAGGAGGGAATACTCCCAAACTCATTCTATGAAGCCAACATCACCCTAATACCAAAACCAGCCAAACACCCCACCTAAAAGAAAACTACAGACCAATATCCCTGATGAACATAGATGCAAAAATGCTCAACAAAATATTAGCAAACCAAATTCAAAAATGCATCAAAAGTATCGTACACCTTGCCCAAGTGGGATTCATCCCAGGGATGCAAGGATGTTACAACATTCGAAAATTCATCAACATCATCCACCACATCAACAAAAAGAAAGACAAAAACCAAATGATCATCTCCATAGTTGCTGAAAAAGCATTCGATAAAATTAAACATCCATTCATGATAAAAACTCTCAACAAAATAGATATAGAGGGAAAGTACCTCAATGTAATAAAGGCCATATATGATAAACACACAGCCAACAATATACTGAACAGCAAGTAGCTGAAAGCTTTTCCTCTGCAATCGGGAATAAGACAGGGATGCCCATGATCCCCACTGATATTAAACATAGTACTGGAGGTCCTAGCCACAGCAGTTAGACAAAACAAAGAAACACACGAAATGCAGATCGGTAAAGAAGATGTTAAACTGTCACTCTTTGCAGATGACATGATATTGTACATAAAAACCCTAAAGACTCCACTCCGAAACTATTAGAGCTAATATCGGAATTCAGCAAGGTTGCAGGATACAAAATTAACACACAGAAATCTGTGGCTTTCCTATACACCAACAATAAACTAATAGAAAGAGAAATCAGGAAAACAATTCCATTCACAATAGCATCAAAAAGAATAAAATACCTAGGAATAAACCTAACCAAGGAAGTGAAAGACCTATACCCTGAAAACTATAAGACACTCTTAAGAGAAATTAAAGAGGTCACCAACAAATGGAAAGTCATCCCATGCTCCTGCCTAGGAAGAATTAATATTGTCAAAATGGCTATCTTTCCCAAAGCAATATACAGACTCGATGCAATCCCTATCAAATTACCAACAGTTTTCTTCAATGAACTGGAACAAATAGTTCAAAAATCCATATGGAAACACCAAAGACTGCTAATAGGTAAAGAAATCCTGAGAAGGAAGAATAAAGTGGGGGGGGGAACTCACTCCCCAACTTCAAGCTCTACTACAAAGCCACAGTAATCAAGACAATTTGGTACTGGCACAAGAACAGAGCCACAGACCAATGGATCAGAATAGAGAGTCCAAACGTCAACCCAAACATATATGGTCAACTAATATTCGATAAAGGGGCCATGGACATACAATGGGGAAATGACAGTCTCTTCAACAGATGGTGCTGGCAAAACTGGACAGCTACATGTAAGAGAATGAAACTGGATCACTGTCTAACCCCATACACAAAAGTAAATTCGAAATGGATCAAAGACTTGAATGTAAGTCATGAAACCATAAAACTCTTAGAAAAAAACATAGGCAAAAATCTCTTAGACATAAACATGAGTGACCTCTTCTTGAACATATCTCACTGAGCAAGGGAAACAAATGCAAAAATGAACAAATTGGACTATATCAAGCTGAAAAGCTTCTGTACAGCAAAGGACACCATCAATAGAGCAAAAAGGTATCCTACAGTATGGGAGAATATATTCGAAAATGACAGATCTGATAAAGGGTTGACATCCAAAATATATAAATAGCTCACACACCTCAACAAACAGAAAGCAAATAATCCAATTAAAAAATGGACAGAGGAGCTGAATAGACAGTTCTCTAAAGAAGAAATTCAGATGCCCAACAGACACATGAAAAGTTGCTCCACATCACTTTCATCAGAAAAATGCAAATTAAAACTGCCATGAGATATCATCTCACACCAGTAAAGATGGCTACTATCCAAAAGACAAACAACAACAAATGTTGGAGGGGTTGTGGAGAAAGGGGAACCCTCCTACACTGCTGGTGGGAATGTAAATTAGTTCAGGCATTGTGGAAAGCAGTATGGAGGTTCCTCAAAATGCTCAAAATGGAAATACCATTTGACCCAGGAATTCCACTTCTAGGAATTTACCCTAAGAATGCAGCACTCCAGTTTGAAAAAGACAGATGCACCCCTATGTTTATCGCTGCACTATTTACAATAGCCAAGATATGGAAGCAACCTAAATGTCCATCAGTAGATGAATGGATAAAGAAGCTGTGGTACATATACACAGTGGAATATTACCCAGCCATAAGAAAAAAACAGATCCTACCATTTGCAACAACATGAATGGAGCTAGAGGGTATTATGCTCAGTGAAATAAGCCAGGTGGAGAAAGACAAGTACCAAATGATTTCACTTACATGTGGAGCATAAGAACACAAGAAAACTGAAGGAACAAAACAGCAGCAGAATCACAGAACCCAAGAATGGACTAACAGTTACCAAAGGGAAAGGGACTGGGGAGGATGGGTGGGAAGGGAGGGATAAGGGCGTGAAAAAAAGAAAGGGGGCATTACGATTAGCATGTATAGTGTGGGGGGGGCACGGAGAGTGCTGTGCAACACAGAGAAGACAAGTAGTGATTTTACAGTATCTTATTATGTTGATGGACAGTGACTGTGAAGGGTGATGTGGTGGGTACTTGGTGAAGGGGGGAGGGTCAAAAGTCAGCCAGTGTGTCAAGGGGAACGAGCAAGAGGAAAGTGACAAGCTGTAGTGTCAGAGGACGCTGAGGAGCAAAGTGGCCAGCCTGCGAGCTGCAAATCCAAACCACAAGGTGATGCCCCCTCACCCAGTCAGAATGGCCAGTCTCCAAAAGACAAGAATTAACAAGTGTTAATGAGGATGTGGAGAAAGGGGGCCCTTTTGCTCTGTAGGTGGAATGTATATTGGTGCAGCCACTATGGAGGTTCCTCCAAAATTAAAAATAGTAATACCATGTGATCCAGGATTTCCACTTCTGGGAGTTTACCCAGAGAAATTGAAATCATAAATACATAAAGAAACATGTACACCTACATTTTTTGTATCATTATTTAAAACACCATTATATCAAAGCATCCAAAGTGTATATTAATAGATGAGTGGGAGTAATAAGTGCATTAATATATACATGTGGAATATAATAAGTTATGAAAAGTAATCTACAATGTTTGTCTTTCTCTTCTTTCTGATATCCGTTTTTTCCTTTTCCATTATGTGAGTATTAACAATAAATTTTTAAAAACCCTCGGGGACCCTCAGTCCCTGCAGTACTAACATCCTGGCCCAGATCCTTCTCTGTGGTGGGATATGTCCTCTGCATTGCAGGATGTACAGAACATCCTTACTGCCACTTACCTGTCCCAAAGTCACCATAAAAGTCTACAAAAAAAATGGCTCAATGTCCTCCAGGGAAAAGAATAACTTCTGGTTGAAAAGCACTGTTTTAATTTAGTTATCCCAGAACATTTTCATAGCAGTGATATAAAGTCAATTATTGGAGAATGGATATGCAAGACAACCCAGTGTGAGTGCACAGCCCCTCCAGGAGATATTTTGCAGTCATTGAAATAAAGGACCATTACATGACTAGTTCATGGGAGGAAAGCCCATAAGGTCTCATTGCGAAAGAAGGGAAAGAGGACAGAATGTAGAAAAAAAACTACACTAAAAGCTATTTATATTGTTCATATGACTGTTAGATCTGACAACCATAACTTATAAACCATTTGTATAAAAGTGTGTGAATATGTATATATATATATGAACATCATGTAGAAAAAGAAGCTTTAAAATAAAGTAAGAATTTATAGAACAAAGATTGTTAATGAGAATGAAATTAGGTTACATATGTTGTTTTAAAAAGAACTGTATGTCCCAAAATTAAATGAAAATCTACAACTAACTTCTACAAAGGCATACAGGCCTCATAATTTAATGATACCAACATGGGTCACTAATTCAAGATTAAATTGTCAAAGACTTGAAATAACAGAATATAACAAAAAGGCGTTTAAGGTGCAAGGGGGAAGCAGTATCTACATTAACATTTCATCTTATATAAGATAAGTGGATTCCAATATGCTCATAGAAGTGATCGTTAGTCAAATGGTAAAAATGCCTTTCAAGTGATGGCCAAAGGTGATGTAACTTTTAGAGACAGATCTAGTCACAAAATGTCAAAAGGTAAAATAAGGAAATATCAGAGATGTGAAAAAAGTTTATGTGTAGATAAAGGGTAATTTATTACCATTATTAATAATGAGCTTGCACTTCCATTTTTGTTTATAGCAAGGATTGGTATATGAGGAATATGAAAGTGCTGAATTCTTTCAGTAATAAAAATAAAAATAAAAATTTAATGGAGAAGACATAGTTTGACTGATTGATATATCTGAAAACACAGAATGTACACACTATTATACATTCTCCACAACACATCTATACATAATCAGAAGAACCGAACAGAATATAGGTTGCATAAAAAATTCCAAGTCTTTGAAAGAATCTAATGAAAAAGAGTAATGAAAACACTCTGACACCACCATACAAAAGCAAAGGATGTGCACAATTTTGAAAAGAGGAAGAAAATGGGTAGCAAACCCACAAATGTATTCAGCCTTTGAAATATTTCACCGTAAAGCATTCCCCGTTCCACCTATTCAATCAACTTTTTCTCATATGACTAGCTAGAGTGAGTGAAGATACGGTGATACAAATGTATCATGCACTGCTTTGCAAAGATTTATTTGCAAAAATTGCTTCATCTGAATCTTTCTCATCTATATGGAAAATAGTCTAATATGCCCCATCTTAAAATAAAAAGAAATGCCCTCACCTCACTATATATCCGTCCAGACCTAATGCACTTTTTACTCCTATTAATCAAAAAGATCCTTGAATTTATACTCCATTTTTACTGGAAGTATTTTAGATCTCCATTTCTTCTAATTGGGCTTCCATTAATATCATTTAATTGTCAGTGTGAACACTTGCATTTCTGAGGTCAAGGTTCACTTTTCTTTTTAGCGTCATGAATGAATACATTAATTTATTAGTAAAGCCAGCAAACCCACAATGATCTCTGGCATCTGGGCTATGCGGGTCTGGCTCTCAGGTGACCTCAGGCACCAGTTCTTTTTGCCATCCTCCCTGGTACTGTCCTGCAGCATCTGTTGAACTCTTGGACCTATCTGGACGGGAACTGTGACAGGAAAGTTCCCCTGTGGAAATGAATATTACCCCGTGGATGGTGGATGAGGGAGCCAAAACTCTCTCCCCAAACAAGACAATGGGAAGGGGTCACACATTGGTCTCCCAGCTGGAGTTAAGATTCCGAAAGGGCCAACCAGGGCCCATACAGCCCACTGAACATCTGCAGCAGAGGAGATACTTACAGCTCCTGTGCCTGCCCATGAGGCATGCTTCCCTCTTGTTACTGTAACCTCTAATGCATGAGTTCCCTTGTGGACACTGGTCTGGACAGAATGGAAAATTTTCCTGCTGATTCTCTGTTCCTAGGAGAGCATATTACATGCCAGGTGAATTCAGTTTTAATTACTCCTTATCCATTAACTCTCCTGCTTCCAGAGCTTTAAACCTCCCAGCACACCAGACCAATCCTGAGTTAGATTTCCTTAAAAGTCTAATATTGAGGATTTGTTGTGATAATTTCCATTGGGTCTTCAATGATTTGATTTGTGGGGGGACGTGATCCTGATAACTCTGAAAATTACTATCCCCCTTTTAAGAAGAGGGACTATACTTTTTTTCCTCATGATAGCATTTCCAAGATTATAAGGAATTTCATACTTAGAAGTTAAGAGCTGTCATTTAGTCTCTCCTTATAAAATGCTACCAATTATAATATGAAACTAGATATTGTTATGCACAATAACCTAGCTTAATATATTAGAATGATTGTCAAATTTAATTTTTACAAAAGTGTATTTCTATGCGGTAGTAACTTTATGAGCTACATTCTCATTTTTAGAAATGAGGCTCAGAGGGGCTTATTGTCCTGCTCACAGATATAAAGAAAGTAAAGGATAGAGTCTTGACTGTAATCTGTCAGGATGCTCCCCAGTTCTTAAACTCTGGCAGAGAGTTTCTCAACCAGAGTGCTTTTTCCCCTGGACATATTTGGACATGTCTGAAGGGATGCCTGCCAGCAGCTACTGCGCAGAGGACAGCCAACACAAAGAAGGATCCCACCCCAAAATATCAACAGAGAGTGGATGAGAAAACCTATTCTAGGCCCCCCACTTCTCTAACTTCCTACAAATCAGATGGGTTTATAGTTGAAATGCAAGATCTGATTCATCAGGCCCTCAGGGACCCCAGGGCTCTGCATTTCTAACAAGCTCCCAGGTGGTAATGATGCTGCAGGTCCTGGCCTGTAGGTCATAATTTTGAGAGTAAGGCTGTGTCCTGTGTTTAGAGTCAGGTGTGAGTAGATTTATGTCTTAAGCAAGGATCTTCCATGTATGTAATTTTGAAATAAAAGTTTTTCCCTCCTTTATAGTAGGTGATAACTTTTTTGTTCACTTCTTTAAAAATGCAATGGCACTTGAGTGACATCAAGTAATTTACATTGGGAAAACACTGTGCAGTAAATAGAATTAGGGCCTCCAAAAGATATCCATGTTCTAATCCCAAGAAATGTTGAATATGTTTGTTTACTAGAGTAATTAAGATAGGAGATGGGATAAAGTTGTTAGTCATTTATCTTGAGATTAGTCTGGGTTATCACTGTGTAATCACACTGATGCTCTAAATGTGCATGAGAGAGGATGATTGAAGATGCTGTCCTGGCTGGCACTGAAAGTGGAGGAAGGTCCATGAGCCGAGGACTGCTGGTGGCTCCTGCGAACTGGAGCAGGAGATGGAATGCATTCTCCTGTGGGGCTTCCAGAAGGATAGAGGCCCTGTATACATCTTGATTTTAGGCCATTAAGAACCATTTCAGGCTTCTGACTTTTAGAATTATATGATAGAATGTTATTTAAATCATTACTGTGGTAATTTGTTTTATCAGCAATAGGAATCTAATATACTTATCCTATAAAATATTGGTTGCAGTAACTGCGTTTAAAGCTCTCAAATTATTCAGTTAGCACCTGGGGCAAGACATTATGGCTTGAAATCCCACTTGAATAGAATAAGTTAGAGTTAATTTGGAGCTGTTTGGTAGCACTGATGAGAAAGAATTTCTCATTGCATAAATGTAAATGTGGTTCTGACTTTGAAGCTATTGAGACATTAAAATAGGAAAATAATCATTATTAAAATTAAGGTCCCTCATTCAACTTTAAATCTTCATGGTCAAAATTTCTACATTCTATTTTATGTCTTTAAATGTTCATTCTTTTCATTTTTATCCTCTCCAAAATTCTTTCAATGTTTCTTTCAATGAAACAGATGGAACTATAGATGAGTTTGTGTAATGCATATATATATATGTATGTATGTGTGTGTGTGAGTGTGGTTATTTGAAAAAACATGTATACAAGCATTCATGCATACATGAAAAAATACCCACTCTTTTCTCTGGAATGTTTTCATTGCACTAAACAAAGTATGTCTAGCATTTCATTCATTCCTTACAACATCCACCTGAAACAATGTTTATCATCCCACATCACCTTCAGAAATTAGGAGACTGATGCCCAGGTAGGTTACATCTTTAAGAATCACATTAGAAAGTAGTTAGACAAGAAAGACAAGTACCAAATGATTTCACTCATATGTGAAGTATAAGAACAAAGGAAAACTGAAGGAACAAAACAGCAGAATCACAGAACCCAAGAATGGACTAACAGTTACCAAAGGGAAAGGGACTGGGGAGGATAGGTGGGAAGGGAGGGATAAGGACATGGAAAAAGAAAGGGGGCATTACGATTAGCATGTATAATGTGGGGGGGGGGCACGGGGAGGGCTGTGCAACACAGAGAAGACAAGTAGTGATTCTATAGCATCTTACTATGCTGATGGACAGTGACTGTAAAGGGGATTGTTGGGTGGACTTGGTGAAGGGGAGAGCCTAGTAAACATAATGTTCTTCATGTAATTGTAGATTAATGATAACAAAAAAAGTAGTTAGACATTATTCTGCACCTTCTCTATTTAGAAACAAATGTATTCATGTATTATGCGCTCCTAATTTTTCTATGACTCCTTTAACTCCAGCAATTACAGATTTTAAATATGTGTATTTTATTAGACATGATTATACTCCAGTAAATTAGAATTAAAAATTCTAGTGGTACATAACTGAGGTCAGATCTAGAGCACACATAGGTCAGTCACTCCACACCATTGTGAGAGATATATTTTGCAACTGGGAAGGGAGTGAAGTGTCATATATGTATATAAGAGTAAGTAGGAAGATTAACCTACATTTATAAATGGAGTAAAGTTTCCGTTGAGATTCCATCCACTGGGGTTCCCTTTCAGATTACCAAGAGGTTTTGGAAGGATGCACCATGCCCCTCCACAAAAGTTATAACTTCAATCACATGATTGGCCACCCCTGTACTGCACAGTCATCATGAAACTCCTCAGCTCTTTAGGCTCCTGGTTCTGGTGATTTAGACCATGAGCACTTTGAATTCCTTGTTAGAAAGGTTAATGATTTTGCATCTCTCCTTCTGCTCAGACTTGGAAATTCACCACATTTTCTTTTTCTTTTTGTTTTAACTGAAGTATAGTTGATATACACTATTAAGTTGGTTTCAAGTGCACAAGATAGTGATTCAACAGTTATCTAAATTATTAAATCCTCACTCCAACAAGTGGAGATACTATCAGTCAACACAGAAAGATGTTATAGAACTACTGACTATATTCTCTATGCTGTACTTTCATCTCCTTGAATAATTTAGTTATTATGATTGAGGTTTTGTAATCTATTTATACCTGCACTTATTTCACCCACCAACCCCAACCCCTCCCTCCCCTCATGGTAACCACCAGTCACTTCTCACTCTTATTTTGTTCATTTTTTTCTCATTTGGTTTTTAGACTTCACATATAAATGAAATCATATGGTATTTTTCTTTCTCTGCCTGGCTTATTTCATTACAGAATGGACCCTGTAGGGTCCACCCATGTTGTTGCAAAAGGCAGGATTTCTTTTTTGTGGACGAATAATATATTCCATTGTGTATATGTGCTGCATCTTCTCCATCCATTCATCTATTGATGGTTACTTTGGTTGCATCCATGTTGTCTATGCATAAATAATGTGGCAAAAACATAGGGTTTCAAATAAACGTTTTGAATAAAATTTTGTTTTCTTCATTTACATTCATTGAAGTGGAATTACTGGTTCATTTGGTATTTCTATTTTGAGATTTTGGGTGAAATTCCATACTCCTTTCGATAATGGCTCACCAATTTCCCACCAAAAGTGTAGGAGATTTCCCTTTCCACCTCATCCTCAACCTTTTTCTTTGTCTTTCAGATAGAGGATATTCTGAGTGCTGTGAGATGATATCTCAGTGTACGTTTGATTTGCATTTCTCTCAAATGCATAGGTGAGAGGAGCATCTTTTTCATGTGCTTATTGATATCTGTATGTCTTCCTTGGAAAAAATGTCTCTTATCCTCTTCCCATTTTTTTCTTTTACCACACCCTTATCCCTCCCCTCCCTCCCATTATCCCCAGTCCCTTTCCCTTTGGTAACTGTTAGTCCATTCTTGGGTTCTGTGATTCTGCTGTTGTTTTGTTCCTTCAGCTTTTCTTTGTTCTTATACTCCACATATGAGTGAAATCATTTGGTATTTGTCTTTCTCTGCCTATCTTATTTCACTGAGCATAATACCCGCTAGCTGCACCATGTTGTTGCAAATGGTAGGATTTGTTTTCTTCTTATGGCTGAATGATATTGCATTGTGTATATGTACCACATCTTCTTTATCCATTCATCTACTGATGGACACTTAGGTTGTTTCCATTTCTTGGCAATTGTAAATAGTGCTGCGATAAACATAGGGGTGCATCTGTCTTTTTCAAACTGGGCTGCTGCATTCTTACGGTAAATTCATAGAAGTGGAGTTCCTGGATCAAATGGTATGTCTATTTTGAGCTTTTTGAGGAACCTCGAAACTGCTTTCCACAATGGTTGAACTAATTTACATTCCCACCAGCAGTGTTGGAGGGCACCCCTCTCTCCACAACCTCGCCAACAATTGTTGTTGTTTGTCTTTTGGATGGTAGCCATCCTTACTGGTATGAGGTGATATTTCATTGTGGTTTTAATTTGAATTTCTCTCATAACTACAGATGTGGAGCATCTTTTTATGAGTCATTTGGCCATATGAATTTCTTCTGTGGAGAACTGTTTGTTCAGCTCCTCTGCCCATTTTTTAATTGGATTCTTTGCTTTATGCTCTTTGAGGTGTGTGAGCTCTTTATACATTTTGGATGTCAACCGTTTATCAGATCTGTCACTTATGAATATATTCTCCCATACTGTATGATACATTTTTCTTCTATTGATGTTGTCCTTTTCAGCTTGTTGTAGTCCCATTTGTTCATTTTTGCATTTGTTTCCCTTGCCCGGGGAGATATGTTCAAGAAGAGGTCACTCATGTTTATGTCTAAGAGATTTTTGCCTATGTTTTTTTCTAAGAGTTTTATGGTTTCATGACTTACATTCAGATCTTTGATCCATTTCGAATTTACTTTTGTGTATGGGGTTAGACAGTGATCCAGTTTCATTCTCTTACATGTAGCTGTCCAGTTTTGCCAGCACCATCTGTTGAAGAGACTGTCATTTCGCCATTGTATGTCCATGGCCCCTTTATCAAATATTAGTTGACCATATATGTTTGGGTTGACGTTTGGACTCTCTATTCTGATCCATTGGTCTGTGGCTCTGTTCTTGTGCCAGTACCAAATTGTCTTGATTACTGTGGCTTTGTAGTAGAGCTTGAAGTTGGGGAGTGAGTTCCCCCCCCACTTTATTCTTCCTTCTCAGGATTTCTTTACCTATTAGCAGTCTTTGGTGTTTCCATATGGATTTTTGAACTATTTGTTCCAGTTCATTGAAGAAAACTGTTGGTAATTTGATAGGGATTGCATCAAGTCTGTATATTGCTTTGGGAAAGATAGCCATTTTGACAATATTAATTCTTCCTAGGCAGGAGCATGGGATGACTTTCCATTTGTTGATGACCTCTTTAATTTCTCTTAAGAGTGTCTTATAGTTTTCAGGGTATAGGTCTTTCACTTCCTTGGTTACGTTTATTCCTAGGTATTTTATTCTTTTTGATGCTATTGTGAATGGAATTGTTTTCCTGATTTCTCTTTCTATTAGTTTATTGTTAGTGTATAGGAAAGCCACAGATTTCTGTGTGTTACTTTTGTATCCTGCAACTTTGCTGAATTCTGATATTAGCTGTAGTAGTTTTGCAGTGGAGTCTTTAGGGTTTTTTATGCACAATATCATGTCATCTGCAAATAGTGACAGTTTGACTTCTTCTTTACCAATCTGGATTCCTTGTTATTTCTTTGTTTTGTCTGATTGCCGTGGCAAGGAAGGACCTCCAGTACTATGTTGAAATAAACAGTGGGGATAGTGGGCATCCCTGATCTTTTTCCCAATCTCAGAGGAAAAGCTTTCAGCCTCTTGCTGTTCAGTATGATGTTAGCTGTGGATTTATCATATATGGCGCTTTATTATGTTGAGGTACTCGACCTCTATGCCCTTTTTTGTTGATGTGGTATATGACGTTGATGGATTTTCGAATGTTGTATCATCCTTGCATCCCTGGAATGAATCCCACTTGGGCATGGTGTGACGATCCTTTTCATGTATTTTTGAATTCGGTTTGCTAGTATTTTGTTGAAAATTTTTGGCATCTACTTTCCATCAGGGATATTGGTCTGTAGTTTTCTTTTAGTTAGGGGGTTTGGCTGGTTTTGGTATTAGGGTAATGTTGGCTTCATGGAATGAGTTTGAGAGTATTCCCTTCCTCTTCCATTTTTTGGAAAACTTTAAGGAGAATGGGTATTATTTTTTTCTCTGGTATGTCTGATAAAATTCCAAGGTAAATCCATCTGGGCCTGGGGGTTTTGTTTTTTGGTAGTTTTTTGATTAGCCGGATTCAATTTCGTTGCTGGTAATTGGTCTGTTTAGATTTTCTGTTTCTTTCTGGGTCAGACGTGGAAGGTTGTATTTTTTCTAGGAAGTTGTCCAGTTCTCCTAGGTTTCCCAGCTTGTTAGCATATAGGTTTTCATAGTACTCTCTAATAAATTCTTTGTATTTCTTTGGGGTCCGTCATGATTTTTCCCTTTCTCGTTTCTGATTCTGTTGATGTGTGTTGACTCTCTTTTCCTCTTAATAAGTCTGGCTAGAGGCTTATCTATTTTGTTTATTTTCTTGAAGAACCAGCTCTTGGTTTCATTGATTTTTGCTATTGTTTTATTCTTCTCAATTTCATTTATTTCTTCTGTGGTCTTTATTATGTCCCTCCTTCTGCTGACCTTAGGCCTCATTTGTTCTTCTTTTTACAATTTCGATAATTGAGACATTAGACCATTCATTTGGGATTGTTTTTCCTTCTTTAAATATGCCTGGATTGCTATATACTTTCCTCTTCAGACTGCTTTTGCTGTAACCCTCAGTAGTTGGGGCTTTGTATTGTTGTTGTTGTCATTTGTTTCCATATATTGCTGGATCTCCATTTTAATTTTGTCACTATTGCATTGATTATTTAGGAGCATGTTGTTAAGCCTCCATGTGTTTGTGAGCCTTTTTGGTTTCTTCGTATAGTTTATTTCTAGTTTTATGCCTTTGTGGTCTGAAAAGTTCGTTGGTAGGATTTCAATCTTTTGGAATTTACTGATGCTTTTTTTGTGGTTTAGTATGTGGTCTATTCTGGAGAATGTTCCATGTGCACCTGACGTGAATGTGTAACTGTTGCTTTTGGATGTAGAGTTCTGTAGATGTCTATTAGGTCCATAAGTTCTAGTGTCTTATTCAGTGTCTCTCTGTCCTTACTTATTTTCTGTCTGGTGGATCTGTCCTTTGGAGTGAGTGGTGCGTTGAAGTCGCCTAGAATGAAATCATTGCATTCTATTTCCTCCTTTCATTCTGTTAGTGTTTTTTTCACATATGCTGGTGCTCCTGTGTTGGGTGCATATACATTTATAATGGTTATATCCTCTTGTTGGACTGAGCCCTTTATCATTATGTAATGTCCTTCCTATCTTTTGTTACTTTCTTTATTTTGAAGTCTATTTTGTCTGATACTAGTATTGCAACACCTGCTTTTTTCTCTCTGTTGTGTGCATGAAATATCTTTTTCCATCCCTTGACTTTAAGTCTGTGCGTGTTTTTGGGTTTGAGGTGAGTCTTTTGAAAGCAGCATATGAATGGGTCTTGCTTTTTTATCCATTCTATTACTCTGTGTCTTTTGATTGGTGCATTCAGTCCATTTACATTTAGGGTGATTATTGAAAGGTATGTACTTATTGCCATTGCAGGCTTTAAGTTTGTGGTTACCAAAGGTTCAAGGTTAGCTTCTTTACTATCTTACTGTCTAACTTAACTCGCTTATTGAGCTATTATAAACACGGTCTGATGATTCTTTATTTCTCTCCCTTCTTATTCCTCCTCCTCCCTTCTTCATATGTTGGGTGTTTTGTTCTGTGCTCTTTTTAGGAGTGCTCCCGTCTAGAGCACTCCCTGTCAGATGCCCTGTAGAGGTGGTTTGTGGGAGGCAAATTCCCTCAACTTTTGCTCATCTAGGAATTGTTTAATCCCTCCTTCGTATTTAAATGATAGTCATGCTGGATACAGTAATCTTGGTTCGAGGCCCTTCTGTTTCATTGCATTAAGTATATCATGCCATTCTCTTCTGGCATGTAGGGTTTCTGTTGAGAAGTCTAATGATAGCCTGATGGGTTTTCCTTTTAAGTGACCTTTTTTTTTCTCTCTGGCTGCCTTTAATACTTTGTCCTTGTCTTTGAACTTTGCCATTTTAATTATTATGTGTCTTGTTGTTGCCCTCCTTGGATCCCTTGTCATGGGAGTTCTGTGTATCTCTGTGGTCTGTGAAGTCATTTCCTCCCCTAGTTTGGGGAAGTTTTCAGCATTTATTTCTTCAAAGACAATTTCTATCCCTTTTTCTCTCTTCTTCTTATTCTGGTACCCGTATAATGCCGATATTGTTCTGTTTTGATTGGTCACTCAGCTCTCTTGAAATTCTTTCATTCCTGGAGATCCTTTTATCTCCTTCTGCATCAGCTTATCTGCATTTCTGTTCTCTGTTTTCTAGTCCATTAATGGTCTCTTGCATCTCATCCATTCTGTTTTGAAGTCCTTCCAGAGGTTGTTTTATTTCTGTATTCTCCCTCCTTAGTTCTTGCATATTTCTCTGCAAGTCCATCAGCATGGTTATTACTTTTGTTTTGAATTCTTTTTCAGGAAGTTTGGTTAAATCTATCTCCCCGGGTTCCTTCTCAGGGGAAGAATTAGAGGATGTCAGAGCTGTCTGGGTTAGTCGTGTCTGGAGCAAATTTTTTTGCCTTTTCATGTTGATAGGTGCAGTGGTGGGCTATTGACACATCTGTCAGCTGGGAGAGTCAAGACTCTTTCCACTTGGCTCCTGGCCTTTCTTTACTGGGACAACTATGATCCCTAGTGGCTTATGTTGGGCAATTGCGTGTAGATTGGGTCTGTATCTTGCCTGGCCGTTATGGAGGAAGCTCCCTTGCTGTGGGTGTGATGGTGTGATCAGCCACAGGCTGCTGCTTTGCTATAGTGGGGGCCACCAGAGGGGGAAATGGACAGGGGCTGTATGGCTGTTTACCTCTATGAGGGGTCTCAGAGCTGTTGCCCAGGGGGTTAGTGCACCTGGAGTTCCCTGAAATTTCCAACTGCTGGACTGTGACCTGGGATGCTTCCATCCAGTTGTGGGGTCCCTGTCCCTTTAAGACTTTCAAAATGCACTCACTTTTCTTTGTCACAGGGGCACCAGCTTCGGGACCTGCTCACAGTTCTTACTGTCCTGCTTCCCTAGTTTCCAGCACCCCATGCATGCACTGTGTCTGCGCTCTGGTGCAGATGGCTAGGGCTGGTATTTAGCAGTCCTGGAATTCCTCTCCCTCCCCGCTCCAACTCCTCTCCTCCCACCTGGAGCTGGGGTGAAGGGCGCTCGGGTCCCACCGGGCTGCGGCTTGTATCTTACCCTTTCACCAGGCACTGGGTTCTTTCAGGTGTGGATGTAATCTGGCTGTTGTCCTGTGTCTTCTGTTCTCTCTTTTAGGGACAGTTGTATTTGTTGTATTTTCAAAAGTATATGTTTTTGGGAGGAGATTCCCACTGTCCTACTCACACTGCCATCTTGGCTCTCCCCCCAAAACTGTTTTTTATTACTGTAACTTAGTAGTAATTATACTTTATATTCAGGACTATGATCCCTCCAGCTTTTTTCTTCTTTCTCAAGTTCACATTTACTGCTTGGAAGTTTTTAATGGTCAATGTAATTTTGAGATTAATTGCTCTAGTTCACTGATAGATGCCATCAGTATTTTGAGAGGAATTGCACTGAATCTGTTGATTGGTTTGGGCAAGATGGCCATTTTGAAAATATTAATTCTTCTATCCATGAACACTTGGTAGAATTCCATTTATTTGTGTCTTCTTCAATTTATTTTATCATTGTTTTATCATTTTCAGAGTACAGCTCTTTCACCTGCTTGGATAGGTTTATTCTGAGGTATTTTATTCTTTTTGATGTAATTGTAAATGGAACTGTTTTCCTGATTTATTTTTCTACTAGTTCATTGTTACTTTATAGGAATTCAACATGTTTCTGTATATTGATTTTGTATCCAGCAACTTTGCTGAATCCAGTGTTTACTTATAACTGTTTAATGGTGGAAATATTATGGTTTTCTATATATGGTGTCATATCATCTTCAATGAGTGACCATTCTACTTTACCAGTTTGGTTGTTTTTATCTCTTAATCTTGCCTCATTCCCATGGATAGAAACTCCAGTACTATGTTAATAATAATGGTGAAAGTGGGCATCTTTGTCTTGTCCCTCATCTTAGAGGAAATGCTTTCAGCTTCTCACCATTAAGTATGATGTTATCTGTGGGTTGGTCATATATGGTTGTTGTTATGTTGAGGTATGTTCTCTCTATAGTCATTGGTTGAGAGGTTTTTTTTATCATGAATGGTTGTTCGGTTTTGTGAAATGCTTTTTCAGCATCTACTTAGATGATCACATGGTCTTTATCTTTCCCTTTTTTATTATGGTATATCATATTGATTGATTTATGTATAATGTACCATTTATAGCATCCCTTCAATAAATCTGATGTGGGCACGGTGGGTAATCCTTTTGATGTATTTATGCTGCTTCACCTTTTCTGTGAACTTAATCAGATGGTCCCACTTGGCTGTTCTGACACTGATTTAACTTCTGGTGGGTTTGCTGGCTGGTGGTCACCTGGCAGGGATCCTTTACACTTACTCTGTGACAGTTATCCTCTGGATATGGAATCTCACCAATTCAGGGGAGTATAAAGCTTTTCACACCTCTGCATCTCACCTCTCTGTTTCTCCTCATTTTATCATATGAGGTTGGGAGAGTGACTTGACTCTGCTGCTACCCAAAGGTCACACTAAAGTGTGGCAGCCTCAGTGATGTACACTATGGTCACACCCATGCAAACCCCTTCATCTACACTCTCAAGGATAAATACATAAAACCGGCTTTAAGAAGATCCCTTTGAATGGCATTTATGTAAGAGCCAGTTGCCCTTGTGGTGTAGATACATCACATTAAACTCAGATCCTGATATTGCTATTTCTAGATCAGATTGTGAATATATAATTTTCTCCTGCTATTTATTTCCTGGAATTTCCACTTCTTTGACTTCAACTTCTCTGTACAATTTCAGCAACTCATTTATTGAGCTGCTGCTGGGTCTTACATGTAGATGGTTTTTACCTTTGTCTATTGTCATTGTTTTCCAAAGTTTTCATGCATCAGAATACAAATGTTTGAAAATTTCCATACTTTATATGGGCCAACTTGGATTTAATAAAAATAAGTTGTAGGTCAAGTAAATTTTCCTTACATTTCCTGAAACAATAATAATGAGAGGTTCATTACATGTATCTGTGTCTATGGTAACTGCTGTCCTGGTTTTATTCTTTTCTTAGTCCTATGTTCCAGATCACCTACCATAGCCACAGAAATAAACTGATTATCAAATGTATCTCCTTCATTGGAGTCCACATAGAAGACAAATTTGAATAAATAGATTGACCTAATGTAATCTCAGTGTAGAGATGTCCAAGAATATGAGGAAACAAAAATTCAAATAACCCATTTTCTTGCTATGAAGAATATTTCTGTTTAGTGCTCCACATTTAGTTACTGAAACATGGGAGGTTGGTGTCCATGAGTGAAGGGTTTATTAAAGTGAAGAATTGGTTAGTGTATTTTATGGTTTTTATCTAATTTCTGTCTATTATGTGCTGGGAAACTTCTAATTTTACAACAAATATAATTCTTTATATTGTTCTATGAGTTCACTCCCTTCTTCTAACATTCATTATGGATGCTAATAGATGGTGAATGAGCAATGTCAATATCACCCATTTCAAATCTTCATGCTCAGGATTCTCTTCTATGTATGATCAGAGGGTGGTTCACAAGAGAGCTTAATATCTGCCCAGTCATGCAATCTAGGGCCACCAGTTTAACTGTAGAAACATGCATGTTCTTCAAACCTCCAAGTAACCTTGAAAGGAACCTTAATATAGTAGCTTGTTAATAAAGTTATCTGAAATAAACTTAAATAACTGAATGATCATCAATGCTCTTCTCAAATGTCAGATGATAAGCCCAAAATAAAAGCATCAGATTATTATGATTCTCCTCAGTTCTGTTTGCTTTGATTATTGTATCAGTTAGCTTTAGCTATGGAACAAGCAGTCCTATGTCAAATGACTAATCATAATATGTTTATTATCAATGGAATTATATGCTTGGGAGTGTTTCTGATTTCCATTGAGCTCTTGATGAGTCTCCTACTCCCCTGTCCATATGTACATTGTTTTCCTAACACTCATCCCTGATGTATGTGCCCATATTCCTCTTCTTCCTTGAACCAAATTGACGTCACCTTACTACATTTCTATATTTAGTTTAATCTTCCATATATGGGGAAAAAGATTTTATCATGTGAATTAATTAAATCTAACTTCACTGTTTCTACATCCATAAATGCCACTTTGCTTTCTTCCCAGTTAAAAGAGACAATCTCCCACTCAGCTTAAATGAGAATCAGATACCTATGATCTACTATGCTGTTATGCACCATTATATTTTCTTCCATTTAATTAAATTACTAGAAAATAAATACACACAATAAACTGTATACATAATGCATATGGTGTGATGTATTAAAGAAGCTACAAAAAATCAAGAGCATATGCTGCATGTTTCCATTATTGTATAATTTAAGATGATGCACCTAAATTTTAACTGCTTTGTTATGGAATCATTAAAACTTTTGGCTCCCTGAACCTGTTTCCTTATTTCCGAAGGAAATGTGGGATACTGAACACAACTTTATATGGATATTGTGAGGAAGGAATGAAATGCATGGAAATTAATTTTTTTTGTCCAAAGAAAACATTCAAGGGTAAAGGTTGTATCTATATCTATGTGTGCATTTCTATACATTTTCCTTAAGAAAACACACATGCAGTTCATACAAACACATTTATGATTATATCTTTTATGTTGAAAGGAAACGTGAAAGATAGAAAGGATAGAAATATTAGAAATGTTCGAATTAACACGAAATATGGGAAGATATACATATATAAACAAAAAGATTTAAAGTGCAATTGGTGACCTTAATTTTGTTAATGAATTACAACCAAGGCCAATCATGCACTTGAGTATGAACTTTGGGCAGATCACTAAACCGTTCAGAGCCCTATTTCTGCAAGGGAGAACAGAGTTCATAAATGTAGTTCTTCGTGAGTAAGATGATTATAAAAATTACAACAATCCCTATAAGGTGATAAACTAAATATAGACCATAAAAATATCTAAATATGTCTCCTATAATTAATAAACATTTTCTAATGAAGGGCTAAGTGACAGCTCTAAACTTGTGATATAAATATGAATTTGATGTTATGGCACAAAGATCATAAAGCCAAAGTGTGTAGTGCTCTAGCTTTATTATCAGAAGAACCCTATTCTCTCTTCTGTTGAAAAACAGACTGAATTTTCTGGAGAAGTCAGGAGATGTGTCTGTACCACAGGTCAATGTTTTGAAAATGCAAGAGACCTCATACCCACAGGTTCCTTAGTCTTAGACTTGGAGAAAACTTTAACTCAAAGTTGGGTAAGGTGTGGGACACTCAGAGATTTGTGGGTAGAGGGTAGCAAGTCCTTGGAGAAGAAATTCAAAGAAAAAAGCCTAGATTCACTTTTCTTCTAACCTGATTCATTGGGAACAGAAATTCCTTATGAGAAATTTCCTGTCCTTGAAGAACACTTTTTCCCAGGTTGGAAGTTAGCATAACAATAGGAAAATTGTCAAATGAGAAGATATTTGAAGCTATAAATATTTCCCTGTCTCCCACCTGTCAGCCTGTGCAACCTAGAATGGAAAGGGGTATTGAGTGTTTTGATTTGCTTATTTTTGAGTGTTGAGAGTCCTAATTCTAGCTGGATGACTGATGCTTTGCTCCTTCCTGCTGTCATTAGAGCACAGAGGTTTCATCTCCATCATCTACCATCCAGGGAGGGATTCAGACTTTTACAAGGACACCTTCATCTCAGAGACCCCATCCAGGTGAGTCCAACACCCCAGTGGACCCCAGATGAGAGAAGTGATTAGAAGCCAAGAACTGGACCTGTTGTTACCTGATTTCCACTTCTATATAGCCCAGAGGCAATAGATGTCTGTGATTGCTTGATTAATTAATTCACACAATTATTTCAGTGGCCACATGATATTTCACTGTCTGTGCTACCCGCAGTTCTGATGATCTTTCCTGTTCTTTATCATTAAGTTACTATTATGTAACTTATCATTAATTTACTTTTATGTTGATGCTAGAAAAATAAATTAGAGACTGTGAAGTTCAAACTGTACTCATTGGGTGTAATTTTGTCCCCTGGAGACATTGAGCAATGTACAGGGACACGTTTGGCTGTCACACTAGAGAAGGGTGGGTGGAGGCTTGATTCTCTGAACATCCTACAATGCATAGGACAGACTGCACCACAAAAAAGGATCAGCTCAGAATGTCAATATTGCCGATTCTGAGAAATTCTGAGTTAAGAAATCATTTGCAATACAGCTATCTTCAGGTTGTTTTCCAGTTGTAACTTTCTCTGCCTGCCAATAAAGTAAGAGTCCCCATTTGCTACCATTTTGAAGGTTCCAACTCCAATCAATGAGACAGATCCTTAAGATTTTTTCCCAACCTGATGGTTATGAAAGACATTTCTTCTTGTTTTTTTAAACTATTACTTTGTTTCAGCTAAATTCATATATTTGACCACCAATTCTATTTACCTTTTATTATTATACACCTGTATATTAATTGGTCATCTTTTTATAGGTGTCAGCATTTCATATAATTTCTACAGATCATTCTTCTGAACTGAACTTTGGAGCAAAGTTTGGACCATTACTTCTGAATTTATTGCCTTTTTAAATATGGTTTTGCCACCTTTCCCCCCAGTATATTACTTTATGTAATTTTTTAGCTATTAATCTAAAATGTACTGGCTAGTCTTACTTGGAAGTTGTAATCCCTCTAATTATTTGTAAGATGTCTTAAGATGTCACCTCCTTCCAAGTAGACAGCCTTTAGTGTTTTTTCCTTTATAATTCAACATTTTCCAAATACACTGAAATGCAACTTTGTCACATGATAAACATCCATATATATTAAGATATAATTCATGATTCATTCCTCAAATAATAAATGAGGATCTGCTATAATCCCAAACATTCTTGGAATATTATGTGTTACATTCTTTTATGTCTAGTTCTTTGACAATTTAATTATTGATCCATGTTGATATCATTAACTTATTGCTATTTTATATCTTGTGTCATTTACTGATTCCTCAATTTGATTATGACAGTTGTTTGAAACTACTCATTTTAACCTTGTTTATTTACCCCTTCATTCTTTCCATTTTGCAACTTTTCAGATTCTTACATTGGTTTCTATATATGCACACGTATATTAGAATCATTTGTACAAAGTACTCAGGTTAACAAAGGAGGTGAAGTCTGCTGTTTTGGATCATGCATTATAACAGTGAGTTCACATTATAATGTAATACATGTGTGTATACACACATAATGCCCTCAGGCACAATCATATGAATAAAGTTTTTGGCTTAAATGATAGAATTGCTATGGTGTGGGCAGTATACAGGGTGTTCAGAGACCTTTACCTGTTGGATAAAGTCCAGAACCAGGACTAGAATGTGCCCACTAAATTTGTCAAAAATTAGGCCAACACAATGTGAAAGAAAAATTAAGAAAAGATGCCACCAAAGAAAAGGGAGATGGGGGCTAATGTCATCTCCTCTCAGACCCTATAAAAATGAACTGTCAAGGAGAGGAGCCAAGATGGCGGCGTGAGTAGAACAGTGGAAATCTCCTCCCCAAACCATATACATTTTTGAAAATACAGCAAATATAACTCTTCCTAAAAGAGATTCCAGAAGACACAGGACAAAACCCAGATTATATCCATACCTGTGAGAACCCAGTGCTTCACGAAGGGGGAGAGGAAGACCACAATCCAGCAAGAAGCGACATTCTCCCAGGCATCACATGCACCAGCTCTGCAAACTATCTCTATCACCACGAAAAGGCAGAAGAATTTGACACAAACCAAAACCACAGAGCCTACCCTGAGAAGGAGATATACCTAACCAATCTTCCTGAAAAAGAATTCAAAATAGAGGTCATAACCATGCTGACAGAGCTGCAGAGAAATATGCAAGAGCTAAGGGATGACATTCAGAGGGAGATTACAGAAGTGAAACAATCTCTGGAAGGATTAATAAGCAGAATGGATAGGATGCAAGAGGCCACTGATGGAATAGAAACCAGAGAACAGGAACACATAGAAGCTGATGCAGAGAGAGAGAAAAGGATCTCCAGGAATGAAAGAATTTTAAGAGAACTGTGTGACCAATCCAAAAGGAACAATGTAGGGGTACCAGAAGAGAGAGAAAAAGGGATAGAATGTGTCTTTGGAGAAATAATTGCTGAAAACTTCCCCAAACTGGGGGAAAGAATAATTGATCAGACCATGGAAGTACACAGAACACCCAACAGAAGGGACCCAAGGAGGAAAACACCAAGACACATAACAATTAAAATGACAAAGATCAAGGACAAGCACAGAGTTTTAAAGGCAGTCAGAGAGAGGAAAAAGGTCACCTACAAAGGAAAACCATCAGGCTATCATCAGACTTCTCAACAGAAACCTTACAGGCCAGAAGAGAATGGCATGATAAGGGTATTTAATGCAATGAAACAGAAGGGGCTTGAACCGAGAATAATGTATCCGGCACAATTATCATTTAAATATGAAGTAGGGATTAAACAATTCCCAGGCAAGCAAAAGTTGAGGGAATTTGCCTCCCACAGAGCAGCTCTACAGGGTATTTTAGAGAGACTCGATCTAGATGGGAGTACTCCTAAGACTAAATAGAGGTCACCAGAGAAAATAAAATCACAGCAAAGAAAGCAGACCAATAAAATACTAACTAAAGGCAAAAAATAAAATCAACTACCAACAAAAGTAGTTAAAGGAAACACAAAAGAGCACAGAATAAAACACCCAACATATAAAGAATGGAGGAGGAGGAATAAGAAGGGAGAGAAATAAAGTATCACCACACAGTGTTTATAACAGCTCAGTAAATGAGTTGTTAGACAGTAAGATACTAAAGAAGCTAACCTTGAACCTTTGGTAACCACGAATCTAAAGCCTGCAATGGCAATAAGTACATATCTTTCAATAGTCACCCTAAATGTAAATGGACTGAATGCACCAATCAAAAGACACAGAGTAATAGAATGGATAAAAAAGCAAGACCCATCTATATGCTGCTTACAAGAAACTCACCACAAACCCAAAGACGTGCACAGAATAAAAGTCAAGGGATAGAAAAAGGTATTTCATGCAAACAACAGGGAGAAAAAAGCAGGTGTTGCAGTACTAGTATCAGACAAAATAGACTCCAAAACAAAGAAATTAACAAGAGATAAAGAAGGACATTACCTAGTGATAAAGGGCTCAGTCCATCAAGAGGATATAACCATTATAAATATATGTGCACCCAACACAGGAGCCCCAACAAATGTGAAACAAATACTAACAGAACTAAAGGAGGAAATAGAAGGCAATGCATTCATTTTACGATACTTCAACATGCCACTCCCTGGAGAGAGAATAAGTAAGGACACAGAGGCACTGAACAACACACTATAACAGATGGACCTAATGGACATCTATAGAACTCTACATCCAGAAGCAACAGGATATACATTCTTCTCAAGTACACATGGAACATTATCCAGAATAGACCACATACTAGGCCACAAAAAGAGCCTCAGTAAATTCCAAAAGATTGAAATTCTACCAACCAATTTTTCAGAACACAAAGCTCTAAAACAAGAAATAAGCGGTACAAAGAAAACAAAAGGCTCACAAACACATGGAGGCTTAACAATAGGTTCCTAAATAATCATTTGATCAATGAACAAATTAAAATAGAAGTAAAGGTATATTTGGAAACAAATGACAACAACAACACAAAGCCCCAACTTTGGTGGGATGCAGCAAAAGCAGTTTTAAGAGGAAAGTATATAGCAATCCAGACATACTTAAAGAAGGAAGAACAATCCCAAATGAATAGTCTAACATCACAATTATCAAAACTGGAAAAAGAAGAAAAAATAAGGCCTTAAGTCAGCAGAAGGAGGGACATAATAAAGATCAGAGAAGAAATAAATAAAATTGAGAAGAATAAAACAATAGAAAAAATCAATGAAACCAAGAGGTGGTTCTTTGAGAAAATGTGCAAAATAGATAAGCCTCTAGCCAGACTTATTAAGAGAAAAAGAAAGTCAACACACATCAAAAGGATCAGAAATGAGAAAGGAAAAATCACGACAGACTCCACAGAAATACAAAGAATTATTAAATACTACTGTGAAAACCTATATACTAACAAGCTGGAAAACCTAGAAGAAATGGACAACTTCCTAGAAAAATACAACCTTCCAAGACTAACCAAGGAAGAAACAAAAAAGTTAAACAAACCAATTATAAGGAAAGTAAGTGAGGCAGTAATAAAAAAACTACCCAAGAACAAAACCCCCAGGCCAGATGGATTTACCTTGGAGTTTTATCAGACATACAGAGAAGACATAAAACCCATTCTCCTTAAAGTTTTCCAAAAAAATACAAGAGGAGGGAATACTCCTAAACTCATTCTATGAAGCCAACATCACCTTACAACCAGAATCAGGTAAAGACCCCACAAAAAAACAAAATTAAAGACCAATATCCCTGATAAATGTAGATGCAAAAATACTCAGTAAAATATTAGCAAAGTGAATTCAAAATACATCAAAAGGATCATACACCATGACCAAGTGGGATTCATCCCAGGGATGCAAGGATGGTACAACATTCGAAAATCCATCAACATCATCCACCCCATCAACAAAAACAAAGACAAAAACCACATGACCATCTCCATAGATGATGAAAAAGCATTCAACAAAATTCAACGTCCATTCACGATAAAAACTCTCAGCAAAATGGGTATAGAGGGCAAGTACCTCAACATAACAAAGGCTATATATGACAAACCCACAGCCAACATTATACTGAACAGCAAGAAGCTGAAAGCATTTCCTCTGAGATCGGGAACAAGACAGGGAAGCTAACTCTCCCCACTGTTATTCAACCTGGTACTGGAGGTCCTAGCCATGGCAATTAGACAAAACAAAGAAATACAAGGAATCCAGATTTGTAAAGAAGAATTTAAACTGTCACTATTTGCAGATGACATGATATTGTACATAAAAACCAACCCTAAAGACTCCACTCCAAAACTACTAGAACTAATATCGGAATTCAGCAAAGTTGCAGGATGCAAAATTAACACACAGAAATCTGTGGCTTTCCTATACACTAACAATGAACCAATAGAAAGAGAAATCAGGAAAACGATTCCATTCACAATTGCATCAAAAAGAATAAAATACCTAGGAATAAACCTAACCAAGGAAGTGAAAGACCTATACCCTGAAAACTATAAGACACTCTTAAGAGAAATTAAAGAGGACACTAACAAATGGAAACTCATCCCATGTACCTGGCTAGGCATAATTAATATCGTCAAAATGGCCATCCTGCCCAAAGCAATATACACATTCGATGCAATCACTATCAAATTATTGACAACATTCTTCAATGAACTGGAACAAATAGTTCTAAAATTCATATGGAAACACCAAAGACCCTGAATAGCCAAAGCAATCCTGAGAAAGAAGAATAAAGTGGAGGGGGATCTCACTCCCCAACTTCAAGCTCTACTACAAAGCCACAGTAATCAAGACAATTTGGTACTGGCACATGAACAGAGCCACAGAACAGTGGAACAGAATAGAGACTCCAGATGTTAACCCAAACATATATGGTCAATTAATATACAATAAAGTAGCCGTGGACATACAATGGTTAAATGACAGCCTCTTCAACAGATGGTGTTGGCAAAAGTGGACAGCTACATGTAAGAGAAAGAAAAAGGATCACTCTCTAACACCATACACAAAAGGAAATTTGAAATGGATCAAAGACCCGAATGTAAGTCATGAAACCATAAAACTCTTAGAAAAAAAACAGAGGCAAAAATCTCTTGGACATAAACATAAGTGACTTCTTCATGAACATATCTCCCCGGGCAAGGAAAACAGAAGCAAAAATGAACAAGTGGGACTACATCAAGCTGAAAAGCTTCTGTACAGCAAAGGACACCATGAAGAGAACAAAAAAGGTACCCTAAGTATGGAGAATATATATTCATAAATGACAGATCTGATAAAGACTTGACATCCAAAATATATGAAGAGCTCATGCACCTCAACAAACAAAAAGCAAATAATCCAATTAAAAAATGGGCAGAGGAGCTGAACAAACAGTTCTCCAAAGAAGAAATCCAGATGGCCAACACGCACATGAAAAGATGCTCCACATTGCAAATCATCAGAGAAATGCAAATTAAAACCACAATGAGATATCACCTCACACCAGTAAGGATTGCCATCATTGAAAAGACAAACAATGACAAATGTTGGCGAGGTTGTGGAGAAAGAGGAACTCTCCTACACTGCTGGTGGGAATGTAAATTAGTTCAACCATTGTGGAAAGCAGTACGGAGGTTTCTCAGAATGCTCAAAATAGAAATGCCATTTGAACCAGGAATTCCACTTCTGGAATTTACCCTAAGAATGCAGCACCCCAGTTTGAAAATGACAGATGCACCCCTATGTTTTTTGAAGCACTATTTACACTAGCCATGAAATGGAATCAACCTAAGTGTCCATCAGTAGATGAATGGATAAAGAAGGTGTGGTACATTTACACAATGGAATATTATTCAGCCATAAGAAGAAAACAAATCCTACCATTTGCAACAACATGGATGGAGCTAGAGGGTATTATGCTCAGTGAAATAATCCAGGCAGAGAAAGACAAGTACCAAATGATTTCACTCATCTGTGGAGTATAAGAACAAAGAAAAGCTGAAGAAACAAAACAGCAGCAGAATCACAGAACCCAAGAAGGGACTAACAGTTACCAAATGGAAAGGGACTGGGGAGAATGGTAGGGAAGGGAAGGGAGGGATAAGAGGTGGTAAGAAGAAAGAGGGTATTATTATTAGCAGGTATAATGTGGGGGGTAGGGGAAAGGGGAGGGCTGTGCAACACAGAGAAAAGAAGTAGTGATTCTACAGCATCTTACTACGCTGATGGACAGTGACTGTAATGGGGTTTGCGGGGGAGACTTGGTGAAGGGGAGAATCTAGTAGACATAATGTTTTTCATGTAATTGTAGATTAATGATAACAAAGAAAAGTAAATACTTTTAAGACTTTAAGTATAGTATGTTAGCTGTGCCTCATCATAACTCCAAATTTTCAAATTGAAAGCAAATAATTTCGATCTCTCCTCTTATTTTCTCAATGATTGAGTAGGTATTTTGGAATAGGTTCATTAGTTTATGACAGAGTTTCAAATATAAAAGGAAAATTTGTGAAATTCAGTGTTTAATATGGAATTGTTTTATATATGACCATTACATTTGTGCATGTGCACCCTTACACACACATTAATTTGATAGAATAAGTTATTCCTTTGCTAATGTTGACATCTCTGTTAACTTTGTGAGGTATTGTGGTGGTATCCCAAAGTGAATTTTCAGATTTCACAGGTCTCAACCAATGCTGAAAAAGAGAATAATTTACTGTGGCAAGGAGTTTATGTTCACGTTAAGGAGAAACAAATGGCAGGCACTATGATCTCATGCATTCAAGTGGACAAGGGTGATGGACACTTAGTTAATGGAACACCCCAAATCTGATCACTAATTGGGTTCTAGGAAGGAAAGATTGAAGGATAAAAACTAGCAAGTCTAATAACAGCAATAATAATAATATAAGAAATATAACAAATCAAGTGTGATTAACCTCCCATAAAATAATTCTCCTTTGGTCAAGCAAATATTCCAAGTGTTAAAAATTTTTCAATTTTAATAAATCATTTACAATGTCTCCATTTTACTAAGACTTCCAAAGAAAAGTCAGTAGGTTAACTGTATACATTTGCCCCTGGAGATTACTTCCTTGAGATAAAATGTCCAAAAATCAGTCCTTACAACCCTTGTCTATAGGATAAATTTAATACGAATGTAAAATGAGAATTGAATAATTTTGGAAGTAAAATAAACTGTGTATTAGTGAAAAAAATGAACTGTCAAATAATTATGGCGTAGGCATAGGGAAAACAAGTATTCTAGTGCTTGATATTAAAAATTCCCTACGTTGGTTGTACTGTGTATTTTCCTTTGAGAAGTGTTGGTTTTATCACTTTGCTCACCTTCTCCTGGATGTACACTAGGTAGGGTGTTTGACACCAAAGACATCACTACTTTTTTCTTTGTGTTCTCTTAATATTTTTAGGGAAAGTAATCAGGGTTGGATGGCTCCCAGAACTAATTAAACTTATTCTCCCTCCTGGTCTATCAGGGACTGCCTGGGCTTTTAAGATAACTTTTCCTCCTCATCCATTTCATGCCTCTGACTCTCTGTGTCTCTATCTCTCTCTGTTTATTGAACACATTTTCTTTAAAAACAGTCAAGGTAGGAGAGCCAGGGGGACTTTTATTGAGAGATGCAGTGAGAGGACAGACAGAGCTCCCGGCTCACGACAGGAGGGGACAAGAGAGCCTCTTGAACACATTTTTGTTTCATTAAATATGTGATAGTAAATGGTGTTCCCAATAGAGAGACCCAAGTTTAATTTTTCATGGGAAGCCTAAGAATTGGAAAATCCTTGTAACAACTTCTACATCACAGTGAAAGATCATTGATCTGAGCCATTTGGGTTGGGTCCATTCTTAGAGTAATCAGTAAACCTGGGGCTGAGAAACACATGGAAATAATGCACTCAGCATACCATTGTGAGCTGCATACCTTTGTGTGAGTATGTGTGTGATTGTGGAGTTTGAGCCATCCTCAGGACAGGGGCACCCGGACTCATATATTCCATGGTGACTCGTACAATACAGGTGCCAGCACTCAGTCAAGAAAAGGTGTTAAGTAGGGGATCTGTTTCAATTCATGGATGTCTTTGCAACAAGAGCACAAGAGGCAGTGTGGTTGAGGGAATCCCTCTGCTTTGATCTTTTAGGACCACTTGCCTTCTCACCACGTCTGACACCACCGCTCATCACCCTCCCTCATCTCTATTCACCTTGCAACACCAGCTTCACCTTTCTTGACCTGAACACTTGAAACAAGCACCTTCTTCATGGCCTTGGCATTGGCCATTCTCTGCTGAGCACACACTTCTCCATCTAGACTTCCATCTTCCCCCCTCTCTTACATCAAGTGTCTGTTCAGTTGTCAACTTGTTTGCAGACCTTGCCTGAATAACAGTGGAAAATAGAACACCCTGTCACAGTCAGCACTCAATATATATTCACAGAATACTGAAGAATTTCACATTAAAACTGTAAAGGGCATGACTTCCCAGACAAAAAGCTTATTGGGCCAAAATTTTCATATAAAAAAGACTCAAGGGACTCCCTAACAAGGACCATGCACAAAATATTAAAATTAGCTTCTTGACTGCAAAATACCAATCGTAGCATTTCAACTATGAACGAATGATGCAAGTTTGCGTGAAGATTAGTCATGTTATTTCCCTCTTTCCTGGAAGTTATCTCCACCATGGGGAACCAGGAAATGACACCCAAATCTCTGAATTTTTTCTTCTGGGATTTTCAGAGGAACCAGAACTGAACCCCTCATATTTGGACTTTTCCTCTCCATGTACCTGATCACTGTGTTTGGGAACCTGCTCTTCATCCTGGCTGTCAGCTCAGACTCCCACCTGCACACACCCATGTACTTCTTCCTCTCTGACTTGTCCTTTGTGGACATCTGCTTCACCTCCACCACCATCCCCAAGATGCTGTGGATCATCCAGACACAGAACAAAGCTGTCACTATGAAGGCTGTATCATCCAGATTTATTTTATTATACTCTTAGCAGTGTTTGATGTCTTTCTCCTGACCATAATGGCCTATGACAGGTATGTGGCCATCTGCCACCCCCTGCACTACATGGTCATCATGAGCCCCTGGATCTGTGGACCTCTGGTCCTGGTGTCCTGGATCATTAGTTTCCTGAATTCCTTGTTACATATCTTAATGATGTTGCACCTTTCCTCTGTACAAACTCAGAAATCCTTCACTTCTTTTGTGAGCTCAATGAGATGATCCAACTTGCCTGTTCAAACACCTTTCTTAATAACCTGGTGATGTACTTTGCAGCTGTCCTGCTGGGTGGCAATCCCTTTGCTGGAATCCTTTACTCTTACTCTAAGATAATCGCTTCCATATGTGGAATCTCATCAGCTCAGGGAGAGTATAATGCATTTTCCACCTATGTATCTCACCTCTCTGTTGTGCCCCTATTTTATTGTACGATGCTAGGGTTGGACCTTAGCTCTGCAGCTACCCAGAGCTCCCATTCAAGCGCAGCATCCTCGGTGATGTACACTCTGGTGATGCCCGTGCTGAACCCCTTCATCTACACTCTGGTGATGCCCGTGCTGAACCCCTTCATCTACACTCTGAGGAACGAAGACATAAAAATGGCTCTAGGAAGATTAATTGGGATGTCTGTTGTGTAAGGTCAGTTCTCCTGGGGATGAAGAAGTTTTCATGGTTTTATGGGTCAAAGCCTCACAACCAGAAATTGCTATGCTTTGATCAGATTTTAGACACAGAGCTTGCTCCTTCTTTTTATTTTCTTATATTTCCATTTATTTGATTGTAACCTCTCTATACTATTTATAACTAACTTAAGTTACTGTTATGCCTTTTATATAGACAATTTTTCCCTTTGTCAATTTTCCTACATTTCCAATGTTTTCCCAACCTTGGATCACAAATACTTGGAAATTTCCGTATCATAGATGCTGTGGGGAAAATGGAACTTTCTGATGAGGATTCCCACTTGGCCTTAAAAGGTGTCCTGTTTACATATCTATGGGATGCATTACAGAGTGTGGCTGGTCAGTCATGGGTTTGCCAGTCTAGGGTAGGGGTGCAGAGGAAACACCCATTCTTTCCTCCACCCTGTTCCTGGTATTTAACTGGTCAAGCACCTAGCCATCACCAGGAACATGACCACAGTGTTCCTCCTGGACATCAGGACCCAGAAGAGGAGTTTTTACCATGGGAATGAGAAATCTGGTGCTTCAAAAGCCCACCCCCGTCACTCTTTGGGTCCCTAGTGACTATTCTTGCCCTAACTTATGGCAACCCATAAATGAGGTTACTTGTTTGTAGCAGATCTGGGAGAGATATAAACAATGAGAGCACAGAAGGAAATATGGTCATCTACTGAGAGAAAAGGCTCAAAGGGCCCTGTGAAGGCCTCAAGGGCCCAGATGTGGAACTGATTTGATAAAGTCAGTGAAAGATAAAAGTTAGATGGGAAGCCCAGTAAAATCTTGCTAGAAGTGTGGCAGTATTGCAAGAGGTTTTGGGTCTTGTAGGCTACTGGAGAGTGTTTATCCTGCACTTGGCATAAATTCTGAGACCCTTATGCCATTTGGTATGAAAGGGCATCAGATCAACTGCACACACAAACCAAGGAGGAATTGCTGCAGCCGTGGTTTGCCCACCAGAATAACATCTTGCTGCTAGCACCAACAGCACTAAACCCTGGAGACTCTGTTGAGTGGATGTGGCCTTGGATATTTTGACACGGGGACCAGTGATTGCTGGCCCTTCTGGAACCTTGGGGAAAAGGCCTGGAGGCTGGCCTCCCATGTGTTTCTGGAGGAACAGGAGAGTGGCCCCGAAAGATTACAGTACTGTACCCAAAATGGCTGGAATATAAGAGCATCTTACTGGGGAGTTTTGTCTTATCACTGTGGCCAGAGAATGTGCCTCCCATCGTCCTACATATCAATCCATCAGTAACTCCCACAGGGAGAAGGGTGAAGGTCTTTTATGCTAGACCAGGACAGGACTTGAGTCATGCCCTGTCCTTTCCCAGGACCAATCTCTTGCATGCTTCCTACCTAATGGACAAGATTTGCCTATGGTGTCATTAAAACGATGTCTTATTGCCCTTTAGGTTAATCTCTTCTACATTCCTGTGAACAGGAACACCCCTAGCCACAGCTGCAGCTGCTGCTCGCTGACAGGCCTGAGCTCCCTGTCAGTCCAGCTGCTGGTCCCGCATGGACTGTGCAAGCCATGGACGCAATCTGGGAAGCACTTTGAATGCAGCTGGATCCTCAGGCTTGAGGATTGTCATGGTTTTCTCATTATCTGTATCATAATTTCTGTTATTTGTGTGTTTATAATAAATCTTTATGCCAGAATTCCTAATGCTCTGTTGGGATGGATTGTGCCTTCATCCCTTCTAGCCGTGTTGGGGCTGGTGGTGCAATTGTGCTTCCTAGCGGCCGGGACAGCTGACTAGTTCTGTTCCTGTGTAACCCCGCCTTCCAGGAACGGGAGTGGATTGAGAGGAGGCACTTCTAGGCTGGTATTTTTGCTGCCATCAATCTGGGCCAGCACAGTAGCCAGACCTAACATCCCTTCCACAGGGGGAAATGCCTGGGTAAAGAGAAATGACAAATGGAGAGAAGAAATTATAGCTGAGTATAAAAGGATGAATCAGTGGGTTATGCAATGAGGGATATCCAAGATTTATTAATACCTGAAAAGAGGCTCAAGGCAGAGAATATCTTTTAGCAAAAGCATATTAGATACCCTCAAGGCTGAAGTTATATGTTTGCCAAGACCACCTCTGCTTTTGGAACCCGACAAGGTTGAATGACAGCCTGCAAACCAGAATCACATTCCTCTGGGAGAGACTCTGGTCATAAGACTTTTACAGGACAAGTGAGCCACCTCTTTAAGTCTGCCCCAACATCACACATGCTCCTTGGAATGTCAGGCCTACTTGCATGGATCCTATTCTAACTCCTGTAGAAATGACACACCAGATGTAAGTGCTGTGACAGGTGCGTTCCTTTTACTGTAAGGAATCAGTGTTTGAAGGCAAGGGGGTGGACTGAGATGCAATGAGTCATAAGAAATATATATTTACAAGATATATTTGTTCCTTATCCACAGTTCCTGAAAACACTGCAGAGTCTTAAATGTAAAATGGGTGTCCTATCATATTGATGAGAGACTTTGGAACCCCACCCAAGGGCAGGGGTGGAGGCTTCATCAGTTAATGGCCAGTAATTTAGTCAATCATGACTATGCAAGGAAGCCCTCACCAAAGCCCCTGTGAAGGGCTTATGGCTCTCTGTTCTCTTGAATCCTGATTCTTAGTCTGGTTACTGTGCCCTAGCTTTCTTGCACAGGGACAATTGCAGAAGACTGTGGGTGCATAGCTTATGAGGCAAGAAGCCTGGAGGAGTGGGTTGTGGAGAAAATTGGGACTTTCTGACCAGGATTCCTGCCTGGCCTTAATAGGTATCCTGTTTGCATATCTATGGGATGTATTGCCTAGAACAGCTTGTCAGTCACAGATTTGCTGGTCCAGGGTAGGGGTGAAGAGGAAACAGCCATTCTGTCCTCCCCTCTGTTCCTGGTACAAGTCGGTCAAGCATCCACCAGTCACCAAGGACATTCTCACAGAATTCCTCTTGTCGTGGGAGGTGGGCTGGGAGTAGTATGGCCAGAGAGAGCGAGCTTGGGAGCCAATAGAGAGGGGACAGTGACCCATGTGAGCCAGGAGAGACTGAGCCATGAGAATAAATCCTTTAATTCCCAACTTCTGGCCCATATACCTTCCTTTGGTCTCATGAAATTAATAAAGAACTTTTCCCAAGCAGGGAACCCCCTTCTCCTGGGGTTAAGATGGGAAATTTGAATTTGTTAAAGTAATTTCATTTCAAATTACATATATAGTGCCACACATTTTTCCCTAGAGTACCTGAGGAATAATCATGAGTTTGGAAAAAATACACTTGGTAACTAAGCCATTTACACAATTTAATTATAGAGGAAAGTATGAAACCAGTTTTCACATTAAGTCTGTTGACGTTTTTTACACCTCTGCTGTTCCTCCAAGCGGGGTGTTCCCCACTCCAGACAAGTTCACTATGAATTTGGAGAGACAAAATAATGACATCAGAATGTTGGGGGTAAAAAGGGCCTCATACCAGCTTTATTTTCATGGTAGTCATCCTGCTGTGTACGAACAGTGAGCACTTTTCTCCATCTCTGGCCCAGCTACAGCCTCTGCTTTCTCTCATGCTTCCCAGCGTGGGGCTCTCTTCTCCCTTCCCAGCCCCACGCTTCCAGGGCTTCACTCTCCTGCATCCTTCCACAGTTCTCCGAGGCTTCCCTCTGCAAGCCTCCTGGCACTCAGTGGGCCTCTGTGGGCCAGCCTTTATGATGACTGACTGACAGCTGACCAATCACATCCAGGGGCTTGTGTGTTTCCTTCCACTGTGCATTCACCTCCCCTGGGCTGGTAGTTCTGTGACTGACAGTTTGTTCTGGGAGGCTTTATTGAATGATAAACAGTTTTTATCCAAGGGATATGTAAGCAGCCTTGTATGTATGCAATGGGCAATATTAGAATCAGGAGAGGTGAGAATCCTGGCCATAAAATTTCCTTTTCCCTATGCTACACCCCTTCAGAATTCTTGCCTCATGATCTATATGCTTTCAATCTTCCATGATGATCCCTGTATGAGAAAGCTGAGCGTTGTAACCAGATCCCAAAATAGCAATAGAGGCTATAACAACATACAAATAATAACAGAAATCATGATACAGATAACAACAAAATTATTACTTTTTGTTCCTCAAGCCTGAGGAGATTAATTGCCAGCAGCTGTATTCAAAACAGTTTTACTCAGATGGGTCTATGACTCGCACTTTCCACCGGAGGCTAGTAGTGAAGCAGTAGGCAGCTCTGTGCACACTCAGCCAGCAGCAGTTTTTGCTAGGGTATGTGCCCAATCCACAAAGACTTTAGAGGAGATTAAACTTAACAGTGATAAGACACATGTTTTAATGATGCCAACATAGGCAAATTTTGTCCGTCAGGTAGGATGCATGTGGTCCTGTGATAAGACTGTGGCAGGAAGGGGGTACTGATGGGTTTGGTATACAACACATTCTCCCTCTCCCTTTGAGGGTTTTTGAGGGGTCTATATATAGTGCTGCTGAAGGCATATGCACTGGCCATAAAGATAAAACAAAACTCCCTGTAAGATGCTCTTACCTTCTGGCATTTAGGTACACTACCATATCTTTGGGGAACACTGTGCTGTTACTCCTGGAATTCACAGGATGCCAGCTTCCAGGCCTAGTCCCCAAGATGCCAGAAGGGCCAGTCACTGCTGATCCCTGTGTGAAAATGTCCAAGGCCACAACTACTGAACACTGTCCCCAGGGCTTATTGCAACCAGTGCTGGCAACAAGATGCTATTCTGGTGGCCATATCTTGGCCTCAGTTCCTCCTTGGTTTGTACTTGCAGGTGTACAGCAGAGGCATCAATCTGTGTTAGCATGTTTACCGGGCTCAATACCCTGTTCCATGGCTTCTCATTCAAATGCTGTCACACTCCCCATAGCAGACACACCATAGCCATAGACTACTGGTCTCTGAATTCAGGCCAGATTTTAATAAACCATTGTAACTCTATCGTGGCTTCCCACCCCACATAGAATTATATGGTAATTGAAACTCCCATTTTATCCATAATTTTTGTACCCATTCTTATGGTGCATACCCAGTAAAGTGGGGGCCTTGATCAGTCTCAGTTACCTGAAGTCAGTCAGAGACTACAAAGAGAAACTCCAAGCCTCTTTTGGTCATTTGATGGTCTGTGCAATGCATAGGAAAAGCAACCATAAGTCCAGTAGCTGTGTCCACACTAGTCATGGCATATCAATAACCTCTGGTATGGGCAGAGACCCAAAATAGCCTATTTCCCACCTGATGAGAGGCATTGTCCCCTTATGTATTGTTTCATGTTGCTGTGGGACTTGGTGTAAGTCTCCTTTAGAGTATATAATGCATTCTTACCAGGCTCTTATGACTTATTCACAGGCCAAGGGCAGGCCCCCAAAATGTGCTACAGCCCACATTGTTTTCTGCCCTGCACGTAAAAAGTTTTGATATAACCATTTGGCCACATCAGAAGCCAGCTTTCCTTCCAGCCAATGCACCTGCACCAAAGTGTCTGCTTCATCATTTCCTGGGGATGCCAGTGGTAAATGGCCTGTCACATGGTATACTATAATTGTTTTAATTTCACTAAAGGCCCCTAAGTCTTCCTACAGCTCATGCCCCTAAAGGGGTCAGTGAGCAGCCAGCCAGTTTGCATGTATAATTTTGGTAGCCACAGAGTCAAGCCTCAGTAGATGGCCCAGCCATCACTGCAGACAACTAATGAGGAGAGCTCCTGGGTGATCCTGAGCCATACTGTCCACAACTGTGCCTTTCCTTCATTATATTCCATCCATATTGTGTCAGCCTTAGGATGGAAATCTAAGGCACCTCATTTCAGTGGCTGTCCATGGCTGGAGCCATTTGTGTACCATGCAACTTCCCTCCTGATAATGGCTGTCTACTACTAATGGCTCCAAAGAAAATTCTTCTTGCCTTGCACTGATATAAGCATTATAGTTCTCCACTTGGCCAGTGTAGGCATCTATGCCACACCACTCTATGACCTTTGTGCCCACTTTTGTACCCACCAAGGAATGGAATAAGTGGTTATTACCTTTGTCAGGGCTGTTCTGCAGATGGACTCCATAGCCAGCAAAACATGGTACATGTCAGTCATTTGATTGTCTATGGAGGTGTATCAGACCTCTGCTTCTTCCCAGGGTTGTAACCAGAATACGATAGTTTGGTGGTGTCATTCAAGCCATGGCCACAGGCCCAAGCCATAATTGTCTTCAGTCACATGAACATCCAGCTCACAGGGCCTTGATATGCCTATCACACTCAAGGCATACACAGCCCTGACTGCCCACAATGCATCAGTAAGAAAAAGTACATGTCTCAGCCCAGTCCCACCTGACACCCTTTCATACCAAATAGTATAAGGACTTCAGATTTTGTACCAAGTGTGGAATAAACAGTCTCCAGTAGCCTAAAAAACCCAATATCTCTTGTAATACTGCAACAGTTGTAGGTATAGGGAAAGCCTGGATAGTTTCTATGACTACTTTTGGAATAACTTTTTTTCCTGACCCCACAACCCCCAAGAACTAGACTGAAAAACCAAGTCCCTGAGCCTTGGTGCTGTTCATGGCCCCTTCCTCCCATAGATGTTGCAGCAGTCTAGGTGCTTCACCTTCTAGGTCTGTAAGAGAATTAGAAGCAAGCATGACATCATCAATATAGTGGATCAGCCACACCATTTGTGGTTTCTCCCATGCTGCCAAGCCCTGGGCCACAAATCCATGACAAATGGTGGGACTAGAGATATCGATGTGGATGGACAGTGAATGTCCACTGCTGGCCTTTCCACATTAAATCAAACTGCTCCTGACTTTCCCGTGTATGTCAATAGAGAAGAAAGCATTAGCAGGATCCACAACATAATGAAATATCTCTAGTTCATGACTGAGGGTGTCCATAAAGGCTGCTATAGAGGGGACAGCAGCATGCAGGGGGTAATGATTTTACTCTATTCTCTGTAATCCATGGTCATATGCAAGGTGCCATCTGGTATTTTCAATGGCCACTCTGGGGAATTAAAAGGGGTTTGAGTAGGCTTTATAATGCCCACCATTTCCAGTGCCTGGATGGTTTCTCCAATTTCTTTCTGCCCTCAAGAAAATTTTTATTGTTTGGGAATTTTCACCTGACAAAGGACAGGCAAAGCTCTGAGCAGGTGCTTAGCATGTCCCCTCAGAACTGCTTCCACCACACGTATCCACCTGAACTCACTTGCAGTGGTCTATGACCTTAGGCCCTACAGAATATCTATGCCCAAAATATATTTGGGAATTGGAAATATGTACAGACTATACTCTTTTGGGGGTAGATGCCCTATTCCTAATGGGATTAAGGCTTGTTTCATTCTAATAACCTTACCCCCATATCCATCAATAACAATGGAGGTCCCAGGAAACCAGTCAGTGTTGCCATAAATCAGAGAGCATCCTATGTCTACCAGAGCCAGGACACATTGCATATTCAATGAGGACCAATGAATTGATATTTCAACATGTGGCCTTCTGTCCTCACATGGTCCCCCAAAATAGGTGCATTGACCCTTTCCTCAGTCAAACCATCTCACCCAGTCATTTCCCTGTGAGAGACTAGGTGGGGTCAGCTAACTGTCGAGCAGGAAGTTCTGCAGACACAAGGGGTGGATTGTGGTTTTGTCTCTGTCTTCTATTTCTTTTTATTTTTTATTTTTTATTAAAGTATGATTGTTATACACTCTTATGAAGGTTTCACATGAAAGAACAATGTGGTTACTACATTTACCCATATTGTCAAGTCCCCACCCAAGTCCCCACCCATACCCCAATGCAGTCATTGTCCATCACTGCAGCAAGATGCCACAGATCCACTATGTATCTTCTCTTTGCTAAACTATTCTCCCCGTGATCCCCCACACCATGTATACTAAACATAATACCCCTCAATCCCCTTCTCCCTCCCTCCCCACCTGCCCTCCCACACCCCTACTGTTTGATAAACACCAGTCTCTTCTTGGAGTCTTTGAGTCTGCTGCTATTTTGTTCCTTCAGTTTTGCTTCGCTGTTATACTCCACAAATGAGGGAAATTATTTGGCACTTATCGTTCTCCACCTGGCTTCTTCACTGAGCTTAATGTCCTCCAGCTCCATCCATGTTGTTGCAAACAGTAGGATTTTTTCTTTCTTATTGCTGAATAGTATTCCATTGCATATATGTACCACATCTTCTTTATCCATGCATCTACTGATGGACACTTAGGTTGCTTCCATATCTTGGCTATTGTAAAAAGCGCTGCGATAAACATAGGGGTGCATATGTCTTTTTAAATCTGAGAAGTTGTATTCTTTGGGTAAATTCCAAGGAGTGGGATTCTCAGGTCAAATAGTATTTCTATTTTTCGTTTTTTGAGGGACCTCTATATTGCTTTCCACAATGGTTGAACTAGCTTACATTCCCACCAGCAGTGTAGGAGGGTTCCCGTTTCTCCGCGTCCTCGCCAGCATTTGTTGTTCATAGTCTTTTCAATGCTGGCCATCCTTACTGGTGTGAGGTGATACCTCATTGTGGTTTTAATTTGCATTTACCTGATGATTAGTGATGATGAGCAACTTTTCATGTGTCTGTTGGCCATCTAAATTTCTTCCTTGGAGAACTGTTCCTTCACATCCTCTGCCCATTTGTTAATCGGGTTATTTGATTTTTGGGTGTTGAGGCATGTGAGTTCTTTATATATAAAGGATGTTAACCCCTTGTTGGATATGTCATTTACAAATATATTCTCCCATACTGTAGGATGCCTTTTTGTTCTGTTAGTGGTGACCTTTGCTGTATGGAAACATTTAATTTGATGTAGTCCCATGAGTTCATTTTTGCTTTTGTTTCCCTTCCTCAAGGAGATGCCATCAGGAAGAAGTTACTCATACTTATATTCAAAGAATGTTTGCCTATGTTTTCTTCTAAGAGTTTTATGGTTTCATGACTTACATTCAAGTCTTTAATCCATTTCTAGTTTACTTTTTTGTATGGAGTTAAACAATAATCCAGTTTCATTCTCTTGCATGTAGCTGTCCAGTTTTACCAACACCAGCTGTTGAACAGGCTGTCATTTCTCCATTGTTATGTCCATGGCTCCTTTATCATATATTAATTGACCATATATGGTTGGGTTAATATCACGGCTCTCTAGTCTGTTCCATTGGTCTCTGGGTCTGTTCTTGTGCCAGTACCAAATTGTCTTGATTACTGTGCCTTTGTAGTAGAGCTTGAAGTTGGGGAGTGCAATTCCCCCTGCTTTATTCTTCCATCTCAGGATTGCTTTGGCTATTCGGGGTCTTTGGTGGTTCTATATGAATTTTAGGATGATTTTTTCTAGTTCATTTAAGAATACTGTTAGTATTTTGATAGGAATTGCATTGAATCTGTAGATTGCTTTAGGCAGGATGGACATTTCGACAATATTAATTCTTCCTATCCATGAGCACAGGATGCATTTCCATTTATTGGTACCTTCTTTAGTTTCTCTCATAGGTGTCTTGTACTTTTCACGGTATAGGTCTTTCACTTCCTTGGTTAGGTTTATTTCTAGGTATTTTATTCTTTTAATACAATTGTGAATGGAATTGTTTTCCTGATTTCTCTCTCTGCTAGCTCATTTTTAGTGTATTGGAATGTCACATATTTCTGTGTATTGATTTTGTATCCTGCAACTCTGCTGAATTCAGATATTAGATCTAGTAGTTTTGGAGTGGATTCTTTAGGCTTTTAATGTTCAATATCATGTCATCTGCAAACAGGGACAGTTTAACCTCTTCCTTGCCAATCCTGATGCCTTTTATTTCTTTGTGTTGTCTGATTTCTGTGGCTAGGACCTCCAGTAATATGTTGAATAGAAGTGGGGAGAGTGGGCATCCTTGTCTTGTTCCCGATCTTAAAGGAAAAGCTCTCAGCTTCTCACTGTCAAGTATAATGTTAGCTGTGGGTTTGTCATATGTGGCCTTTATTATTTTGTGGTACTTGCTCTCTATACCCATTTCATTGAGAGTTTTTATGATGAATGGATTTTGAATTTTGTCAAATGCTTTTTCAGAATCTATGGAGATGATCATGTGGTTTTTGTCCTTCTTTTTGTTGATGTGGTGGATGATGTTGATGGATTTTCAAATGTTGTATCATCTTTGCATCCCTAGAATAAATCTTACTTCATTATGATGGGTGATCTTTTTTATGTAGTTTTGAATTTGGTTTGCTAATATTTTGTTGAGTATTTTTGCATCTATGTTCATCAGGGATACTGGTCTGTAATTTTCTTTTTTTGTGGTGTCTTTGCCTGGTTTTGGTATTAGGGTGATGCTAGCCTCATAGAATGATTTTGGAAGTATTCCCTCCTCTTCTATTTTTTGGAAAACTTTAAAGAGAATGGGTATTAGGTCTTCACCAAATGTTAAAATTCAGCGGTGAAGCCATGTGGTCCAGGGGTTTTGTTCTTAGATAGTTTTTTGGTTACCAGTTCAATTTCATTGCTGGTAATTGGTCTGTTCAGATTTTCTGTTTCTTCCTTAGTCAGCCTGGGTAGTTTGTATTTTTCTAGAAAGCTGTCCATTTCTTCTAGATTATCCAGTTTGTTAGCATATAATTTGTCATAGTATTCTCTAATAATTATTTGTATTTCTGTGGTGACCGTGGTGATTTATCCTTTCTCATTTCTTATTCTGTTTGTGTGTGCAGGCTCTTTTTTTCTTGGTATGTCTGGCTAGGGGTTTATCTATTTTGTTTATTTTCTCAAAGAACCAGCTCTTACTTTCATTGATTCTTTCTATTGTTTTATTCTTCTTGATTTTATTTAGTTATGTTCTACTGACTCTGGGCCTCATTTGCTCTTTTTCTAGTTTCATTAATTGTGAGTTCAGACTGCTTATATGGGATTGTTCTTCTTTCCTGAGGTAGGCCTGTATTGCAATATACTTTCCTCTTAGCATGGCCTTGGCTGTGTCCCACAGATTTTGCAGTGTTGAATTATTGTTGTCATTTGTCTCCATATATTGTTTGATCTCTGTTTTTATTTGGTCATTGATCCATTGGTTATTTAGGAGCATGTTGTGCAGTCTCCATGTGTTTGTGGGATTTTTCATTTTCTTTACATAATTTATTTCTAGTTTCACTCCTTTGTGGTCTGAGAAACAGGTCGGTACAATTTCAATCTTTTTGAATTTACTGAGGCTCTTTTTGTGGCCTAACATGTGATCTATTCTTGAGAATATTCCATGTGCACTTGAGAAGAATGTGTATTCTGCTGCTTTTGGGTGTAGAGTTCTGTAGATGTCTGTTAGGTCCATCTGGTCTAATGTGTTGTTCAGTGTCTCTGTGTCCTTACGTATTTTCTGTCTGGTTGATCTGTTCTTCAGAGTGAGTGGAGTGTTGAAGTCTCCTAGAATGAATGCATTGCATTCTATTTCTCCTTTTAATTCAGTCTGTCTTCTATTTCTTGTTCCTTGCATCACCCTATGTCTGGAACTGCTGCTCCAGTTTCAATTGCTGCCACAGTTACAAAAACATTTTATTCTAATTTCCATCCAATTTCTTTTTATCCACTCCAACCTTTATTAAATCAGCCTCCATCTGAGTATCTGTGACCTTCATGGGCCCTTTAAACTCTTACTCTAATTATCAGATTGCACTGTCTTCCATCCCTACATTGTCTCTGTCTCTCTGAAGTCTGCTACAGCATGAGTAACCACATTTATGTGTTGTCCTAAGTGAGGGGCAAGAAGAGCCACTAGGGACTCACAGAGGGATGGGTGAGCTGTTTGAAGCACCAATTTCTTCTTCTTTATTATAAACAACTCCTCATCTGAGCCATTATGTTCTGGGTTATAAATGGCATTTTTCATGCCCAACTCATATAACACCTTTAGATGTTTGAATTCATTTCCCATCTAGTGTGAAAAGATATTAAATCACCCTGAATAGGCCATACAGTGCAAAGCATAGCCATCATCCAATCAAGAAGGGAACTTTTTTATTAAAGCATCATCGATATGCAATCTTATGATGGTTTCACATAAACAACACAGTGGTTTCAACATTCACCCATATTGTCAAGTCCTTGATGCCAGGGTTCTTATTCATGGAGCTGAAAAATGAACTTCACAAACACTCAAGGTAGGAGAGCCAGGTAGAGGCTTTTATTAAGAGATAAAGTGAAAAGACAGAGCTCCTGGCTCACATCAGGAGGGGACAAGAGAGTTTGTGGTTGGCTCATTGTCTAAGGGATTTCTCATCAGTTGAGGGTTTTCAGGAACATGGCTAATGCTTCTGCCTTTCGGTTGTCTCTCCTGTCCTGGTCCATCTTTTCCTCCTCATCTCTATTATAGAAAACTGAGGTGGTGACCTTCAGGAGGCTCTCCAGATTTTATTCTGGGCCAAATGCCAAATTTTGTAACTTCTTCCTGATATCTGGGGCCGATTGGGTGATGAATTTATCCTTGAGAAGGACTCGGCCCTCTGGGGACTGTGGGGACATGTGAGTGTGCTTCACGAGTGCCTCCCTGAGTCTTTCTAGAAATACTGAAGGACTTTCTTTTTCTTGCTGCCTCATGGCTGATAATTTAGAATGATTTATAGGTTTTACTAGTGCTCTTTTCAGCCCTTCTAAAATACAGGTCATAAAGTGGTTCCTGTACCAGTTATCAGCATCGTCTGTATCTTGGCCCCACTCTGGGTCAGTGAATGGCACTGCCTGACAGCCAGTGAGGACTTGGGTTAGCTCCTCTGGAGGTTTGCCACCTGCATTTATAGTAGGGCATTCATCTCCAAACTCTAAGGCTCCTCTGATTACTTTTTCTTTCTTCCCTCTGGTAAGGGTTTGGCTCAATATAAGCATAACATCCTTCCAGGCCAGTTCGAAAGTTAAAGTAAGTTCTTGGAAGGATTCTATGTACTTGTTTGGGTCATCTATAAATTTACCCATGTCCTGTTTAATTTGCCTCAGGCCTTGGAGGGAGAAGGGGACATGTACCGGGCTGGTCCCCACTCTCTACTGGTTACTTCCTGTAAGGGCAATAAGGATGGGTATAACTGTCTTTTCTTCACCCCCTGGGAAACCTGGTCTGGTGATTGAGTCAGTAATGCTTGAGGTGGTAGTTCTCCTGTGGTCTGACTTTTGGGGTTCTTGCCAAGTGGCCTTGGATCTAGATAAGGTGGGCATGGCAGAGCCAATGAGCAAGAATTAGGGTTTGGAGTATGGTCTGGAATTAATACACATTTTTGACATAGTTTTTTTCTTTCCCTAAGAGCAAAGAAAGCCTGTGCATGTGGGACTTATAACCATTTGCCCTTTCTTGCATCAAAATAAATCTAGCTGCCATTATCTTATTATACAGCAATATATAGGAGGCCTTGGAAGGCCAGGCCTCTCCATCAGAGAGTTTGTATTAAGGCCAGGCTTGTGTGCAGAAGATAAGGCACTTCTTCTTCAGGATCTGAGGATCAAATTGCCCCCAGTTCTTCAGAATGCATGCCAGAAGCGTGTCCAGTTTTAGACTTGAAGAGGATGCTCCCATCTGGTACAGAGAGAAAGACAGGTGTCCAGCACCTAATTGGCCTCTCTCTCTGTGAGGGAGTCCCCTCACACTTGGAGCCTGGGTGACAGTGGTCAATCTCCTCCTCTGCCAGGCCTACTGGGCTTAACCGCTCCTTACCAGCATGGCCTCTACCTTGCCTTGATTTCCTCTTGCCTTCTGACTAAGTGAGAGTTGCTTCAGAACCCTGGACCTAGTGGGGACCTCACCAGTATGCCCTTACTTTACGCCTTCTGGGAGTCCTGATCCAGACCCTAGTTTCTCTGCACAGACTTTAGCACAGTATAGTTGGGATCATTCTTTAAGAGGTCCCTGTCTGTCTGATAAGTGCAGGGACTATTTGACCTCTCACTGCCAGTTCCATGGGCTTCAGATAAGGAAATGCCATGGCCCCAGGAAGATTGCCTTCAAGGAAGAGAGATCAATAGAATAGAGCCATAGCTAGAGTTTAAATGGGGCCATTTACATGTACAGTTATGGAGGGGGGTGTCTATACTCTTAAATACCAGTTTCTGCCACTGCCTGAGAATTATTTAGCCAGTCACCCACTGTAGCAAATCTAATCTGTGAGACAAGAGGTCAGGGGTCATCTGCGACTCTCACATAGGCAGTAGCTTAGCCAGAAATTTAGTCAGCGCCATGGGATCAATCAGCCAGAGCCGAGATCCAAGGACCACTGTCTACTAATCTGGTCTGCCCTCGGAGTCCGCAGATTAGGATAGGAAAGTAGGAAAACGGCTCAGCCACTCCCCGATATTCCTGTCCATCCAGAGGTGGGGGAGCAAGGAGCAACAGACACCAGGAAACCTTTCACCCAAGACTTAAGACTGGTAGCCAATGCTAATCATCTTTTAAGTCACTAATGGGTGCCCAGACACATTTTTATGAGATTTTTTAAAAGTGCAGCATTAAGGCAGGAATAAGAATGAAGTGTAGGTCTCCTACCTTGTGGTGGTGAGCATCAGATTCCATGAAACGATGAAGGTAGAGGCACACATAGAGCATGTAAAGGAAGTAAAAACATCCTTGCCTCACCCAGAGTCCATGGTGGACTGAAAAGTCAGGCTGGAAGAGTGAGAGAGAGACACTCCCCATGGACACCCAGTCGGGCTGTCGGGGTCTGATTCCAGACACATGGGCCTTTGAGGAGCCGCTGAAGTGTAGCCTCAGCCTAGACTCTCGCAGTTGCTCATGGCTTTCCTCAGTCCCTTGCATCCAAGGAGAGCCTCTGAAAGGGAATCCCAGCCTCCACTCAGGTGACTTTCCCAGCTCCCAAGGGTGATGGGGGATCCACCGAGGGTGACGCAGGGGAACCTGTCACTTGAGACTCTGAGATCAGCAGTTGGGCTGGTCCCATTTAAGAGGCTGATGAGCACCCAATGCTGTGCCATAGACAGCTTCCTTCTATAAGGAGAGTGAAAGAAAAGGCAGGATTGGATGCGGATACTCACCTCCACAGTGATCCCCGATGAGCCCCCAAAGATGATGCCAGGGTTCTTGTTCACACAGCTGAAGAATGAACTTTGCAAACACTCAAAGTAGGAGAGCCAGGTAGAGGCTTTTATTTAGAGATAAAGCGAGAAGACAGAGCTCCCAGCTTATGCCAGGAGGGGACAAGAGAGTCTGTGGTTGGCTCATTGTCTAAGGGATTTATAATCGGTTGAGGATTTTCAGGAATGTGGGTGAAGGGCTAGGGGTGCAGACTTGTACCACCTGCCCTGCCCCCAGGATGGGCTGGGCTGTCTGTTTGCCAGGGCTGTTTACAGTGAAGTTGTGGGTTATGCTGAGATACTCTTCTTTATTTGCCGAAGACTCAAACATTCCAGGCCAAGTTGCTCCTGGCCTTTTGAGCTTTAACTGATCTCACCGAAGATGTCTATATTCTTACTCTGGTATCTCTACCCTGGAGAACTAGTGTGACTTTGCATAATGTTTAACACAGAGTTTTGATAGAGACTTCTTTGCACATTGTTTCATTGTTCTGACTGTAATTATCTTGCTCTGTTTTTTCTCCGGAGGCCCTCACCCTACTCTGCCTAAACCTATGCTACCTGTCTCATCCTCGCCCCTTCTACTGTGGTCACAGTCTATCAGCATAGGAAGATGTTATACAGTAATTTGTTGTCTTCTCTTTGGTGTAATGCCTTCCTGTGACTTACCTGTATTGTGATTGAGAATTATAGTTCCTCTTTATTTCTCCTTCCCTCCACAACCCTTCCCCTTTGGTAACCACTGGTCACGTCTTGGTGTCTGTGAGTCTGCTGTATTTTGTTATATCAGTTTTGCTTCATTTTTCTACTCCCCCATGGTAACCACCAGTTACTTCTATGTGTCAATGAGTCTACTGTTGTTTTGTTCATTTTGTTTTTCTTTGTGGTTAGATTCCACATGAGTGAAATTTTATGTTACTTTTTTCCCCATCTGGCTTATTTCACTTAGCATAATGCCCTTCAGGTCCACCCATGTGGACGATTATTTCTCATGGCAGGATTTCTTTGGGAGGCAGGGACCGTAGGTTTAGACACAGTAGGGTGAGGGCCCCCAGAAAAAGATGCCTACCAAAACTCCATATTAAACAATTAAGCAAAGTCAGAGTCACATTAAATCTCTAAAGTAAAAATCAAACTAGGAATATAAGCATTCTTCTGTGAGATTAATTAAAACTAAAAAGCCAGAAGTAACTTGGACTGGAATGTTTGAATATCCCCCAGATAAGAATACACCTTGGCATAACCCATGTCTTTATTGTGTCAATTATGCCAGGCTATTGTAAGATATACTTTAACCTCCTAAAAGGCCCAGCTTATTTTCTTTAACTTTACCCAGATGCTGTTTTTCTTCCTCCAGCCCTAAGTCAAATAATTTGCAACCTGGACAATTAATAATGGCAAGAAAACCCAATCATAAACAGCATAGTGAAAACAGGAAGGACTCCATCTTAAAGACAAGATTGCATTTTTAAACTCAAGAAATCAAAAAGTAAGTTTCTTAACAAAACAGACAATAACTCAGCCCACCTTGGGAGCAGAACAGGCAGTCTTGATTGACATGCTCCCAGACCAAGAAGCTACTCTTCTGGGAAAGAATCTGCTCCCAGACTGAGGAGCTGCTATTCTGGAAAAGAATCAAAGCAGTAAATTTCTTGTGTTGATAACTTTGCAAAAAGCTTGGAAGACTGATAAGAAACTTAGTGTCTCTTCAAAGATATACATTTGGGGACCTTTTGGCAGGTCTGCATCCCTAGCCCTTTGTCTCTTAACTGCCTATAAAACCCCTAGATAATGCATAACTATGGATGCTCGTGTCCCCTCCTGGCACAAGCCAGGAGCTCTTTCCTCATATTTTGTCCCTAAATAAAAGCCTCTCCTTGGCTCTGCTACCTTGAGTGTTTGCTAAACTCATTCTTTGACTCCACAAATAAGAACTCCGGCATCATTTGTCCTTTTTGACTGAATAACATTCTGTTGTGTATCTGTACCACATCTTCTTTACCCATTCATCTATTGATGGACACTTTGGTTTAAAGTTTATGAAAGTCTGTTCTATGAGGTAGCACCACTATGAACTACATGTTCCTTACAGAAGTGGAGTTTAGAGATCTTCCCAAAGTTGTAGTCTGAGTAAGGGATGGGACCTTGGTGGTAATTCTGTCAGGATGCTTCTGGTTCTACCTCTGGGAAAGTGGTTCTCAGCCAGAGAGGATTTTGCCCTTGGGGATATTTGGCCATGTCTAAAGGGATGATGCTCAGCACCTACAGTGCACAGGACAGCACCCAACACAAATAATTATCCTGCTCCAAATGTCAACATGAGAGGGTGAAACCTAATTCTAGACCAGCTCTTTTCCAGCTTGAGTATGCCAGTGGGTCACCCAGGAAGTTAGTTCAAATTGTGATTCTGATTCAGCAAGTTCTGGTGAGCACAGAGACCCTGCATTTATGAGATCCTGAGTGACATTGGTGCCACAGGTTCGTGTCTGTGAATCTTTTCAGCAGCAAGACTGTTGTCCTGAGCTGGAGTCTAGTGTAGGGAACCACAAAGTTCATTTCTGCTTGTGATTGTTAAGGAAACGTGTATTCACTCATCCCAGAGGCTGTGATATATTCTGTGCTTGATTCTTTCATACAAGGGCTCTTGAGTGACACCAAATAATACACTCGTGAAAACACTGTAATAGGTAGCATAGGATCCTCCAAAAGATGTCCACATCCTAAGTTCCAGAACCTTGAATATCTTATTTTTTATAGTGAGGGAGGATTAAGGAAGCAGATGGAGTAAGGTTGCTACCTAAAGCTGGCTTTAGAAAGATTAGCCCTGATCATGTTGGCTGTGTGAGGTAATGACAATTATCCCCAAACACAGGGAGGAAGAAGAGTTACTGTCAGGTAGAGATTTGGAAATGTCAAGCTGCTGGCTTTGAAGACAGAGGAAGGGCCATTAGCCAAGAATGCAGGTGACCTCTAGGAGCTGGAATAGGAAGGGAACAGAGTCTCCACTGAGTGTGGAGAAGGACTCCACTCCTGCATACTTCTTGACTTTAACCCAATAAGGATGATTTGGGGCTGTGACCTCCAGAATTCTACAAACACGTTTGCCTATTTTAAGCCACTAGTGTGATAACTTGTTACAGCAGCAATGGGAATCTAATACAGACATTTACCCAATGCAATTTTGTTTTAGGGAACTGAATTTAAGTCTACAAATTCATTCATTTAATTCTCATTGTGTAGGATATTTTGTGTGAATTTCCTACTTTAAATAAAGAAAGAAATCCAAAGTCAATTTGATATTTGGCACGAATAGCTGGTATTGAGAATTTCCCATGGCATAAATGTTAATGTGGTTCTGAATGTAAGACATTTAGGGCATTAAGATAGGAAAAGTAAACATTATTAAAATTAAGGTCACCCATTCTACTTTAAAAGTTTCAATCAAAATTTCTACACTTTTTTTCATGTTAATTCAAACCTTCCTTCTTTAAATTTCTTTCTTTGCCAATATTCTCTCAAGGTTTCTTTCAACATAATAACAGAATTAAAAATGAGTCACTGAGTTCATATGTATGTGTGAATATGCTTCTTTGAAAGACAAATGTGCACAAATGCACACACATATACATATGCATACCTGTTACTCGAACATTCTCTTGGGGGAATTCATCAAACTATTTCCACACATTTCATTTATACTTCGCAACATCCATGTGGGGATAAGTTTATTACCTATATTACCTTTAGATATATGGAAACAGGGTTTCAGAGTGATTAAATTTCTTATAATCCACAATAACGTAGCTAAGACTTATTATTCCCTTACTCAAATTACATAAAAATGAAAAATGCAGTATGTACACTCAGTTTTTTGTGTGGCTCCTTTAATTCATCAAATTGTACATTTAAAAATGTACTGTTTATTCTGTCATTACACTTTCACAAGTTAGTTAAAAGGAGAAAACTCTGAACCTATGTGGCTCAAAGTCAGGTCTAGATCACAGGCAGCTGAGACATGAATGAGTCTGGGGGATTCTCCTATCGGAAAAGAAATAAATGTTTCAAACATTTCAATAGGACATAGAAGCAGTGGAGTAAGACAAGTCACATTTAAGAAACTCATTTATTTTCTCTAAAATGGATTAACTGACATATATAAGTGGACCATATATTGGCTCTTAACAATATACAACAATAACAGACATATATCAGCTCAGACAGAAATACACCCCATCATAGGATGACTTTAGAAACACAATGTAGGAACAGACATTTGACTGCAGGCCCTTGAGGAGCCCTGTAGAGGTCAGAACAGCTTCCTATCATATGGTCCATTTCTATAATGAAGGTATTCTGTAAAACAGTTTGATAAGATGACTTGTAATGCAGCAATACCTGACTGATTGAGTAATCAAGCAAACAGAACTGAGGGAAAGCGTAATAATCTGCTCTCCTTACTTTGGCTTTTCCCCCCTGATATTTGAACATTCTTAAATACTTTGTACTTCAAGTTTATTCCAGGTAACTATTAAAAATGACTATCTGTATGGTCTTTGCAGGTACCTAGGAAAGGTGGAAGGACAAGTATGTTGTGTAGAAAAATGGTGACCTGAGCCACATGGCTAGACATGTGAACCAAGGCTTTTACATGAGTCATTATTTAACTGTAAATATTAAGGGGATTCCTGAGAAAAATGGAGATTAAAATTCATGATGCTGATGTTGTTCATTCAATCACTGTCCCTTTAGTGGTTAAGACAAATTTAGAATGGGTGTGGATTTCACTTAGAAGAAGGAATCATATTTATAGGCATCATAAGAAATTTTAAAACATAAACAAGAAGATGTCAATGAAAAAGCACACACATGCAAGTGATCCTTCACCCAGTGAGTATATCCTTTTACACACAGACACCAGCATTCCACACATGAATGAGTAGACATACAGCTTGGAAAAGAAATATTTTGTGTAGCAATTAAAAGTATAACTTTAAATTTTACTTCAGCATATTTTAAATGTTCTCTTATTTTAAAGCCATAAAATCAACCTTTTCATTGAATTTGTGTATCCATGTAGACTCCAGTAGGCAACAAATATGATAATTTTTGGCAGTGACTATGACAGGTGCTGTGAACAGACTGAAAAAGAACAGTTTCTACTGAAGAAAATAACCACAATGACCAGGGGTAAAGCATGCTAGTGTGTTAAAGTCTAGATTGTCAGGAAAAGGAGTTACAATAGTGATACGGAAAAGAATGTCATGAATATAAGTGAAAACAGTGGTTTCAGATTTTCCTCTATGATAAAATTATATAAACTACCTTGTTTATTATGTAATTTTTTTTCCATTGTGGCAACACAAGGCATGAAAATCCTTTAAGAAAAACAAAAGAAACATTACTTGGTATGATATAAGTCATTTGAGAAAATATTTATTTAAAATATCTTTGTTGTCTCATTAGATAAATGGAAATTACCAAATAATTCAAATATATAATTGGAAATAAATTTGGAAAAGTAAGAAAACAAAGGAAAAATCTGTTGGATAACAGAGAGAGCAGAAAGCTACTATAAGTTATGTAAATTGGATAGAGTAATGAGGGCAAAGAAATGGAAATTCCAGAAAATAAACAGAAAGAACAACGCTATATCCATTTGTCTGGTCAAATAATCACAATTTCAAACTCTGAGTCTGCCTCTGCAATCATGGGCCCTTGTTCAGTCCAGAGGGCTATTGGTCCTTAGTTTCATTCACATAGAATCTTTTCAGAGCACCCTTTATATATTTGTTCCTCAGACTGTAGATGAAGGGGTTCAGCATGGGTGTGACCACGGTGTACATCACTGAGGCTGCTGCACCTGAGCGCAAGCTGGGGGTAACAGCAGAGCTGAGGTACACCCCTAGGCCCATACAATAAAATAAGGAGACAGCAGAGAGGTGAGGTGCACAGGTAGGAAATGCTTTATACTTGCCCTGAGCTGGTGACATTCCATGTATGGGCAAAACTATCTTAGAATATGAGTAAAGGATCCCAGCGAGGGGACCACCAGCCAGCAGTGTAGCTGCAAAATACATCATCAGGTTATTAAAGAAAGTGTCAGAACAGGCAAGTTGGACCATTTGATTAAGTTCACAGAAAAAGGGGGGGATTTCATGTTGGAACAGATGGACAGACCCAACACCATTAAGCTGTGTAACAAGGAATTCAGGACACTCATAATCCAGGACACCACGACCAGCAGTCTACAGAGCTGGGGATTCATGATGGCTGTGCAGTGCAGGGGGTGGCAGATGGCCACATACCTGTCATAGGCCATCACAGTGAGGAGGAAATCATCCATCCCTACAAAGAGTAGGATGAAGTACATCTGGCTGACGCACCTTCATAGGTTTTGACTTGGCTCTGTGTCTGGATGCTCAGTAGCATCTTTGGGTTTATGGTGGTGGAGGTGAAGCACATGTCCACAAAGGACAGATTGGAGAGGAAGAAGTACATGGGTGTGTGCAGGTGGGAGTCTGAGCTGACAGCCAGGATGAGGAGCAGGTTCCCAAACCAGTGATCAGGTACATGGAGAGGAAAAGCCCAAATAGAAGAAATCCTGAAATTCTTGTATCATTCCCAGGATCCATGTGTTGAAGGTGACTACCAGAAAGTAGAGAAAAGAAATGACTAATTTTCCCATAAGGGAATATTGGTAACCTAGAATAAGTGCTATCTTTTATTTTATATCAAAGAAATTCATTTCTATATTTGATGCATGTATGGCCTGCTTTGGGCCTCCCTAGTTCCTCTGTTATAGGAATTCCTTTTTCGCTGTCCACCTGTTCCTCAAACATAATGTGTGCTACTGTTTTATTGAGAGCATCTTTCATTTATGTGAGGAACAGATAATGAATACAGACCACATGTCAGGAACTGTCCAGAGTAGAGAATGCTGAAAAACAAACTTCCCTGGATCTAGTGCTGGAGGAGGAGTGATCAGGTACAAATAATAGTGCCCCTCTCAGAGGGTGCAGGGGCTATGAAGAAAGGAAAGCATGTATAAAGAATAGTGTAAAGGGGTTTTATTATTTTTATTGGGGGTTTAGGAAATACCTGCAACAAGGTGACAGGTTAACAGACACCTCGAAGAAGAATGAGCAGGAGACACACATTATCTGGTGATTGCGTGCCTGGCAGAGGGAATGGACAGGGTGCAAGTGCCCTGAGGAAGGTAGTGGTTTTAGGAAATCAGGGCTCAGCATGGGTCAGCATGCCAAGGGGGATGGCAAGGCAGAGGGCGGCGAGAGATGGTGTCAGAGGATGGTGAGGGCGAGGCGGCCTCCTGCCTACTGAGTCTTCAAGGCCTGGGGAGTCCTCTGTCACACAAAGTAAATCTGTTGCAAAGTCATCACAGCTTTCAAAAAGATTGCCTTCCTCATACCTTATACTGACTGAGTTCTGGCCCCTGAGTTATGGAAGTCACCTTGAATTTATAATCCCTGGCACCCCTGTTCTGAGTACTGTCCTCCATTACAAGGAACAACCACACATGCACACACACACCCCACACTGGACCCCACTATGCACCCAGGTGTCCTACTGTGTTATTTCCACGTCCTCACTCTTGCCCACACCACTTAGTCTATAAGTACTTATGCTGCTCAAATCAATTACCTGTTTCCTATAACATTGAGACATCAGACCCAGAAATTGTTGTCATAAGCCACCCGTGGAAAATTTAATCAGGGTTCCATGTTTATATGTATATTTCATGCCCTGTATTTAAAGAAACATAAACAATCTGTTCAGTAAGCCTAGAGGGAGAGGAAGGGAAACGACACGAGGAAGAACGAAGGTCTAACAAGCACAGGTGGCCCCTGAGAGACTGTGAGGAAGGAAACACCTCCTTGACTCTGGAGGCTTTCCAACCCTGATCACATCCCCTTGATGCCAAGCAAATAAAATATACCAATCACTCAAAAAAGGAAATATACAAAATACAGCAAAGCATCTATTTGAAATATCAAAGAGTACAAGTCTGCTTGTTTGTATTGGTGCTCATTCTATATTTATGTGACCATCTGGTTTTTATATGGCTGGATAGTAGATGAGGTAAGTCTTTTTCTCCCTTTCGTTTGGCATTTTTTCTTTGTTTTCTTGTACTTTGGGATTTAATCTCAAATGTAATAAACACAGTGGACACACTGCAGTCCTGGTTTTTGTCTTCATCCAACCTGCAAGGACCTCTCCAGACCAAACTTTATACAGTCCTGCATGTCATGTGACTCCATCCTTTTTACCAAAAAAAACATTCTTCATATGATTTTTCCCAAAGCATATTATGTCATGCAAGTACTTGTTACATTTTTTAAATTATTTTTAAACACAAATTATATTTAACATACAATATCATATTGGTATGAAGTGTACCACATAGTGATTTGACATTACTAAATGGTTATCATGATAAGTGTAGTTAACATCTGTCACTGCACAAACTTATTGCAGTATTATACTGACTATATTCCTGATGCTCTACTTTTTATGTGAATTGTTACAACCACTGTGGAAAGCAGTATGGAGGTTTCTCAAAAAACAAAAATTAGAAATATAGTAAGACCCAGAAATTCCACTTTAGAGGAATTTACATAAAGAGAACAAAAATCACTAATTCAAAAAGATATGTGGAGGGAAGCCAAGATGGTGGCATGAGTAGAGCAGTGGAAATCTCCTCCCAAAACCATATATATTTTTGAAAATACAATACAACTATTCCTAAAAGAGAGACCAGAGGATACAGTACAACAGCCAGGCTACATCTACGTCTGCAAGAACTCAGCATCTCATGAATGGGGTGAGATACAAGCCATGGCCCTGCGGGACACGAATGCCCCACTACTGCAGCTCCCCGGCAGGAGGAGAGGAGTCAGAGTGGGGAGGGAGAAGGAGTCCAGGACTGTTAAATACCCAGCCCTAGTCATCTGCACCAGGAGCGCAGACACACAGTGTGTGGTGTGCTGGATATTAGGGAAACAGAACAGTAAAACCTATGAGCGGGTCCCTGCAGCCTGCACCCCTGGGACAAAAGGAAGGCGAGTGATTTCTGAAAGCCTTATAGGGACAGGAGCCTCACCACTGGATGGAAGCATCCCAGCATACTCAACCCAGCAGCTGGGAATCCTGGGGAACTTTGGGCACCTGAGCCCTCTGGGCAGCAGCACAGCTCTGAAGTCCCTCACAGTGATAACAGCCTCCCATCCATTACTCCTCCAGTATGGCCCTACCATAGCAGGGGAGCAGCCTGGGAGTGGCTGCACCCACAGCAAGCTCTTAGAGACTCCTCTGCAACTTCCCAGACCAGACTCAGAGGCCCCACTGGAGTGCACAGACAGAGGAAGCAGGGAAGAGGTGCTAAGGTCACATTCTCCAGCAGAGCATATCCAGTGTGCCTGCCACTCCCCACAGGCCTCCAGGCTGCCCCAATGGCTGCTCCACCTGTGGCAGCTCAGGAAATAAAAACAGAAGTGCTCCCCTTGGGCGGGTAACTGGCAGAGGCAGCAAGGATGGCAAGGCAACCAGCAAGCAGAAACGACTTTGTTCTCCCAGCTAACACATGTGTCAATGGCCCATGACTACCTCTATCACCATGAAAAGGAAAAAGAATCTGATCCAGTCCAGAATCACAAAGACAATCCCTGAGAGGAAGCCTGGGGAGATAGATTTAACCAATATTCCTGAAAATTAATTCAAAATTAAGGTCATAACCATACTGATGGACCTGCAGAGAAATATGCAAGAGATAAAGGATCAAGTTAGGAGGGAGAATACAGAAATAAAACAGTCTCTGGAAGGACATACAGTAGACTGGATGAGGTGCAAGAGGCTGTTAATGGAATAGAAATCAGAGAACAGAAACACAGAGAAGCTGAGGTAGAGAGAGTTAAAAGGATCTCCAGGAATGAAAGAATATTAAGAGAACTGTGTGACCAACCAAAATGAAACAATATCTGCATTTTGGGAGCACCAGAAGAAGAAGAGAGAGAAAAAGGGGTAGAAAGTGTATTTGGAGAAATAATTGATGTAAACTTCCCTAAACTGGGGGAGGAAATAGTCTCTCAAACCATGGAATCCCACAGAACTCCTAACACAAGGGTCCCAAAGAGGACAACACCAAGACACATAATAATTAAAATGGCAAAGATCAAGGACAAGGACAGCATATTAAAGGCAGCCAGAGAGAGAAAAAAGGTTACCCACAAAGGAAAACCCATCAGGCTATCATCAGACTTCTCAACAGAAAATCTGATCCAGCCAGAATCACCAAGATGATCCCTGAGAGGGAGCCTGGGGAGATAGATTTAACCAATATTCCTGAAAATTAATTCAAAATTAAGGCCATAACCATACTGATGGACCTGCAGAGAAATATGCAAGAGCTAAAGGATCGAGTTAGGAAGGAGAATACAGAAGTGCAAGAGGCCTTTAATGGAGCTGCATAGAAGAGAATGGCATGACGTATTTAATGCAATGAAACAGAAGGGCCTTGAACCAATAATACTGTATCCAGCACGATTATCATTTAAATATGAAGGAGGGATTAAACAATTCCCAGAGAAGCAGAAGTTGAGGGGATTTGCCTCTCACAAATCACCTCTACACAGTATTTTAAAGGGACTGCTCTAGATGGAAGCACTACTAAGGCTAAAAAAGATGTCGCTAGAGAAAATAAAATCACAGCAAAGAAAGCAGACCAACCAAATACAAACTAAAGGCAAAATATGAAATCAACTACTCACAAAAGCAGTCAAAAGAAACACAAAAGAGCACAGAATAAAGAAGCTAACATATAAGGAATGGAGGAGGAGGAAGAAGAACAGAGAAAAATAAAGAATCATCAGACTCTGTTTATAATAGCATAGTAAGTGAGATAAGGTATATGGTTAGATAGTAAAGAAGCTACCTTTGAACATTTGGTAACCATGAGTCTAAAGCTGCAAATGGCACTAAGTACATATCTTTCAATAATACCCTAAATGTAAATGAACTGAATGCACAATTAAAAGACACAGAGTCACAGAATGGATAAAAAAGGAAGACCCATCTATATGCTGCTTACAAGAGACTCACCTCAAACCCAAAGACATACACAGACTAAAAGTGAAGGCATGGAAAAAAATATTTCATGCCAACAATAGGGAGAAAAAAGCAGGTGTTGCAGTACTTGTATCAGATAAAATAGACTTCAAAACAAAGAAAGTAACAAGAGATAATGAAGGTCATTACATAATGATAAAAGGCTCAGTCCAACAAGAGGACAGAACCAATAATATATATATATATATATATATGCACCCAACACAGGAGCACCAACATATGTGAAACAAATACTAACAGAATTAAAGGAGGAAATAGAATGCAATGCACTCATTTTGGGAGACTTTAACACACCACTCACTCCAAAGGGCAGATCCACCAGACAGAAAATAAGTAAGGACACAGAGGCACTGAACGACACACTGGAACAGACTGACCTAATGGACATCTATAGAACTCTACACCCAAAAGCAGCAGGATACACATTCTGCTCAAATGCTCATGGAACATTTTCCAGAATAGACCACATACTAGGCCACAAAAAGAGCCTCAGTAAATTAAAAAAGATTGAAATGCTACCAACCAACTTCACAGATCACAAAGGTATAAAACTAGAAATAAATTGAACATAGAAAAGAAAAAAACACACAAACACATGGAGGCTTAACAACATGCTCCTAAATAAACAATGGATAAATGACCAAATTAAAATAGAGATCAGGCCATATGTGCAGACAAATGACACAAATAGTACAGAGCCCCAACTTCTGTGGGACACAGCAAAGGCAGTTCTAAGAGGAAACTATATAGCAATCCAAGCCTATTAAAAGAAGGAAGAACAATCCCAAATGGATAGTATAAAGTCACAATTACTGAACTTGGGGAAAGAAGAACAAATGAGACCCAAAGTCAGCACAAGGAGGGACATAATAAAAATAAGAGAAGAAATAAATAAAATTGAGAAGACTAAAATAATAGAAAAATTTTGTGAAACCAAGAGCTGGTTCTTTGATAAAATAAACAAAACAGATAAGCCCCTAGACAGACTTACTAAGACAAAAAGAGATTCCACACACATCAACAGAATCAGAAATGATAAAGGAAACTTCAAGAAGGACACCTCAGAAATACAAAGAATCATGAGAGAATACTATGAGAATCTACATGCTAATAAGCTGGAAAACCTAGAAGAAATGGACAACTTCCAGAAAAATATAACCTTCCAAGACTAATCAAGGAAGAAATAGAAAATTTAAACAGACAAATTACCAGCTATGAAATTTAAGTGGTAATCAAAAAACTAGCCAAGAACAAAAACTCTTGGCCAGATGGATTTACCTCGGAATTTTATCAGACATACAGAGAACACATAATACCAATTCTCCTTAAAGTTTTCCAAAAAATAGAAGAGGAGGGAATATCCCAAACTCATTCTATGAAGCCAACATCACCCTAATACCAAAACCAGGCAAAGACCCCACCAAAAAAGAAAACTACAGACCAATATCCTTGCCAAACATAGATGAAAAAATACTCAACAAAATATTAGCAAACCGAATTCAAAAATACATCAAAAGGATAATACACCATGAGCAAGTGGGATTCATCCAGGGGATGCAAGGATGGTACAACATTTGAAAATCCATCAACATCATCCACCACATCAACAAAAAGAAGGATAAAAACCATATGATCATCTCCATAGATGCTGAAAAAGTATTCGACAAAATACAACATCCATTCATGATAAAAACTCTCAACAAAAAGGGCACAGAAGGCAAGTACCTAAACATAATAAGGACCATATATGATAAACCCGCAGCTAACATCATACTAAACAGCGAGAAGCTGAAACCTTTTCCTCTGAGATTGGAACAAGACAGGGATGCCCACCCTCCCCACTGTTATTCAACGTAGAACTGGAGGTCCTAGCTATGCCAATCAGACAAAACAAAGAAATACAAGGAATCCAGATTGGTAAAGAAGAAGTCAAACTGTCACTATTTGCAGGTGACATGATATTGTACAAAACAAACCCTAAACACAGACCAATGGAACAGAATAGAGACTCCAAACATTAATCTAAACATATATGGTCAACTAATATTTGATAAAGGGGCCATGGACATACAATGGCGAAATGGCAGTCTCTTCAACAGATGGTGCTGGCAAAACCGGACAGCTACATGTAAGAGAATGAAACTGGATCACTATCTAACCCCATATACAAAAGAAAATTTGAAATGGATCAAAGACTTGAATGTAAGTCATGAAACCATAAAACTCTTGGAAAAAAACATAGGCAAAAATCTCTTAGACATAAACATGAGAGACTCTTCTTGAACATATCTCCCCAGGCAATGAAAACAAAAGCAAAAATGAACAAATGGAACTATATCAAACTGAAATGCTTCTGCACACCAAATTACACCATCAATAGAAGAAAAGGGTATCCTACAGTATGGGAGAATATATTTATAAATGACAGATCCGACAAAGGGGTGACATCCAAAATATATAAAGAGCTCACACACCTCAACAAACAAAAAGCAAATAATCCAATTAAAAATGAGCAGAAGAGCTGAATAGACAGTTCTCTAAAGAGGACATTCACATGGACAACAGACACATGAAAAGATGCTCCACATCACTTATCATCTGAGAAATGCAAATTAAAACGACAATGAGATATCATCTCACACCAGTAAGGATGGCTACCATCCAAAAGACAAACAACAACAAATGTTGGCAAGGTTGTGGAGAAAGGGAAACCCTCCCCCAGTGCAGGTGGGAATGTAAATTAGTTTAACCATTGTGGAAAGCAGTATGGAGGTTCCTCAAAATAGAAATACTGGAGTGGAGCCAGGGTGGCGGTGTGAGTAGAGCAGCGGAAATCTCTCAAAACCACATATATTTATGAAAATATAACAAAGACAACTCTTCCTAGAATAGAGACCAGAGGACACAGGACAACATCCAGACCACATCCACACCTGCGAGAACCCAGCACCTCGCAAAGGGGGAGAGGAAGGCCACAAACCAACCAGAAGGAAAGCTCTTCCAGCTGTCACTCGTACCAGCTCTGCAAACTATCTCTATCATCATGAAAAGGCAAAACTACAAGCAGACAAAGATCACAGAGACAACACCTGAGGAGACAGACCTAACCAGTCCTCCTGAAAAAGAATTCAAAATAAAAATCATGAACATGCTGACAGAGATGCAGAGAAAAATGCAAGAGCAATGGGATGAGATGCAGAGAAAAATGCAAGAGCAATGGGATGAAGTCCGGAGGGAGATCACAGATGTCAGGAAGGAGATCACAGAAATGAAACAAACCCTGGAAGGATTTATAAGCAGAATGGATAAGATGCAAGAGGCCGTTGAAGGAATAGAAACCAAAGAAAAGGAACGTATAGAAGCTGACATAGAGAGAGAGAAAAGGATCTCCAGGAATGAAACAACACTAAGAGAACTATGTGACCAATCCAAAAGTAATAATATTCATATTACAGGGGTACAAGAAGAAGAAGAAAGAGGAAAAGGGATAGAAAGTCTCTTTGAAGAAATAATTGCTGAAAAGTTCCCCAAACTGGGGGAGGAAATAATCGAACAGACCACGGAAATACACAGAACCCCCAACAGAAAGGATCCAAGGAGGACAACACCAAGACACATAATAATTAAAATGGCAAGGATCAAGGACAAGGAAAGAATTTTAAAGGCAGCTAGAGAGAAAAAGGTCACCTATAAAGGAAAGCCCATCAGGCTAACATCAGACTTCTCAACATAAACCCTACAGGCCAGAAGAGCACGGCATGATATATTAAAAGCAATGAAACAGAAGGGCCTTGAACCAAGGATACTGTATCCAGCATGACTATCATTTAAATATGATGGTGGGATTAAACAATTCCCAGACAAGCAAAAGCTGAGGGAATTTGCTTCCCACAAAACACCTCTACAGGGCATCTTACCGGACTGCTCTAGATGGGAGCACTCCTAAAAAGAGTACAGAACAAAACACACAACATAACAAGAATGGAGGAGGAGGAATAAGAAGGGAGAGAAGAAAAGAATCTCCAGACAGTGTATATAACAGCTGAATAAGTGAGCTAAGTTAGGCAGTAAGATACTAAAGAAGCTAACCTTGAACCTTTGATAACCACGAATCTAAAGCCTGCAATGGCAATAAGTATATATCTCTCAATTGTCACCCTAAATGTAAATGTACTTAATGCACCAATCAAAATACACAGACTAATAGAATGGATAAAAAAGCAAGACCCATCTGTATGCTGCTTACAAGAAACTCACCTCAAACCCAAAGACATGCACAGACTAAAAGTCAAGGGGTGGAAAAACATATTTCAGGCAAACAACAGTGAGAAGAAAGCAGGGGTTGCAGTACTAATGTCAGACAAAATAGACTTCAAAACAAAGAAAGTAAGGAGAGATAAAGAAGGACACTACATAATGATAAAGGGCTCAGTCCAACAAGAGGATATAAGCGTTCTAAACATATATGCACCCAACACAGGAGCACCAGCATTTGTGAAACAAATACTAACAGAACTAAAGAGGGAAATAGACTGCAATGCATTCATTTTAGGAGACTTCAACACACGACTCACCCCAAAGGAGAGATCCACCGGGCAGAAAATAAGTAAGGACACACAGGCACTGAACAACACACTAGAACAGATGGACCTAAAAGACATCTATAGAAATCTACATCCAAAAGCAACACGATATACATTATTCTCAAGTGCACATGGAACATTCTCCAGAATAGACCACATACTAGCTCACAAAAAGAGCCTCAGTAAACTCCAAAATATTGAAATTCTACCAACCAATTTTTCAGACCACAAAGGTATAAAACTAGAAATAAATTCTACGAAGAAAACAAAAAGGCTCACAAACACATGGAGACTTAACAACATGCTTCTAAATAATCAATGGATCAATGAACAAATCAAAATAGAGATCAAGGAATACATAGAAACAAATGACAACAACAATACAAAGCCCCAACTTCTGTGGGATGCAGCTAAAGCAGTCTTAAGAGGAAAGTATATAGCGATCCAGGCACACCTGAAGAAGGAAGAACAATCCCAAATGAATAGTCTAACATCACAACTATCGAAACTGGAAAAAGAAGAACAAATGAGGCCTAAAGTCAGCAGAAGGAAGGACATAATAAAGATCAGAGAACAAATAAACAAAATTGAGAAAAATAAAACGATAGCAAAAATCAATGAAACCAAGAGCTGGCTCTTTAGAGAAAATAAACAAAATAGATAAGCCTTTAGCCAAACTTATAAGAGAAAAAGAGAATCAACACAAATCAACATAATCAGAAATGAGAATGGAAAAATCATAACAGACTCCACAGAAATACAAAGAATTATTAAAGACTACTATGAAAACCTATATGCCAACAAGCTGGAAAACGTAGAAGAAATGGACAACTTCCTAGAAAAATACAACCTCCCAAGACTGACCAAGGAAGGAACACAAAAGTTAAACAAACCAATTATGAACAAAGAAATTGAAACGGTAATCAAAAAACTACCCAAGAACAAAACCCCGGGGCTCGATGGATTTACCTCGGAATTTTATCAGACACACAGAGAAGACGTAATACCCATTCTCCTTAAAGTGTTCCAAAAAATAGAAGAGGAGGGAATACTCCCAAACTCCTTCTATGAAGCCAACATCACCCTAATACCAAAACCAGGCAAAGACCCCACCAAAAAAGAAAACCACAGACCAATATCCCTGATGAATGTAGACGCAAAAATACTCAAAAAATATTAGCAAACAGAATTCAACAGTATATCAAAAGGATCATACACCATGACCAAGTGGGATTCATCCCAGGGATGCAAGGATGATACAACATTCAAAAATCCATCAACATCATCCACCATATCAACAAAAAGAAAGACAAAAACCACATGATCATCTCCATAGATGCTTAAAAAGCATTTGACAAAATTAAACATCCATTCTTGATAAAAACTCTCAACTAAATGGCCATAGAGGGCAAGTACCTCAACATAATAAAGGCTATATATGATAAACCCACAGCCAACATTATACTGAAGAGCGAGAAGCTGAAAGCATTTCCTCTGAGATCAAGAACCAGACAGCGATGCCCACTCTCCCCGCTGTGATTTAACATAGTACTGGAGGTCCTAGCCACGGCAATCAGATAAAACAAAGAAATACAAGGAATCCAGATTGGTAAAGAAGAAGTTAAACTGTCACTATTTGCAGATGATATGTTACTGTACATAAAAAACCCTAAAGACTCCACTCCAAAACTACTAGAACTGATATTGGAATACAGCAAAGTTGCAGGATACAAAATTAACACACAGAAATCTGTAGCTTTCCTATACACTAACAATGAACCAATAGAAAGAGAAATCAGGAAAACAATTCCATTCACAATTGCATCAAAAAGAATAAAATACCAAGGAATAAACCTAACCAAAGAAGTGAAAGACTTATACTCTGAAAACTACAAGTCACTCTTAAGATAAATTAAAGGGGACACTAACAAATGGAAACTCATCCCACACTCATGGCTAGGACGAATTAATATCATCAAAATGGCCATCCTGCCCAAAGCAATATACAGATTTGATGCAATCCCTATCAAACTACCAGCAACATTCTTCAATGAATTGGAACAAATAATTCAAAAATTCATATGGAAACACCAAAGACCCCAAATAGCCAAAACAATCCTGAAAAAGAAGAATAAAGTAGGGGGGATCTCACTCCCCAACTTCAAGCTCTACTACAAAGCCATAGTAATCAAGACAATTTGGTACTGGAATGAGAACAGAGCCACAGACCAGTGGAATAGATTAGAGACTCCAGAAATTAACCCAAACATATATGGTCAATTAATATTTGATAAAGGAGCAATGGACATACAATGGCAAAATGACAGTCTCTTCAACAGATGGTGCTGGCAAAACTGGACAGCTACATGTAGGAGAATGAAACTGGACCATTGTCTAACCCCATATACAAAGGTAAACTCAAAATGGATCAAAACCTGAATGTAATTCATGAAACCATTAAACTCTTGTAAAAAAACATAGGCAAAAACCTCTTAGACATAAACATGAGTGACCTCTTCTTGAACGTATCTCCCCGGGCAAGGAAAACAACAGCAAAAATGAACAAGTGGGACTACATTAAGCTGAAAAGCTTCTGTACAGCGAAACACACCATCAATAGAACAAAAAGGAACCTTACAGTATGGGAGAATATACTTGAAAATGACAGATCCGATAAAGGCTTGACGTCCAGAATATATAAAGAGCTCACACACCTCAACAAACAAAAAACAAATAACCCAATTAAAAAATGGGCAGAGGAACTGAACAGACAGTTCTCTAAAAAAGAAATACAGATGGCCAACAGACACATGAAAAGATGCTCCACAGCACTAATTATCAGAGAAATGCAAATTAAAACTACAATGAGGTATCACCTCACACCAGTAAGGATGGCTGCCATCCAAAAGTCAAACAACAACAAATGTTGGCAAGGCTGTGGAGAAAGGGGAACCCTCCTACACTGCTGGTGGGAATGTAAATTAGTTCAACCATTGTGGAAAGCAGTATGGAGGTTCATCAAAATGCTCAAAACAGACCTACCATTTGACCCAGGAATTCCACTCCTAGGAATTTACCCTAAGAACGCAGCAATCAAGTTTGAGAAAGACAGATGCACCCCTATGTTTATCGCAGCACTATTTACAATAGCCAAGAATTGGAAGCAACCTAAATGTCCATCGGTAGATGAATGGATAAAGAAGATGTGGTAAATACACACAATGGAATACTACTCAGCCATAAGAAGAGGGAAAATCCTACCATTTGCAGCAACATGGATGGAGCTGGAGAGTATTATGCTCAGTGAAATAAGTCAAGCAGAGAAAGAGAAATACCAAATGATTTCACTCATCTGAGGAGTATAAGAACAAAGGAGAAACTGAAGGAACAAACAGCAGCGGAATTACAGAACCCAAAAATGGACTAACAGGTACCAAAGGGAAAGGAACTGGGGAGGATGGGTGGGCAGGGAGGGATAAGGAGGGGGTAGAAGAAAGGTGGTATTAAGATTAGCATGCATGGGGGGAGGGAGAAAGGGGAGGGAGGGCTGTACAACACAGAGAGGACAAGTAGTGATTCTACAACATTTTGCTCTGCTGATTGACAGTGACTGTAATGTGGTTTTTAGGGGGGACCTGGTATAGGGGAGAGAATAGTAAACATAGTATTCTTCATGTAAGTGTAGATTTAAGATTTAAAAAAATCAGTTCCTGTGTGTTGACCTCCAATGAGTTCTACACAGTGGTATAGAGGGCATGTCAAAGTGTGGGCAAAGGGTCTGTTTGTTTTTATGCAGAAGATCAAGGCCTAGCTTGGCTACCCAGAAAATGAACTAAGATACAATATGAGGAGGAGCTTCCGGCATCAGCACTCTCTGGAGGACTTGTGCCGGGGGATGATCATCAAAACGCCTCCACAGGGATCCGGGCGATGCTGCGGTTGTGGCTGCATCCATCCCACCATTTCCTGGACTTGCCATTGGAATGAGGAGGGAGATGTCTAGGCTGGCATGTGCATACAGTGAGACAACGAATTTGACTGGATCTGTACTGTTGGAACTCAACCAGGAGTTGGGAGGGGTGCAAGTTGTAGCACTCCAAAATCTTACAACTATCGACTATCTATGGTTAATAGAACATATGGAATGTGAACAGATCCCAGAAATGGGCTGCTTTAATTTGTCTGATTTCTCTCAGACTGTTCAAGTACAGTTGGAGAATATCCATCATATCATAGACAAATTCTCACAAATGCCTAGGGTGCCTAAATGGTTTTCTTGGCTTCACTGGAGATGGATGGTAATTATAGATTTGCTTTGTTTATGTCACCGTATTCCTATTATGTTAATATGTGTGCGCAAGTTAGTTAGTAGTTTAAAACTGATACATGCTTAAGGTACTCTACAAGAAGATATGTCAAAGAAATAATCAATCCTCCCATGTTTTCTTCTATATGCTACCTCTATAGCTTTTCTTCTTCCTTCCTACTTACAACCCTTAAATAGAATTCGTGCCTCATATCGAATTTACCGAGTATCATAATTCCTCCAGGTGGTAAAGATACCTCGAGACAAGTGCTCGGCATAGAAGCCACAGAGCATAAATCTGCAAAGAAGTAAAAAGCTAACCTTTTCAAACAATAAGGCTTCTCTCTCACTTACCAACTTTACATTTCCCTGTATGGCCCCGGAAGATCACTGGTTAGCCTGAGATGGGTAAGATTCCTCAAGGGAGGAACAACCTAAGACAGGCACAGTCACAGGGGGGCCATCAGGTGAGAAATTGGGGAAGAACAGTGGTGAAGCTTAGAACCTCACACCCACCCCTGGTTTGAGAGAAAGCTTCTGCATCCGTGGATGTTTTATTGCCCTTGTCTAGCTCGGATTAGCACATAGTCTACAGGCACACACATGATCATCTACAATTGCTCTCTTACAACACTAAACTATATTTTCTATCTTTATCTTGCATCTACCTACCACTTCAGCATTTTATTAAAAATAAAAATAATAATAATAATAAAGGGAGAAATGTGGTATCCACATATAAATGAAGTATAAAAATCAAACGAATATTCATATTTGACCTGAGTGTTTATAGTTCATAATGCGTGATCAAAACCGAAAATTTCTGTGATGAATGCCCTTGTACTGTTCACCATGTAAGAACTTATTCACTATGTAAGAATTCGTTCACCATGTAAGAACTTGTTTGTTATGCTTCAGTGATTGGAGACTGATGAGAATTAGGCTTGAGATGGATTAATGATTGTGCATTGAACATTGACCCCCCTATACCGAATTTTATTGTTGTTAACAACCCTTTGATCAATAAATATGAGAGATGCCCTCTCAAAAAGAAATAGAAATAACATTTCACCCAGGAATTCTACTTCTAGGAATTTACCCTAAGAATGCAGCAGTCCAGGTTGAAAAACAGATGCACCCCTATGTTTATCACTGCACTATTTACAATAGCCAAGATATGGAAGCAACCTAAATGTCCATCAATAGATGAATGGATAAAGAAGATGTGGTACATATACACAATGGAATATTACTCAGCCATAAGAAAAAACATATCCTACCATTTGCAACAACATCTATGGAGCTAGAGGGTATTATGCTCAGTGAAATAAGCCAGGTGGAGAAAGACAAGTACCAAATGATTTCACTCATATGTGGAGTATAAGAACAAAAGAAAACTGAAGGAACAAAACAACAGCAGAATCACAGAACCCAAGATGGACTAACAGTTACCAAAGGGAAAGGGACTGGGGAGGATGCATGGGAAGGGAGGGATAAGGGCGGGAAAAAAGAAAGGGGGCATTATGATTAATATGTATATTGGGAGGGGAGCACGGGGAGGGTTGTGCAACACAGAAGAGACAAGTAGTGATTTTACAGCATCTTACTATGTTGATGGACAGTGACTGTGAACGGGTATGTGCAGGGGACTTGATGAGGAGGAGAGCCTAGTAAACATAATGTCCTTCATGTAATTGTAGGTTAATGATACCAAAATTTTAAAAATGCAAAAAAAAAAAAACCCTAAATACTCCACTGCAAATCTACTAGAAATAATATCAGAATTCAGCAAAGTAGCAGGATATGAAATTAACACACAGAAATCTGTAGCTTTCCTATACACTAACAATGAATTAATAGAAAGAGAAATCAGGAAAACAATTCCATTCACAATAGCATGAAAAAGAATAAAATACCTGGGAATAAATCTAACCAAGGAAATGAAAGACCTATAGCTTGAAAACTACAAGACACTCTTAAGAGAAATTAAAGAGGTCACTAACAAATGGAAACTCATCCCATGCTCCTGGCTAGGAAGAATTAATATAATCAAATGGCCATCCTGCCCAAAACAATATACAGGTTCAATGCAATCCCTATCAAATTGCCAACAGCATTCTTCGATGAACTGGAACAAATAGTTCAAAAATACATATGGAACTGCCAAAGCCCCCCATAGCCAAAGCAATCCTGAGAAGGAAGAATAAAGTGAGAGGATCTTGCTCCCCAACTTCAAGCTCTACTACAAAGCCACAGTAATCAAGACAATTTGGTACTGGCACAAGAACAGAACCACAGACCAGTGGAACAGAATAGAGACTCCAGACATTAACCCAAACATATATGGCCAATTAATATATGACAAAGGAGCCAGGGACATACAATGGGGAAAGGACAGTCTCTTCAACAGATGGTGCTCGCAAAACTGAATAGCTACATGTAAGAGAATGAAACTGGATCACTGTCCAACCCCATACACAAAGTAAACTCAAAATGGATCAAAGACCTGAATGTAAGTTATGAAACCATAAAACTCTTAGAAAAAAACATAGGCAAAAATCTCTTGGACATAAACATGAGTGACTTCCTCATCAACATATCTCCCTGGGCAAGGGAAACAAAGGCAAAAATGAACAAGTGGGACTATATCAAGCTAAAAAGCTTCTGTACAGCAAAGAACACCATCAATGGAACAAAAAGGTATCTCACAGTATTGGAGAATATATTCATAAATGACAGATCTGATGAAGACTTTACATCCAAAATATATAAAGAGCTCACATACCTCAATAAACAAAAAGCAAATAATCCAATTAAAAAATGGGCAGAGGAGCTGAATATACAGTTCTCTAAAGAAGAAATCCAGATGGCGAACAGGCACATGAAAAGATACTCCACATCGCTAATCATCAGAGAAATGCTAATTAAACCACAATGAGATATCACCTAACACTAGTAAGGATTTCCATCATCGAAAAGACAAACAACAAATGTTGGTGAGGTTGTGGAGAAAGGGGAACCCTCCTACACTGCTTGTGGGAATGTAAATTAGTTCAACCATTGTGGAAAGCAGTATGGAGGTTCCCCAGAATGCTCAAAATAGAAATACCATTTGACCCAGGAATTTTACTTCTAGGAATTTACCCTGAGAATGCAGCACTCCAGGTTGAAAACACAGATGCACCCCTATGTTTATTGCTGCACTATTTAAGAAAGCCAAGATATGGAAGCAACCTAAATGTCCATCAGTAGATGAATGGATAAAGAAGATGTGGTACATATACACAATGGAATATTACTCAGCCATAAGAAAAAAAAAGATCCTACCATTCACAACAACATGGATGGAGCTAGAGGCTATTATGCTCAGTGAAATAAGCCAGGCAGAGAAAGACAAGTACCAAATGATTTCACTCATATGTGGAGTATAAAAACAAAAGAAAACTGAAGGAACAAAACAGCAGGAGAATCACAGAACCCAAGAATGGACTAACAGTTACCAAAGGGAAAGGGACTGGGGAGGCTGGGTGGGAAGGGAGGGACAAGGGGGGGAGAAAAAGAAAGGGGGCATTATGATTAGCATGTATAATGTGGGGTGGGGGATATGGATGGCTGTGCAACACCGAGAAGACAAGTAGTGATTTTACAGCATCTTACTATGTTGATGGACAGTGACTGTGAAGAGGTATGTGGGGGGGAGTTGGTGAAGGGGGGAGCCTAGTAAACATAATGTTCTTCATGTAATTGTAGATTAATGATACCAAAATAAAAATAAGTAAGTAAATAAATAAATAAATAAAAACTCAATTACAAATAACATTTGACCCAGGAATTCCACTCCCAGGAATTTACCCTAAGAATGCAGCAGCCCTGTTTGAAAAAGACAGATGCACCCCTATGTTTATTGCAGCACTATTTACAATAGTCAAGAAATGAAGGCAACCTAAGTGTCCATCCATAGATGAATGGATAAAGAAGATGTGGTACACATACACAATAGAATATTAACCAACCTTAAGAAGAAATGAATCCTGCCATTTGCAATAACATGGATGGAGCTAGAAGGTATTATGCTCAGTGAAATAAGCCAGGCAGAGAAAGACAAGTATCAAATGATTTTACTCATCTGTGGAGCATAAGAACAAAGCAAAAACTGAAGGAACAAAACAGCAGCAGACTCACAGAACCCAAGAATAGACTAACAGATACCAAAGGAAAACGGATTGCGGAGAATGTGTGTGAAGAGAGAAGGGGGAAAAAAGAGGCATCACGATTAGCACATACAATGTAGATGTGGGGGGACATGGTGAAGGCAGTATAACACAGTGAAGAGAAGTAGTGTTTCTATAGCATCTTATTATGCTGATGGGCAATGACTGTAATGGAGTATGTGGTGGGGACTTGATAATAGCAGGAGCCTAGTAACCATAATGTTGTTCATGTAATTGTATGTTAATAATAGCAAAAAGCAAAAAGCAGAAAAAATTACATGGAACCACAAAAGCCTTCAATGTAGACAATGTAAGCTTGAGAAAGAACAACACATCTGGGGGGTATCACTCTCCTGAATATAAGTTATAATTAATACAAACTTACAGTTATCAAAACAGTATGATACTGGCACAAGAACAGACCCATAGACCAATGAAACAGACTAAAAAGCCCTGATATAAACCCAACCAACCATATATGGTCAATTAATATATGATAAAAGAGCCATAGATATGCAGTGGGGAAATGATAAAAGAGCCATAGATATGCAGTGGGGAAATGACAGGCTTTTCAACAGCTGGTGTTGGCAAAACTGGACAGATACATGCAAGAGAATGAAACTGGATTACTAACACCATGCACAAAAGTAAACTCTAAATGAATTAGTCCCTAATAGAATACATGAACAATAAAACTATGAGAAGGAAAAATAGGCAATAATCTCTTTAACATAATCATCAGCAAATTTTTCTGGGTACATATCCCTGGCCAAGGGAAACAAAATCAACAAACGTAGTGGGACTACATTAAAATGAAAAGTTTCTCCACACAAAAGAGCACCATCAACAAAACATGAAGGTAACTTACATTATGGGAGAATATATTCATAAATGATAAATCTGGTTTGAGTTAACATCCAAAATTCATAAAGAAATCATATGCCACAACATCAAAGAAAAAACTATTCCAGTTAAAAAATTGGAAGAAGATATGAATAGACAATTTCTGCACAAGACATATAGATGATCAATAGGCTCATGAAAGATGCTCCACACATTATGCATTGGGGAAATGCAAATCAAGCCTACCCTGAGATATCACCTCATAGAAGTCAGAATATCCACTATCTAAAAGACAAGAAATAGCAGGTGTTGGTAAGGATGAGGAGGAAAGGGAAACCTCCTACAATTTTGGTGGGAATGTGCATAGGTGAGCCACTATGGAAAGGAGTATGGAGATTCCTTCAAAAACTCAAAATAGAAATACCAAATCAACGAGTAATTCTATTTTGATTAATCTACCTGAAGGACAGAAAATCTTTGTTTTGGAAGGGTGGGTGTGGGGGGGTCAAAAGGCACAAACTTCAGTTATATAGTAAATAAATCCTGGGGAGTAATGTACAGCATGATGGCCCTAGTTAATAATATTATATTGTATGCTTGAAAGTTGCTAATACAGTAGATCTTCAATAAAATTCTCATCACTTCCTTTTTTAATGTCACAAAAAATTTGTAACTGTATGTGGTGATAGATGTTAACTAGACTTACCATGGTGATCATTTCACAATACACACAAATATCAAATCACATGTTGTATACCTGAAACTAATATATGTCCATTACATTTCAATTAGAAATAAATTAAATTGTTTTTAAATGTGAAAAAAAGTTATATGCAACAGTTTTTTGCCACATTATTTACAATAGAGAACATAGAAGCAACCAAAATGTCCATAAATAGATAAATGGATGTAAATGATTCATATTATTCATCTATAAAAAAGAAATACTGTCATTTGCAACAACATGGATGGACCTAAAGGGTATTATGCTAAGTGAAATAAGCCAAGCAGAGAAAGAAAAACACCATATGATTTCAATTACAGCTGGAGTCTAAAAACCAAATGTAAAATAACAAAATTAACAAAATAAGAGTGAGAAGTGACTGGTGGTTACCACGAGGGAGAAGTTGGGGTTGGCGGGTGAAATAAGTGCAGAAATAAATAGACACAAAACCTCAATTGTAATATAAATTAGTCATGGGGATGAAAGTACAGAATAGAGAATATAGTCAATAGTTCTATAACATCTTTCTGTGTTGACAGTAACTGCACTAGTTGGAGTGAGGATTTAATAATATATATAACTGTTGAATTACGATGTTGTGTACTTGAAACCAATTTAATAGTGTATATCAACTATTCTCCAAGAAAAAAAAAAGAAATGTGATGGATTTCCAAGTCTGAGTAGAAAGAGAGATACAAAATCATTAACCTTTCTAACAAGGAATTCAGAGTGCTGTTCATCTAAATCACCGAACCAGGAGTCTAAAGAGCTGAGGGGTTTCATGATGACTGTGTAGTACAGCGATGGCAGATGAGCAGTTACAGGTCATAGGCCATCATGGTCAGGAGAAAAATGTCCAAAGCCCCAGAGAGTATGAAAATCTAAATATGGATGATTCAGTTTGAACACGTTATAACTTTGCTCTGGGTCTGGATGCTCAGCAGCATCTTGGGGATGGTGGTGGAGGTGAAGCAGATGTCCACAAAGGACAGGTGGGAGAGGAAGAAGTACATGGGTGTGTGCAGGTGGGAGTCTGAGCAGACAGCCAGGGTGAGGAGCAGGTTCCCAAACACAGTGATCAGGTACATGGAGAGGAAAACCCCAAGTAGGAGGGGCTGCAGTGGTGGTTCCTTAGAAAATCCAGAATTAATTCTGTGATTTTTTATCACTTCCTGGTTTCATGTATTAGAAGTGACTCCAGGACTCAAAAAAATAACATGGCAGTTTTTCTAAAATGGGTGCATTCAAAAACCAACATCCATAGTTTTTGTATGGAACTTGCCCCCTAATCACCTTGAGAACAACTCATGTCCCAGAATGCACACAGACATATACATACAATGTGGCCTCCTGGGCCCATGTTACCATCAGGATAGTCTCACCTGCAGCTGCAATGAGTAGGTAAACAATTATGCAAGGCAAGTTGTCAATATCACATTATCTTTCTCCTAAGCATACAGAAATTGTCCCCAGGTTTTAGTTGTTATGTCTCCCACATGTAAACATGGCAAACCATTTAAATATGACTGGTGTGAGTCCAGTAATTAAACCAAAAAAAATGCCAGTTCAAAAATCTGAGAGAAAGTGATAAAAGAAAGGACATGTGTGGGAAAAATAAGTTCAGGTGGTCCCTAGAGATTGTGAGGAGAATAAAGCTCTCTTGGCCCTGTCATCATGCAGCCCAGTTAGATCCCCGTGATGCCTAGAATAAGAAAGCAGAAAAAAACAATGCATCCTAAAGAGAAAGAAGTAATGTCTTCACATTATCAAGACAGCTGACCCACTGGACAACCCACTAGAATAAGGAGCAAAGGGAATAAACTTTGAAGTGGGAGAAGATTTGGTGTATACTAGGTTTTCTCACACTGCCATGCTGACATCTGGGATGGGATGCTTATTTGTGTTGGGTGTATCCTGTGCACTGCATGTGTTTATCAGCGTCCCTCCAGACACGGCCAAATAATCCCTGGGGCAAAAGTCATCTATGGCTGAGAACCACTCTATGTGTACTTGAGAACTGGAATCCTAGTGACAGAATTCCAAGCAAGGTCCATCTCATACTTGGATTATAAATTCCAGCAAATCACTAAACTCCTTCAAGCCCCACTTCTTCAATGTGGAGTGAATTTCTTAATAATACTACTTTGTAGAATGAGCTTTTCTAAAAATTAAATCACACAGTTCATTTAAGGTGCTAAGATCAGGTTATAGTGCACAAAAAAATCTAAATGTAATTCTGATACTTAACATACATTGTAGAATGGGAGACTAATTCCACCTCTTAACTTGGGATGTAAGTAGGGAATTCCTCATTGTTTTGCCAAATTGTTATGAAGCCAAGGATTGTAGTGCCCAAAATTTATATAAAAGGGACAGAGTCAGTCCTCCCATTTGCTTCAGAGAGAAGTAAATGCCTGAAGGATCTAAGAGATTTAGTCCTAATGGGATCTTCAGTCTTAGCCTTTGGAGAAAACATAAAGTCAGGGTCAAGTAAGGGGCTATAAGGCTGAGTTCATGGAGAAGGGATAATCAAAATCTGTAACACATCAATTCAATTACAGTGGGTGTGTGATTTGGACACAGAGGTATGTGGGTAGGCAGTGTGTGCTCCCTTGGGTCTGAGTTCATGTCAGCAAACGTCCTGGTTGCCCCTTCTCTCTGCACTAGCCACTTCTTTTGGATTTCTTCATTCATACTGCTTTTCCCTCATTAAAAGGAAATAGATTTCTTTTAAAACTATTCTTTACTGCAATGGATTCCAAATGTTTTTCCATTTCCATTCCATAATAAGGCACACCTTTTACTTGTGATCCAGCATGTGTGCAAATGCAAAACCAAATATACACATATGCACAGATGCAGAGCACCAAAGAGAGTCATGAAACCATTTAGTATGTGCACTTCCTATGTACAATGAATTCTGATATTTTCTTTTGAAAGCTACATATTCCATTCTATTTAGTTCTTAAAGCCATACCTGACCCTCTAATGGATCCTGACCCCAAATATGGAAAACAGTCCTCTAATGTATCCTCCACTTGATAGGGAACAACTTACAAGAACAGCAGTCTAGTCCAGGTGGCTCCCTTCTGATGCTCTTCTTGGCAAAGACAACAGAGAATCCCTTAACTTCCCCATCCCCTTCACCCCCGGCTCTGCCACGCACTCACTCCCCACACTCCCTCTCCTTGTCTGCTCATTGCTGTGCACGTAGGAATGTTGCAGATACAGAAACAGAAAGCTATATATTGCTCCCCTTGCCTTTGATTGGGGCTCAGAGCTTGGGAGATTACTCCCCTCTGTATTACTCCCCAATGTAAAATAAAACCTCAACACTCCAAGACCTCCGAGTGCCCCTTGGTTCTTCTGTCAATTATCCAGTCCAGGTTTTTCCAGTATTTTCCATAACACCCTCTCATTACAGAATTTCCCTGCTTCTTTTTCATTTCTCAACATCAGCAATTTCCATAAAAGCACAAACATTCCATAGTGGAATTCAGCTACCATTCTCAATTAAACTCTATCTTGGGGTTAAGGTCAGGGAATATGTATAACATTGATGTGAGCCTCAAGGCACTTGCAGTCTTGCAGGAAAATGGGACATGGAATTAAATAATAATTACAAGGAGAGATTAAACATGGTGGCATGAGAGGTGTGACAGAGGCTTCCTCCTGAAACCACATATAATATGAAAATATAATTAATACAACTAACCCTGAGAGAGCAACAGGAAAGAGGACTGTGTCAGACTGCACACACCTGGAGAAAAGAGCAGACCTCATGGAACGGTGTAACGTACCAGAGCTGTGGCTCCACGGGACCCGAGCCCCTCCCCCACCCCAGCTCACCAGCGGGAAGAAGAGAAACAGGGCAGGGAAGGAGTGGAAGACTTGCGACTGCTGAATACCTAGCTCTGGAGATCTGCTCTGGGAGCACAAACCTACATTTCAAGGTGCTTTCATGATACTCTCGTGATTAGGGGATTGGAAAGCTAAAACACGCAGAATTTGTGGAGGGACTGAGATTCCAACCACTTGTGGAAAGTAGGGATCCATATCTGGCTGCTCTGGGAAAAAAGAAAGATGGGCAGTCTGAGAGACTTCCTAACAAGGGAGCCCTTAGCAAGAGGGCTGCTAAAGGGGCAAGGATTGTAGAGCGCTTACTGCTCCACAAAATTGTCCAGGTGCACTCTGCCTAGCAGGTTGGGAGCTTTCACAATTTCCAGGTGCTCCAGTGCCCTGGCTGGCTACACAGCTCCAAGGACCCCCTTCATGATATGCAGCCTACTGTGCCTTTCTCCTGGCCAACCCCACCTGGCTCACAAACAGGTAAACCCTACCCTGGCATTAGGCCAGCCAGAGGGAAGATCTGTCTACAGCAACTACAGATGCAAAGCATAGAGGCTTTTACCTGTGTACTCGGGGCACTGGTTCAGCCAGAGGAGACAGGCATAGTAGCTGGGAAGCAGGAAACAGCTCTTTCCTACCCCCAGTCACCAATACCACTCCCCTGTGACCCTCAACATTGCTTCAGGGACTGAGCAGCTCCAGTGAGTACTGCTTCTGGACACTAGAGGGCACCACATACAAATATATAATGCCAAAGAAACCTGGTTCAAAGTAAAATTAATTAAACTCCTGAGAAAGATGACATCAACCTTATGACTCTTCCTGAAAGGGAGTTCAAAATAAAAATCATTAACATGCTCATGGAGGTACGGAAAGATATTCAAGAACTCAGAAATGAATTCTGGTTGGAGATCCAATCATTGAAGAGCACAATGGAGGGTATTAAAAGCAGATTATATATGGTGGGTGAGAGGATAAATGAAATAGAAAATAGAGAAGAGGAATACAAAGAAGCTAAGGAACACAGAGAAAAAAGGATGTATAAGAATGAAAGAATATTGAGAGAACTGTGTGACCAATCCAAATGGAAAAATATTCATATTATAAGGGTACCAGAAGAAGAAGAGAGAGAAAAGGGATAGAAAGTGTTTTTGAGGAGGTAATTGCTGAAAACTTCCCCAATCTCGGGAAGGAGATAGTCTCTCAGGCCATGGAGGTGCACAAAAATCCCAACACAAGGGACCCAAGGAAGACAATACCAAGACATATAATAATTAAAATGGGAAAGATCAAGGATAAGGAAAGACTACTAAAAGTGGCCAGAGACAGAAATAAGATCACATACAAAGGAAAGCCCATGAGCCTATCATCAGACTTCTCAGCAGAAACCTTACAGGCCAGAAAGGAGTGTCATGATGTACTTAATGCAATGAAGCAGAAGGGCCTGGAAACAAGATTACTTTGTCTGGAAAGATTATCATTTAAATTTGAATGAGAGATTAAATAATTTCCAGATAAGCAAAAGCTGAGATAATTTATGTCCCACAAACCATCTCTACACTCTATTTTGGAGGGACTGCTATAGATGGAATTGTTGCTAATGCTTAATAGCTGTCACCAGAGGGAACAAAAACACAGTAAAGAAAGTACAATAGGTAATTACTAAGCAAACATGAAATTAAATTAACTATCCCCAATGTCAATCAAGGGATAGATAAAGAATACAGAATATGATACTTAATATATAAAGAATTGAGGAGGAGGAAAAAGGAGGAGAAAAAGAAAAGAACTTTCAGATTGTATTTGTAATAGCATATTAAGTGAGTTAAGTTAGACTCTTAGATAGTAAGGAAGTTGATGTTGAACCTTTGATAACCACAAATCTAAAGCCTGAAATGGTAGTAAGCACATACCTATCGATAATCATCGTAAGTGTAAATTGACTGAATTCACCAATCAAAAGACATAGAGTGACTGAATGGATAAAAAAACAAGACCCATCTATATGCTGCCTAAAGAGACTCACTTTAAACCCAAATACATACACAGACTAAAAGTGAACGGCTGGAAAAAGATATTTCATGCAAGGAAAAGAGAGAAAAAAGCAAGAGTTTCAGTACTCATATAACACAAAATAGGCTTCAAAACAGAGAAATTCACAAGAGACAAAGAAGGACATTATGTAATGATAAAGTGGTCACTCAATTAAGATGGTATAACTATTATAAATATCTATGCTCCCAACACAGGAGTACCCACATATGTGAAACAAATACTAACGGAATTAAAAGGCAAAATAGAATGCAATGCATTCATCTTAGGAGACTTCAACACTCCACTCACTCTGAAGGACAGATCAACCAGACAGAAAATAAGTAAGGACACAGAGGCACTGAACAACACATTAGAACAGATGGACCTAACAGATATCTATAGAACTCTACACCCAAAAGCAGCAGAATACACATTCTTCTCAAGTGCACATGGAACATTTTCAAGAATAGATCATATACTAGGCCACAAAAAGAGCCTCAGTAAATTCAAAAAGACTGAAATTGTACCAACCAGCTTCTCAATGCCACAAAGGTATGAAACTAGAAATAAATTTTGCAAAGAAAATGGAAAATCCCACAAACACATGGAGGCTTCAAAACATACTACTAAATAACCAATGGATCAATGACCAAATAAAAACAGAGATCAAGCAATATATGGAGACAAATGACACCAATAAATCAACACCACAAAATCTATGGGACATAGCCAAGGCCATGCTAAAAGGAAAGTATATTGCAATACAGGCCTACCTCAGGAAGAAGAACAATGCCACACAAGCACCCTAAACTCACAATTAATGAAAACAGGAAAGGAAGAGCAAATGAGGCTGAACATCAGTAGAAGGCGGGACATAACAAAGATTAGAGCAGAAATAAATAAAATTGAGAAGAATAAAACAACAGAAAGAATCAGTGAAAGCAAGAACTGGTTCTTTGAGAAAATAAAGAAAATAGACAAACCCCTAGCCAGAATTAACAAGAAAAAAAAAGAGTCTACACACATAAACAGAATCAGAAATGAGAAAGGAAAAATCACTATGTACACTACAGAAATACAAAGAATTATGATAAAATATTATGAAAAGTTATATGCTAACAAACTGGATAACATAGAAGAAATGATAAATTTCTGGAAAAATACAATGTAACAAAGCTGACCAAGGAAGAAACAGAAAATCTAAATAGACCAATTACCAGCAACAAAACTGAATTGGTAATCAAAAAACTACCTAAGAACAAAGCCCCTGGACCAGATGGTTGCACTGCTGAAAATTATCAAACATTTAGCGAAGACCTAATACCCATTCTCCTTAAATTTTTCCAAAAAGTAGAAGAGGAGGGAATACTCCCAAACTCATTCTACAATGCCAGCATCACTCTAATATGTAAACCAGACAAAGACACTACAAAAACATGAAATTACAGACCAATATCCTTGATGAACACACATGCAAAAATACTCAACAAAATATTAGCAAACTGAATTCAAAAATACATCAAAAAGATCATCCATCATGATCAAGTAAGATTTATTCCAGGGTTGCAAGGATAAAAATCCATCAACATCGTCCACCAAATCAACAGAAAGAAGGACAAAAACCACATGATCATCTCCATAGATGCTGAAATAGCATACAACAAAATTCAACATCCATTCATGATAAAAACTCTCAACAAAATAGGTATACAGGGCAAGTACCTCGACATAATGAAGGCAATATATGACAAACCTACAGCCAACATTATACTTAACAGCAAGAAGCTGAAAGCTTTTCCTTTAAGATCAGGAACAAGACAAGGATTCCCATTTTCCCCACTTCTATTCAACATAGTACTGGAGGTCCTACCCACAGCAATCAGACAACACAAATAAATAAAAGGCATCCAGATTGGCAAGGAAGAAGTTAAACTGTCCCTGTTTGCAGATGACATGATACTGTACATTAAAAACCCTAAAGAATCCACTCCAAAACTACTAGATCTAATATCTGAATTCAGCAAAGTTGCAGAATACAAAATTAATTCACAAAAATCTGTTCCATTCCTATACACTAAAATGAACTAGCAGAGAGAGAAATTGGGAAAACAATTCCATTCAGAATTGCATAAAAAAGAATAAAATACCTAGGAATAAACCTAACCAAGGAAGTGAAATAACTATACTCTGAAAACTACAAGAAACTCATGAAAGAAATTAAGAAGATACCAATAAATGGAAATGCAACCTGTGTTCACAGATAGGAAGAATTAATATTGTCAAAATGGCCATCCTGCCTAAAGCAATCTGTAGATTCAATGCAGTTCCTATCAATGTACCAACAGCATTCTTCAACGAACTAGAGAAAATCGTTCTAAAATTCATATGGAACCACAAAAGACCCAGAATAACCAAAGCAATTCTGAGAAGGAAGAATAAAGCTGGGGGATTATGATACCCAACTTCAAGTTCTACTACAAAGCCACAGTAATCAAGACAATGTGGTACTGCCACAAGAACAGACCCATAGATCAATGGAACAGACTAGAGAGCCATGATATAAACCCAACCATATATGGTCAATTAATATATGATAAAGGATCCATGGACATACAATGGGAAATGACAGCCTCTTCAACAGCTGGTGCTGGCAAAATTAGACATCTACATGCAAGATAATGAAACAGGATTATTGTTTAACCCCATACACAAAAGTAAACTCAAAATGGATTAAACACTTAAATGTAAGTCATTAAACCATAAAACTCTTAGAAGAAAACATAGGCAAAATCTCCTGAATATAGGTATGAGCAACTTCTTTCTGCACACATCTCCTCGAGCAAGGGAAACAAAAGCAAAAATGAACTCATGGGACTACATCAAACTAAAAAGTTTCTGTATGGCAAAGGACACCATCAACAGAGCAAAAAGGTATCCTACAGTATGGAAGAACATATTTGTAAATGACACATCCACCTAAGAGTTAACATCCAAAATATATAAAGTACTTTCACGCCTCAACACCCAAGAATCAAATAACCTGATTAACAAATGGGCAGATGATATAAAGAGGCAGTTCTCCAAAGAAGTAATTCAGATGGCCAACACACACATGTAAAGATGCTCCACATCACTAATCATCAGGGAAACGCAAATTAAAACCACAATGAGATATCACCTCACACCAGTAAGGATGGCCAGCATCGAAAAGACTAAGAACAAAAAATGCTGTAGAGGATGTGGAGAAAGGGGAATCCTCCTACACTGCTGGTGGGAATGTAAGCTAGTTCAACCATTGTGGAAAGCAATATGGAGGTTCCTCAAAAAATAAAAATAGAAATACCATTTGACCCAGGAATCCCACTCCTTGGAATTTACCCAAAGAATACAATTTCTCAGATTCAAAAAGACATATGTACCCTTATGTTTATGGCAGCACTTTTTACAATAGCCAAGAAATGGAAGCAACCTAGGTGTCCATCAGTAGATGAATCTATAAACAAGATGTGGTACATATACATAATGGAATACTATCCAGCCATAAGAAAGAAACAAATCCTACCATTTGCAACAACATGGATGGAGCTGGAGGATATTATGCCCAGTGAAAGAAGCCAGGCAGAGAAAGACAAGTGCCAAATAATTTCCCTCATTTGTGGAGTATAACAATGAAGCAAAACTGAAGGAACAAAATAGCAGCACACTCAGAGACTCCAAGAAGGGACTAGCGGTTACCAAAGGAGAGAGGTGTGGAAGGGCGGGTGGGGAGGGAGGGAGAAGGGAATTGAGGGGTATTATGTTTATTACATATGATGTGGGGATCACAGGGAGAACAGTGTAGCACAGAGAAGGCACGTAGTGGATCTGGGGCATCTTGCTGCACTGATGGACAGTGACTGCATTGGGGTATGGGTGGGAACTTGATAATATGGGTAAATGTAGTAACCACGTTGTTTTTCCATGTAAAACCTTTACAAGAATGTATATCAAGAATATCTTAATAAAATTTTTTAAAATAAACATAAATAAATCTCCATGAAAAGAAAAATGATAGTTCAATAATCAAAATTAAGTGCAAGATGAAGGGTTATTTTCTGTGGGAATGTTTAAAAAAACAGATTCATGAGGGATATAAATTGTAACAGTACGGAAGAGGAGATGGAGCTTTGAAGACTGAGAGGAGATGAAAATTTCCAAATAGACCCATGAGCAAGGCTCCACACAGAGGGAAGGCTCTGAGCCTTGGAGCTGGGGTGCCTGGTGACAGTGCAAGTCAGTTTCCATGACTGGGAGATCAATGCATAGGAGGTGCTAAGGTCAGGTTACACTACATAAAAATTTCTAAATAAATCTCTGAGATTTAGCAAACATTTTATAAAGGGAGATTAAATCCCAACTCAACTTATGATATAAGAAGGAAATTCCTCATTACCTTGACAAAAGTGTTATGAAGCCATGGATTGTGGCCTCCAAGATTTCAGGTCAAATGAACAGAGTTTCCCCAGCTGTTGAAGAGGGGAATAGCAATTTTCAGGGATACCATGGGATGTACCCAAATGCCACACATAATTTCTCATTTAAAGTGTAGAACACAGGACCTTTGGAGGAAAAGGTTGAGGGTGGATAGGAATTAATAATCAGAGATGATGAGGGGGACACCTTGAGGAGAATAATTTGCATACAAAATTATGATTATTGACTTAGTGACTGCAAAATATAGATTGTATAATTTCACTGCATTAGTAATGCCAATTATTGAAAATTAATCATGTTGTTTTCCTGTTTCCTAGTAGTCAACTCTACCACATGGACTCAGGAAATAATACACAAGTTTCATTGTGTATCAGAACTGCAGCCCTTCACATTTGGAGTTTTCCTCTCCATGTGCCTGTGTTTGGGAACCTGCTCCTCATCCTGGCTGTCAGCTCAGACTCCCACCTGCACACACCCACATAATTGTTCCTCTCTGACCTGTCCTTTGCGGACATTGGCTTCACCTCCACCACCAGCCCAAAGATGCTGCTGAACATCCAGGTGCAAAGCCAAGAAATAACCTATGCAGGATGCATCAGCCAAATGTATTTTTCATATTCTTTAGAGTTTTGTCCCCTGTCTCCTGAGTGTGATGGCCTGTGACTGGTATGTGACCATCTGCCACCCTCTGGACTACACGGTCATCATGAACTCTGGGGACTGCTGTGGTTGGTGTCCTGGATCATCAGTGCTCTTAATTCCTTTTTTAGAAAGCTTATTGGTGGTAAGACTGCCATTCTGTACAGATTTGGATATCCCCCATGTTATCTGTGAACTCAATTAAGTGGTCTGATTTGCCTGTTCTTACACTTTTATCTTTGACACAGTGATGGAAGTCACAGCTGTGCTCCTGGCTGGTGGTCCCCTCAATGGGATCCTTTACTCCTACTCTAAGATAGTTCCCTCCATACATGGAATCTCATCAGCTCAGGGCAATATCAAACATTTTCCACCTGTGCATCTCACATCTCCATTATCTCCTTGTTTTATTGTAGAAGCCTAGGTGTGTACCTCAGCTCTGCTGCTACCCCCAGCTCACACTCAAGCGCAGCAGCCTGTGATGTACACTGTGGCCACACCCTTGCTGAAACCCTCCATGTACAGTCTCAGGAATAAGGACATAAAGAGGGCTCTAAAAAGATTCCTGGGGATGACAGCTATAATGTGACCAACTGTCCTAGGAATGAAGAAGTGCCTGTGATGTCAGGGCTCAAAGCCTCAGAGCCAGAATTTGCTATTTTTTTTTTATCAGATATTGGAAGTAGAACTTGTTCCTTCTATTGAATTCCTGAATTTTCATTTTTTTAGTTCAATTTATCCATTCAGTTTAAGTCACTCACCTTATAAAGCTTACTTCTGTGTCTGACATACAGGCAGTATTCCTTTTATTCACTTCATAGTTTCTCATAGTTTTGCCCAACCTTGATCCAAAATATTTGGAAATTCCCATTTATTTCATATGGTAGCATGGCTTTCTTTTCAAATGATACATATCATCCCATTTTTTACTAAAAGTATAGTCACAAATTCTATTATTTGTAAGGAAAAAACTACTTTTGACAAGCAAACTAAGTATATAGTTTGATAATAATGGAAAATCTGAGTCCACATTTTGTTTTGAGAGGGCATCTCTCATATTTATTGATCAAATGGTGGTTAACAACAATAAAATTCTGTATAGGGGACTCAATGCACAATCATTAATCAACCCCAAGCCTAACTCTCAACAGTCTCCAATCTTCTGAAGCATAACGAATAAGTTCTTACATGGTGAACAAGTTCTTACATAGTGAATAAGTTCTTACATGGTGAACATTGCAAGGGCAGTCATCACAGAAACTTTTGGTTTTGATCACACATCATGAGTTATAAACAATCAAGTCAGATATGATTGTGCATTTGATTTTTATACTTGATTTATATGTGAATCCCACATTCCTCCCTTTTTTTAAATAAAATGCTGAAGTGGTAGGTAGATGCAAGATAAAGGTAGAAAACATAATTCAGTGCTGTAAGAGGGCAAATGTAGATGATCAGATCTGTGCCTATAGACTAAGTATTAATCCAAGCTAGACAAGGGCAACAAAACATCCACAGATGCAGAAGATTTCTCTCAAAGCAGGGGGGGTGAGGTTCTAAGCCTCACCTCTATTGATCCCCAATTTCTCACCTGATGGCCCCCCTGTTGCTGTTCCTGTCTTAGGTTGTTCCTCCCTTGATGAATCTTACCCGTCTCTGACTAACCACTCATCTTCTGGGATCATTAGGGAAATGTAAAGTTGGTAAGTGAGAGAGAAGCAATATTCTTTGAAAAGGTTAGCTTTTTACTTCTTTGCAGGTTTATGCCCTGTGGCTTCTATGCCCAGCATTTGTCCTGAAGTATCTTTGCCACTTAGAATAATTATGATATTCGGTAATTATCTATATGAGGCATGAATTCTACTGAAGGGCTGTAATTAGGAAGGAAGAAGAAAAGCTATAGAAGTAGCAGACTGAGTCCACATTTTTTAAGTTTTGTGTACATCACTCTTTTACATACAACCACATTAACTGCTCTTCCTGATAATGTGGACTTTAACTGACAGTTTGTTTTATAGGTGGTCTTTGAGTTTTATTGTCATTAGGATCATATTCTCATGTGACACGCAATGCCTGCCAGAGTGATTGTCAAAATGATTAGCAAATGCATGTCTCCAAGTGGAATCTACATGGGAAAATGAACTTGAATAGACCTAATATGGACATTTGAGCAAGGAAGGTTAAGTATGATGAAGAAAAATGTAAATTATACTAAGGAAAATATTTCATTGTCATGCTGTACATCTGATACATTGAAGTCTGGATTTTGGTGTCCATGTGCAAGGTTTTTATTTTTCCATTGAGATGAAGGATTGTTTGGCATGTTTATGCTTTTTTATTGAATTCTCTTCCTGCTTATGCCAGGCATTAAAATCAGAACCACCTTTACATTTCTGCAAGGGCAGCCCACACTCCCCTTTCTCCAATTTAAAATTTCCAGTAATACATACAAATATGACTGCACTGCTCTACATGAAATATCTCCATTTTCTAGATTTTATCATAAGAACAAAATGGCAAAATAGGCAATGATTAAATGACATCAACACCATGTATTATACACCATATATATATATATACACACACACACACATATATATATATATATATATATATTCTCATGATCAAAGGATGACTCACTACAGACTTTACATTCCTGTACATTCATGTAATTAAAGTTATGAGTTTTGTGGAGAGGCATGGCACATCCTTCTAAACTCTCATTGCTTATCTGAAAGGAAACCTCAATGGATTCCATTTTTTAATGATAGTTTTATTGTGATATATACAATACAATGCACAAATTTTAGTGTACAACTTGATGAATTTAACATATGTATACAGTTATGTCCACACTTTTTAATCACCCAGATCAAGATATCAAACACTCACACTGATTATCTTCCCCTTTCACCTATTTCACCCATCCTCCCACATCTTCTCCCCCATGGCCACCACCAGTCTGTTCTCTATGTCCATGAGTTTGTTTCTATTTTGTTTGTTCATTTGCTTTGTTTTTCATATACAACATATATGTGAAATTATATATTTGTCTTTATCTTAGCATAATACCCTCTAAGTCTGTCTATGTTATTGCAAAATATAAAATTACATTCTTTTTTATGGATGAGTAATATTCCATTTTATACAGTCCAGATATTCTTTATCCATTCATCTACAGATGGGCATGTAAGTTGCTCCCATATTTTAACTATTGTATATAATGCTTCAATAAACAGGCATTCATGTATCTTTTCAAATAAGTCAATTTTGTTTTTCTCAAATAAATTCCCAGAAGTGGAATTACTGGGTTATATAGAAGTCACTTTTTAATACAGCTATCTAAAATAACAGAGTAATCACAAATGTCTCCAAATACCCAGAATGAGAAGCTTATTACAATTGCTCTCAGTTCTGCTTGCTCTCATTATTGCATCAGTTAGTGCCATATAACAAGGCATCCTGAAAGCACCTGTTTCAATATAATGCCTTCATAATTGAATGAGATCACTTGGTGGGGAGTTGTTATGATTGCTTCTGGGTTACTCATGGGTCTATGTTCAGTCAAAATTGTCTACATTGTGTTTCTAAATCTCTTCCATGATGCTGTGTACATCTGTATTGCACTTCTTTCTTCCACCACTATATCACATTTGTTTACTTCATTTATATATATGTAGGTTAATCTTCCTATATATTACCATATACATACATGACACTTCACTTTTCCCAGTTACAAGACATACTTCTCACCACTGTGTGGAGTGACCGAGCTACATGTACTCCAGATCTGACCTGAGTTATATACCACTAGAATTTTTAATTCTAATTTACTGGAGTATAATTATGTCCAATAAGCTTCACATGTTTAAAATGTACTATTGCCTGAGTTAAAGGAGTCATAGAAAAATTGAGTACATAATATATAGATACATTTATATATATGTAGGTGCAGAATAAGTCTAACTACTTTTAATGTAATTGTTAAAGATATAATCTACCTGGGCATCAGTTTCCTAATTTCTGAAGGTAATGTGAGATGATGAACATTGTTTCAGGCGGATGTTGTAAGGAATGAATGAAATGCTAGACATACTTTGTTGAGTGCAATTAAAGCATTCAATGAAAACATTCAAAGTAAGGAGTGGATGTGTTTTTTATATATGCATGTATGCCTGTTTGCATAATTTTTCAAATAACCACACACACACACACACACACACACACACACACACACACACACATATATATACATATAATGTTAGGCAGGAAAATAGATATGAGCAGGGTGGAAAGAGAATAAGGCCAGGAAAGCCCAGAGTTGATCAGTTAAAGATCAAAATGCCAGAAGCAACTCGGCCTGGAATGTTTGAATATTCCCCAGATAAAGGAGAGTTCTTCAGCATAGCCCAGATCTTTATTGTGTTAATCATGCAGGCTCAGCTTATTTTTTAACTTTACCTATATGCTGTCTTTTTCTCCTTCAGCCCTAATCAAGTAGTTTGCAACCTAGGCAACTAATTTAGCATGTAGGCCCAGCCCTAAACAACATAGTAAAAGGCAGGAAGGATTTCATCTTAAAGATAAGTGCATTTTAACACCCAGGAAGTTAAGAAGTAAGCTTACTCTTTAGCAAGCAAACAATAACTCAGACCATCTTCAGGCTGGGCAGGTGGTCTTGTTACATGTGCTCCCAGACCAAGATGCCAGTTATCTCAGGGAGAAATCAGTGCAGTAAATTCCTTGTGTTAAGTTAATTCTAAATATTCAGAGACCAGTTAACAAGTCTGCACCACCAGCCCTTTGTCACATTCCTGAAAAATCCTTAAAAGGGGAAACTCTCAGCCTTTCAGTGTGTTCCTCTCTCTGAGGTTACCTGCACTTTATAAGTGTGTAACCTTTTAATCATAACCTTTTCCCAACCATTTAGCAGTGCCTCTTCTCTGGGGCAGCCCACACTCCCCTTTCTCCAAGTGCGCTCCTTTTTGCCTTAAATAAACTTCTCACTTAAATGCATTGTCTCTGTGCCTTTCCAGTGGTGTTTTGTTACTTCACTTTGTCATTCTAATCCTCTGGATTTCAGCTTAAACCTTCACTCTCTCTATCATCTCAAACAAGTAGGGAGGGGCTTCTGAGAGCTCAGACCTGGCCTTGCAAATTGCCGTTGCCTAGGTGACTGGGAACAGCAACTCACAGTCATGATGCTCTTTAGTAACCTGTCTGAAAGACTCCCTTCTTTACCCATAGGAAGTTTTCAGAACATGATCTCACTCCATCCAGTGCTCTGCGGCTCCCCCAAAGCCTGGGGTGTTGGGGACTCAGTTCCCATGCCATGCAGATCCAAGGGACACTGGATGCCAGATGACCCTTTCTTGAGGAGTTAGCAGGGGTTGTGCCCCATGCTGAGTAGCTGTTCAACTAACTTCCTTTATTATTCTGTTCTGTCATTCATTAACACTCTCCTTTAATGAATTCCTTCCTCACATTGTACTCTGACTTCCGAAATGAACTCTGCATCTGAAATGAACTCTCCCTGACATATATATGTATGCATTACACAAACTCATCTATAGTTCCATCTATTTCATTGAAAAAAACCTTGAGAGAATTTTGGAGAGTATAAAAATAAAAGGAATGAACATTTGAATTAACATAAAATAGAATATAGAAATTTTGACCAAGAAGATTTAAGTTGACTGAGTGACCTTAATTTTATAATGAGTATTTTCCTATTTTAAGGTCTCAGAAGCATTAAAATCAGAACCACCTTTACATTTATGCAATGAGAAATTCTTTGTGTCACCCATGGTACCAAATAGCTCAAAATTAACTGTAAGATTCTACTTAAATGGAATTTCAAATGATAATGTCTTGCCCCAGGTGCTAACTGAATGATTTGAGTGGTTTAAACTCAGTTACAGCAAACAATATTTTATAGAATACGTGTATTCGATTCCTATTACTGCTGAAACAAATTAGCACAGCAATGACTTAGATAACATTCTAGCTTATAAATCGGAAGTTCAGAAGCCTGAAATGGGTCTTAATGGCCTAAAATCAAGATGTATACAGGGCCTCTATCCTTCTGGAAGCCCCAGAGGAGAATGTGTTTGTGGATAAAATAAGAGTTCCTATGGCCAGGATTCTCACCTAGCCCTGGTTGACTAGCTCACTGCACACCTGTGGGCAATACATGGCTGCTGACTCAATAAAAAGAGCTCTGCCCAGTGCTCTGGGTTCAACACGGTGGCAGGGCTGCAAGGCTTCAGGAGAGCAGAGCAGAGGCTGGAGTGGTGGCAGTGCTGAGGAGAGAGGCCCAGAGGACAGCTGTGTGGGACAGCTGTGCACAGAAGCCCAGAGGATGGCTATGCAGACAGAGGGGCCCAGAAGCAGAGACTGGCTTACTGCATACAGACTCGCTCCGAGTGAATGGAATTCTAGTGACCGACCTGCCACCTGGAAATAAAGTTGGATATAACCCTTTAACCCCAAAGAACATTTTGCTGTCAATTTTGGTCACACTGAATCCATAGCGAACTTGCCCAGGGCTGAAACCCTTTGGCAAGACAGCATTCCATCTCCTGCTCCAGTTTGCAGGAGCCACCAGCAGTCCTTGGCTCATGGACCTTCCTCCACTTTCAATGCCAGCCAGGACAGCATCTTCAATCATCCTCTCTCATGCACATTTAGAGCATCAGTGTGATTACACTAGTACCACAGTGATAACCGACTAATCTCAATTAACTGACTAGCAACTTTATCCCATCTCCTGTCTTAATTACCCTAGTAAGTTCACATATTCAAAATTTCTTGGGATTAGAACATAGACATCTTTTGGAAGCCCTAATTCTATTCATTGCACGGTGTTTTACAAATATAAATTACTTGCTGTCACTCAAGTGCCATTGCATTTTAAAAGAACTCAACGCAGAATTTATCACCAACTATGAAAGAGTGAAAAACTTTTATTTCAAAATTACCTTCATGGAAGATCCTTGCTGAACAATACCTAAATCTACCTGCACCTGGCTGTAATGCAGGACACAGCCTTACTCTCAAATTATGACCCACAAACCAGGACCTGCAGCATCTATACCACCTGGAGCTTGTTAGAAATGCAGAGCCCTGGGGCCCCTGAGGGCCTAAAGAATCAGATCTGGCATTTCAACTATAAACCCTTCTGATTTGTAGGAAGTGGTGGCCTAGAACAGGTTTTCTCATTCAATCACTGTTGATATTTGGAGTGGGATCATCATATGTGTTGGGTGCTGTCCTCTGCACAGTAGCTGCTGACAGGCATCCCTTCAGACATGTACAAATATCCCCAGGGGGAAAAATCCACCCTGGTTGAGGAACCTTGTGGCAGAGTTTGGGAACTGGGATCACTCTGACAAATTACAATCAAGACTCTAGCCTTTGGTTTATATCTTTGAGCAGGACATTAAACAACTCTGAGAACCATTCCGACAAAGGAGAATGTAGCTCATAATGGTACTATCTCATAATTTACTTCTTTAAAAATTATATTTGACAATCGCTATAATATATTAAGCTAGGCTATTCTGCATAACAATATCTAGACTCATAATCGATAGCATTATATAATGAGGGACTAAATGACAGCTCTTAACTTCTAAGTATGAAATTCCTTATAATCTTGGAAATGCTATCATGAGGAAAAAAGTATAGTCCCTCTTCTTAAAAGGGGGATAGTAATTTTCAGAGTTATAAGGATCATGTCCCCCCACAAATCAAATCATTGAAGACCCAATGGAAATTATCACAACAAATCCTCAATATTAGACTTTTAAGGAAATCTAACTCAGGATTGGTCTGGTGTGCTGGGAGGTTTAAAGCTCTGGAAGCAGGAGAGTTAATGGATAAGGAGTAATTAAAACTGAATTCACCTGGCATGTAATATGCTCTCCTAGGAACAGAGAATCAGCAGGAAAATTTTCCATTCTGTCCAGACCAGTGTCCACAAGGGAACTCATGCATTAGAGGTTACAGTAACAAGAGGGAAGCATGCCTCATGGGCAGGCACAGGAGCTGTAAGTATCTCCTCTGCTGCAGATGCTCAGTGGGCTGTATGGGCCCTGGTTGGCCCTTTCGGAATCTTAACTCCAGCTGGGAGACCAATGTGTGACCCCTTCCCATTGTCTTGTTTGGGGAGAGAGTTTTGGCTCCCTCATCCACCATCCACGGGGTAATATTCATTTCCACAGGGGAACTTTCCTGTCACAGTTCCCATCCAGGTAGGTCCAAGAGTTCACCAGATGCTGCAGGACAGTACCAGGGAGGATGGAAAAAAGAACTGGTGCCTGAGGTCACCTGAGAGCCAGACCCGCATAGCCCAGATGCCAGAGATCATTGTGGGTTTGCTGGCTTTACTAATAAATTAATGTATTCATTCATGACGCTAAAAAGAAAAGTGAACCTTGACCTCAGAAATGCAAGTGTTCACACTGACAATTAAATGATATTAATGGAATCCCAATTAGAAGAAATGGAGATCTAAAATACTTCCAGTAAAAATGGAGTATAAATGCAAGTATCTTTTTGATTAGTAGGAGTAAAAAGTGCATTAGGTCTGGACAGATATATAGTGAGGTGAGGGCATTTCTTTTTATTTTAAGATGGGGCATATTAGACTATTTTCCATATAGATGGGAAAGATCCAGATCAAGCAACAGTTGCAAATAAATCTTTGCAATAGCAGTGCATGGTACATATGTATCACCGTATCTTCACTCCCTTTGGTTACTAACATGAGGAGTTGATTGAATAGGTGGAATGGGGAATGCTTTCCTTTGCAATATTTCAATGGCTGAATGCATTTGTGGGTTTGCTACCCATTTTTGTTTCTCTTTTCAAAATTGTGCACATCCTTTGCTTTTGGATGGTGGTGTCAGAGTGCTTTCATTACTCTTTTTCATTGGATTCTTTCCAAGACTTGGAATTTTTTATACAACATATATGCTGTTCTGTTCTTCTGATTATGTATAGATGTGATGTGGAGAATGTATAATAGTGTGTACATTCTGTGTGATCAGATCTATCAATCAAACTATGTCCTCTCCATTAACTTTTTATTTTTATTTTCCTTACTGAAAGAATTCAGCAGTCACTTTCATATTCCTCACACACTAATCCTTGCTATACACAAAAATGGAACTGCAAGTTCTTCATTATTCATGGTAAAATATTACCCTTTATTTATACATGATTCAACTTTTTTCACATCTCTGATATTCCTTATTTTACCTTTTGACATTTTTTTACTACATCTATCTCTAAAAGTTGCATCACCTTTGGCCATCATTTGAAAGGCATTTTTACCATTTGACTAAAGATCACTTTTGTATTCTATGAGCATATTGGAATCCATTTATCTTACATAAGATGAAATTTTAAGGTAGATACTGCTTCCTCCTTGCACCTTAAAGGCCTTTTTGTTGTATTCTGTTATTTCAAGTCTTTGGCAATTTAATCTTGAATTAATTATCCATGTTGGTATCATTTAATTATTAAGGCTTGTAAGTCTTTGTAGAAGTTTGTTGTAGATTTCCATTTAATTTTGGGACGTACAGTTCTTAAAAGTAGCATCAGTAACCTAATTTCATTCTCATTAATAATCTTTATTCTATAAATTCTTACTTTCCTTTAAAGCTTCTCTTTCTACATGATGCACATATACATACATAGTCCCACACTTTAATACAAGTGTTTTATAATCTATATATGGTCAGATCTAACAGTTAATCATATGCACAATGTAAATAGTTTATAGTGTAGTTTTTTTCTACTTTCTGTCCTCTTTTCCTTCCTTCTCAATGAGATCTTACGGGCTTTCCTCCCATGAACTAGTCATGTAATGGTCCTTTATTTCAGTGGCTGCAAAATATCTCCGGAGGGGCTGTGCACTCACACTGGCTTGTCTTGCATATTCATTCTCCAAAAATTGACTTTATATCACTGTTATGAAAATGTTCTGGGATAACTAAGTTAAACCTGTACTTTTAAACCAGAAGTTATTATTTTCCCTTGGGGACATTGGGCAATTACAATTAGATTTTTGCTGTGATTTTTGGACAGGTAAGTGGCAGCAAGAATGTTCTGTACATCCTGCAATGTAGAGGACATATCCCACCACAGAGAAGGATCTGGGCCAGGATGTTAGTAGTGCAGAGACTGAGGGTCCCTGAGGGTTTCTAAATATTTATTGTTAATAGTCACATAATGGCAAAGGAAAAAACAGATACCAGAGAAAACAGAAAGAGGAACATAGTAAATCACTTTTATGTGTGTGTGTGTGTGTGTGTGTCTTTACATATCTATATTTTTATTAAGGTATCATTGACATACACTCTTCTGAAGGTTTCACAAGAAAAACAATGTGGTTGTTACATTCTCCTTTATTATCAAGTCCACCCCCCATATCCCATTGCAGTCACTGTCCATCAGCATAGTAAGATGCTACAGAGCCCTATTTGTCTTCTCTGAGTTACACTGTCTTTCCTGTGACCCCCACACACCATGTGTACTAATCATAATACCCCTAATTCCCCTTTTCCCTCCCTCCCCACCTGCTCTCCCATACCCCACTCCTTTGGTAACCGCTGGTCCCTTCTTGGAGTCTGTGAATCGCTGCTATTTTGTTCCTTCATTTTTGCTTTGTTGTTTTACTCCACAAATAAGTGAAATCATTTGGCACTTGTCTTTCTCTGCCTGACTTATTTCATGAGCACAATACCCTCTAGCTCAATCCATATTGTTACAAATGGTAGGATTTGTTTCTTTCTTATGGCTGAATAGTATTCCATTGTGTATATGTACCACATCTTTATCCATCCATATACTAATGGACATTTAGGTTGCTTCCATATCTTGCCTTTTGTAAATAGTGTTGCGAAGAACATAGGGGTGCATATGTCTTTTTGAATCTGAGACGCTGTTTTCTTGGGTAAATTCCAAGGAATAGGATTATTGGGTCCAATGGTATTTCTATTGCTAGTTTTTTGAGGAGCCTCCATATTGCTTTTCACAATGGTTGAACTAGCTTACATTCCCACCAGCAGTGTAGGAGGATTCCCCTTTCTCCACATTCTCGCCAGCATTTGTTGTTTCTAGTCTTTCTTATGTTGGCCATCCTAACTGGGATGAGGTGATATCTCATTGTGGTTTTAATTTGCAATTCCCTGATAATTAGAAATGTGAAGCATCTTTTCATGTACCTGTTGAACATCCGATTTTTCTTTGAAGAACTGTCTCTTCATATACTCTGCCCATTTTTAATCAGGTTATTTGCTTTCTGGCTATTGAAGCATGTGAGTTCTTTATACATTTTGGATGATAACCCCTTGTGAGATATGTCATTTACAAATATATTCTCCCATACTGTTCTGCTGATGGTGTACTTTGCTGCACAGAAGCTTTTTAGCTTGATGTAGTCTCATTTGTTCATTTTTTATTTTATTTCCCTTGCCCTAAGAGATGTATTCTGGAAAAGTTGCTCATGTTTATATTCAATATATTTTTGCCTATGTTTTCTTCTAATAGTTTTATGGTTTCATGACTTACATTCAGGTTCTTGATCCATTTTGGGTTTACTTTTGTGTATGTGGTTAGACAATAATCCTGTTTCATTATCTTGCATATAGCTGTCTAATTTTGCCAACACCAGTTGTTGAAGAGGCTGTCATTTCCCCATTGTATATCCATGGTTCCTTTATTATATATGAATTGACCATATATGCTTGGGTTTCTGTCTGGGCTTTCTAGTCTGTTCCCTTGTTCTATGGATCTATTCTTGCACCAGTACCAAATTGTCTTGATTACTTTGGCTTTGTAGTAGAGCTTGAAGTCAGGGATCATAATCTCCCCTACTTTATTCTCTCTCCTCAGGATTGCTTTGGCTATTTGGTGTCTTTTGTGGTTCGATAGGAATTTTAGAACTATTTGCTTTAGTTCATTGAAGAATGCTGTTGGTATTTTGGTAGGGATTGCTTTGAATCTGTAGATTGTTTTAGGCAGGATGGCCATTTTGACAATGTTAATTCTTCCTATCCATGAGCACTGGATGTGTTTCCATTTATTGGTATCCTCTATAATTTCTCTCATGAGTGTCTTGTAGTTTTCAGAGTATAGGTCTTTCAATTTCTTGGTAGGGTTTACTCCTAGGTATTTTATTCTTTTTGATGCAATTGTGAATGGAATTGTTTTCCTGATTTCTTTTTTTGCTAGTTCATCATTAGTCTATAGGAATGCAACAGATTTCTCTGTATTAATTTTGCATCCCACAACTTTGCTGAATTCCAATATTAGATCTAATAGTTTTGGAGTGGATTCTTCAGGGTTTTTTTATGTACAATATGGTCATCTGCAAACAAGGACAGTTAACTTCTTCCTTGCCAATATGGATGCCCTTTTTTTCCGTGTTTTCTGATTGCCATGGCTAGGACCTCCAGAATTGTGTTGAATTAATGTGGGGAGAGAGGGCATCCTTGTCTTGTTCCCAATCTTAAAGGAAAAGCTTTCAGCTTCTCATTGTTAAGTATGATGGTGGTTGTGGGTTTGTCATATATGGCCTTTATTATGTTGACATACTTGCACTCTATACCCATTTTGTTGAGAGTTTTTATGAAGAATGAATGTTGAATTTTGTCAAATGCTTTTTCAGCATCTATGGAGATGATCATGTGTTTTTTGTCCTTTTTTTGTTGATGTGCTGGATGATGTTGATGGAATTTTGAATGTTGTACCATCATTGCATCCCTGGAATAAATCTTACTTGATCATGATAGATAATCTTTTAGATGTATTTTTGAATTCAGTTTGCTAATATTTTTTGAGTATTTTTGCATCTATGTTCAACAGGGATACTGGTCTGTAATTGTCTTTTTTGTGGTGTCTTTGTCTGGTTTTCATATTAGAGTGATGCAGGCCTTGTAGAATGAGTTTGGGAGTATTCCCTCCTCTTCTACTTTTTGGAAAAATTTAAAGAGAATGGGTATTAGGTCTTCACTAAATGTTTGATAATTTTTAGCAGTGAAACCATCTGGTCCAAGAGTCTTGTTCCTAGGTTGTTTTGTGATTACCAATTCAGTTTTGTTGCTGGTAATTTGTCTTTTCAGATTTTCTGTTTCTTCCTTGGACAGCCTTGCTACATTGTATTTTTCTAAAAATTTATCATTTCTTCTAGGTTACACAGTTTGTTAGCATATAACTTTTCATAGTGTCCTCTCATAATTCTTTGTATTTCTTTGGTGTCTGTAGTGATTTTCCTTTCTTATGTCTGATTCTGTTTATGTATATTGCAATATGCTTTCCTCTTAGTATGGCTATGCTGCATCCCACAGATTTTGCAGTGTTGCATTATTGTTTTCAGTTGTCTCCATATATTGCTTGTTCTCTGTTTTTATTTGGTCATTTATCCATTGGTTATTTAGGAGCATGTTATTAAGCCTCCGTGTGTTTGTGGGCTTTTTTGTTTTCTTTGTGTAATTTATTTCTAGTTTTATACCTTTGTGGTCTGAGAAGCTGGTTGGTACAATTTCAATCTTTTTTAATTTACTGAGGTTCTTTTTGTGCCCTAGTAAATGATCTATTCCTGAAAATGTTCCATGTGCACTTGAGAAGAATGTGTATCCTGTTGCTTTTGGATTGAGTGTTCTGTAGATGCCCATTAGATCTATCTGTTCTAATATGTTGTTCAGTGCATCTGTCCCCTTACTTAATTTCTGTCTGGCAGATCTGTCCTTTGGAGTGAGTGGTGTGTTGAAGTCTCCGAAAATGAATGCATTGCACTCTATTTTCCCCTTTAATTCTGTTACTATTTGTTTCACACATGTAGGTGATCCTGTGTTGGGTGCATAGATATGTATCTCCTGGTGGACTGTCCCTTTTATCATTATGTAATGTCCTTCTTTGTCTCTTGTTACTTTCTTTGTTTTGAAGTCTATTTTGTCTGATACAAATTCTGCAAATCCTTTTTTCCCCCTATTAGTTGCATGAAATATCTTTTTCCATCCCTTCACTTTCAGTCTGCGTATATATTTGGGTTTGAAGTGAGTCACTTGTAGACAGCATATAGTTGTGTCTTATTATTTTATCTACAAAGTGACTCTATGTCTTTTGATTGGTGCATTCAGACCATTTAAATTTGGGGTGGTTATCGATAGGTATGTACTTATTGCCATTGCAGGCTTTAGATTCATGTTTATCAAAGGTTCAAGGGTAATTCCCTTACTATCTAAAAGTCTAATTTAACTCAGTATTCTATTACAAACACAACCAAAAAATTCTTTTCTTCTTCCTTTTTTCTTCCTCCTCCATTTTTATATATTAGGTATCATATTCTGCACTCCTTATCTATCCCTGGATTGACTTTGGGGGTAGTTGATTTGATTTTGCATCTCCTTAGTAATTAATTGTTTTACTTTCCTGTGGTTTTGTTTCACCTGGTGATAGCTATTTAGCCTTAGGAATACATCCATCTATAGCAGTCCCTCCAAATGCACTGCAGAGGTGGTTCATGGGATGTAAATTCTCTCACCTTTTGCTTATCTGGAAATTGTTTAATCCTTCCTTCAAATTTAAATAACTTTGCCAAGTAGAGTATTCTTGGTTCGAGGCCCTTCTGTTTCATTGCATTAATTGTATCATGCCACTCTCTTCTGGCCTGTAAGGTTTCTGTTGAGAAATCTGATGATAGCCTGTTGGGTTTTTCTTGTATGTGATCTTTTTTCTCTCTCTGGCTGCTTTTATGTGTCTGTATTTATCCTTGATCTTTCCTACTTTAATTATTGAATGTCTTGGTGTTGTCTTCCTTGGGTCCCTTGTGTTGGGAGATCTGTGGATCTCCATGGCCTGAGAGACTATCTCCTTCCCCGGATTGTTGAAGTTTTCGGCAATTACCTCTTCAAATACACTTTCTATCCCTTTTTCTCTCTCTTCTTCTGGTACCCCTATAATATGAATATTGTTCCATTTGGATTGGTCACACAGTTCTCTCAATATTCTTTCATTCTTATAGATCCTTTTTTCTCTCTGTGCCTCAGCTTCTTTGTATTCCTCTTCTCTAATTTCTATTCCATTTTCTGTCTCTTCTACTACATCTAATTTGCTTTTATATCCCTCCATTATATGTTTAATTTCAGATATTGAATTTCTCAATGATTGAGTCTCTGACCTAAATTCATCCCTGAGTTCTTAAATATTTTTCTGTACTTCCATGAGCATGTTTATGATTTTTATTTTGAACTCTCTTTCAGGAAGATTGGTGAATTCATTTTCATTTGGCTGTTTTTCTGATGTTTGTGATATTTTTATTTGAACCAGGTTCCTTTTACATTTCATATTTCTATGTGGCGCCCTCTGGTGAGCAGAAGCTCTAGTCTGTGGAGTCGCTCAACCCCTGGAATGATTTCAGGGGTCACAGGGGTCAGTGCTGGTGCCTTGGGGGAAGAAAGAGCTGTTTCCTGCTTCCCGGCTGCAGTGCCTGTCTCCACTGTCAGAACCAGTGGGCCGAGCACACAGGTGTAAGTGTCTGTGCTTTGTGTTTGTAGCTGCCATAGGCAGGGCCTCCCTCTGGCTGGCCTGATGCCACGGCAGGGACTGCCAGTTTGCGAGCTGGTGCCAGCAGGCCATGAGGAAGGCAAAAACAGGCTGCACATCACAGTGGGGATCCTCAGAGCTGAGTAGCCAGGCAGGGGGATAGATCGCCTGAAGCTCCTCAAAGTTCCCAACATGCTGGGCGGAGTGCACCCAGACAACCTTGTCCACCTATCCCTTCTCCTGAGTAGCAAGCTCCAGGCAAACTCCACTCCTTCAGCAGCTCTCTTGCTGCTAGGAAGCCTCTCAGAATACCCACCTTTCCTGTGTCCCAGAGTGGCCGTGTGTGGATCCCTGTTGTCCACAAATGGCTGGAATCTCAGTCTCTCCAAGTATTCTGCCTGTTTTGGCTTCTCAACCCCACTAATCTCCAGAGCACCATGCAGTGTAGGTTTGTGCTCCCAAAGCAGATCTCCAGGGCTGGATGTTGAGCAGTACTAGGCTTTCAGCCCCTCCCTGCTCTGTTTCTCTTTCTCCCTGCTGTGAGCTGGGGTGGGGGAAGGGCTTGGATGCCGCTGGACTATGACATAGTAGATTACTTTTTATAACTTTGTAATATTCCACATGTATATATTAATGCACTTCCTACTTGCACTCATCTATTAATGCACACTTTGGATGCATTGATATAATGGCTGTTTTAAATAATGATACAATAAATGTAGGTGTACATGTTTCTTTATGTATTTATGATTTCAATTTCTCTGGGTAAACTCCCAGAAGTGGAACTCCTGGGTCACATGGTATTACTATTTTTAATTTTGGAGGAACCTCCATAGTGGCTGCACCAATATACATTCCACCTACAGAGCAAAAGGGCCCCCTTTCTCCACATCCTCATTAACACTTGTTAATTCTTGTCTTTTGGAGAGTGGCCATTCTGACTGGGTGAGGGGGCATCACCTTGTGGTTTGGATTTGCAGCTCGCAGGGTGGCCACTTTGCCCCTCAGCATCCTCTGACACTACAACTTGAAACTTTCCCTCTTGCTCGTCCCCCTTCACACACTGACTGCCTTTTGAGCCTCAGTTTTCTGAAACAAGCACCTTCCCTGGGGCCTTGGCAATGGAAGGACCTCAGCTGGGCAGCCACTTCTCCAGATAACCCCCATATCCTGTCCTATCTTCCTTGAGGTTTCTGTTCATGTCACCTTCTTTGCAGTTATTGCCTGAACACCCAGCAAAAAAATAGCCCACCCACTCTGTCCTTTATACCTGCATTCTTTTTCTTCATAGCTCTTATAATGAAGGGACATGTTATTCGATTATTTTTATTTGCTTTTTTCTTTCTCTATTATTGGATTATAGGGACTTTCGTGTTCAGCTCTCCATACTCATTGCCAAGACGGACCCTAGAACTTGATCTACATTCAATACGTACTTATCAAATAAATGAAAACTATTCCCAATCAAACAGTAGCATACATTCTGCTTGAGCAACAGGCCAAAAGTAGGAAAGGAAATCCCACTGAGAAATGGCACCAGGGATGTTCTCAATGGGACTAGACCTCAACATACATTGGAGTTATTTTCTTGACTCTAAAATAGAAATGGTAGTATTTATGCTACATCACTAATGCTTGATTGTGTGAAAATTTGTCATTTATATTTCTGTATCTTGGTAAGCACCTCCCACACATGGATCAAAGGAACCTTACAGGATTTTCAGAGTTTCTTCTTCTGGGATTTTCAAGTGAACTGCAACAGCAGCCCCTCCTATTTGGGTTTTTCCTGTCCATGTACCTGATCACTGCGTTTGGGAACCTGCTTCTCATCCTGGCTGTTAGCTCAGACTCCCACCTGCACACACCCATGTACTTCTTCCTCTCCAACCTGTCCTTTGTGGACATCTGCTTCACCTCCACCACCATCCCCAAGATGTTGGTGAAAATACAGAACAAAAGAAAAGTCATAACCTATGAAGAATGCATCAGCCAGATGTGTTTTTCCATAATCTTTGGGATTTTGGACAACTTCCTTCTGGCTGTAATAATCTATGACCAGTATGTGGCCATCTGCTACCCCCTGCATTACATGTTCATCATGGACCCCCAGCTCTGCAGACTGCTGGTTCTGGTGTCCTGGATCATAAGTGTCCTGAATTCCTTGCTACTGAGTTTATTGATGTCATGACTGCCCTCTGCACAGTCTTGGAAATCTACCATTTTTTGTGTGTGAACTCAGTCAAGTGGTCCTACTTGCCTGTTCTGGCACCTCTCTTAATTACATGGTGGTGTATCTGATGGCTGGGCTCTTGGCTGGTGGTTCCCTCACTGGGATCCTTTACTCTTACTCTAAGCTAGTTTCCTCTATGTGGAATCTCATCAGCTTGGGAAAGCATAAAGCATATTCCACATGTGAATCTCACATATCTATTATCTCCTTATTTTATAATACAAGCCTAGGCATGTTTGTTACTTCTGCTGATACGCACAGCTCACACTCAAGTGCAGCAGCCTCGGTGATGTACACTGTGGTCACACCCATGCTGAACCCCATTAGCTACAGAGTCAGGAACAAATACATAAAGAGGGCTCTGAAAAGATCCTTTGTGGAGGAAACAAAGGGCCAGATGTCCTAGGACTGAAGAAGTGCCCGTGAATGCTGATGTCAATGCCTCGGAGTCAAAAAGTGTGATTATTTTATCTGTGAAATATAGTATTGTATTGTCCTTTCTATTTATTTCATGAATTTCCATTTCTTTGACTTCAACTCATTTACTGTTTATATAACTCAATTTATTAGCTTTCTGCTCTCTCTGATATCCCACAGCCTTTCCTGTGTTGTTTTCTTACTTTCTCACATTTGTTCCCAATCACATACCCGAAATATCTTGTAGTTCCCATTTATCTAATAAGACATGGAGTTTTTCAAATAATTTTTCACAGGTGAACATCGTATGAAATAATTTCTCATTTGCTTTACTAAAAGAATCCTCATGAGTTGTACTACCCCTAATGAATAAACTACACATGATGACCAAGGCTTCCTTGATGACATTTTGCATTCTCCAGGTTAAAGGGATAGCTCCTGCTCAGCATGAATCTGCTACCTGTGCTCTAGAGCTCACATCAATTAATGCACCACTAGATATTTTCCCTTATAATTAATGTATTAGAGTATAATTGCATATTATAAACTGCATGTATTTCAAATGTACAGTATGTTGAATTAAGGAAGCCATACAAAAATTATAGTACATATGGCATATTCCTATTTGTGTATCAGGCAACAAAATGTAGAATTTGTCAGGGTTTTTTAGAATAATTGTTAAAAATTGAAGCTCCCTGAGCCTCAACTTCCTTATTTTGAAGATAATATGGGAGAGTAAATATAACTTCAGGTAAATGTTGCAAGAAATAAATGAAATGGACATATTTTTTGAGGCCAAATATATCATTCAGAGGTGTATGTATGCACATGTGTATGCTTATTTGTATACATTTTTATTTCAAATGAACATATACACATATAGGTACACAAACATGAGACACATTTACAGTCTCATGTTTTATGCCAGAAGTAACAAGAGAAAGTTGAAAAGGATAGATATGAAAAGAATACTTGAAGGAACATGAAATTAAAATAATGTAGACATTTAGATACAAATATTTGAATTAAATAGTAGACGTAACTTAAAAGATGAGTTACTTTTCCTCACTTAATACCTCAAAGACATCAAACTCTGAAGGCATTTACATTTATGTAAAGAGAAGTTCTCTACCAGATAAATAATATCACCTAATTGATTTTAATTTCTTCCTTTGATAAGGTGGTATGATGACATAAAATGCCTTTACCCAGGGGATGCTAAATGAATGAACTGGCAAGCATTATCTAAGTCTCCTGAACAAAATCACATTGGAAAAATGTTTGTATCCAATTTCTAATCTAATTTAAAATCACCACACTAGTGATTTAAAACAGGAACATTTATGCTTATATAATTCTGGAGCTCAGAATCCCAAAGTAGGTTTCTCTGAGTGAAAAGCAAGGTGTTAACAGGCTGGGCTCCTTCTGGACGCTCCAGGGAGGAATCTGTTTACTATATTTCAAGTTGAGGTTATAGTGAAAAAGAATTTTAAATGTATTTCACATGGCTATTATTCTAAATACTTCAGAATGAGGGCCCAAATGACAACTATAATCAGGTGGTAAAAGTAAATATCCCTCATTGTTTTAGCAAAGGTATCAGCAGTCAGTGTAAGGCTCAAGATTTATAACAAAGGAATTTAGTTATCCCCCTTGCTGCAATGGAAAATAGCAATTTTCTGTAGATATCAGGGGCTGTGTCTCTACACATTAATATTTTGAAGATTAAAGGGAACAAATTCAGGCAGGGTGCTCAGTCTTAAAATTTCCAAAAAAATTTAAATCAATTTTGGGATATGGTACCTGCAGCTTAGACCTCTGGAAGCCAGCAGAGATCATGAGGAAAAACTAATCAAAACTGGATTGACTTGATTTTAAGCTGGTCTATTGAGAACCCAGAATCTCTAGGAAAACTTTCCTTTACGTCCAGACCAGTGTCCCACAGGGAAATCATGTGCTTAGAGGCTAGAGTAACATGAGGGAAATGTGCCTAATGAGCAGACAGGGAGCTGTGATCAGCATGTGCCACGTTGGGCCAGACAGGATCTAGTTGTTGCTTTTAAATTTTAAATTAGGCTCTGGGATGGATGCTTCATGCCTTCCTGCTATCTTACTGGGAGAGAGCTTCAGTTTCATCTTCTACCACCCAGGAGAAATTTGGACTTCCACCTGGAGCCCTTGTTCTCAGCATTCCCAACCAGGTGTGTCCAAGAGTCCAGTAGCTAATGAAGGAAAGGGTCATAGAGGATCAAAAGCAAGCATGTATACCTGAGGACGATGACAGCCACCAGTGTAGCCCAGAGCCTGGAGATCTCTACAGGTGTTCACTTCCATTAACTAACCAATTTATTTATGATGCTAAGAAGACAGGTGAGCACTGAATTCAGCAATGCATGGATAATTGTTGACAAGTGATGGAAGCCCACTTAGCAGAAGAAAGAGGAGGCATAAGGTGCTTTCAATAAAAATAGAACAAATCCGAGGTCTTTTACAGTTAGACTAGGAAAACAATGATGAAGTTTGGAGGGGTGTCAAGTGAAATGAGGGCATTTGTCTTTTTATTTTTAAAATGGATCATATTCAATAGAAGGAGCCAAGATGGTGGCATGAGTAGTGCAGTGGAAACCTCCTCCCAAAGCCATATATATTTTTCAAAATACAACATATACAACTATTCCTAAAAGAGAGACCAGAAAGTACAGTATAACAGCCAGGCTATATCTACACCTGCAAGAACTCAGTGCCTCATGAAGGGGATAAGATACAAGCCACAGCCTGGTGGGACCTGAGCACGCCCCCCACCCCAGCTTCCCGGTGGGAGGAGAGGAGTCAGAGCAGGGAGAGAGAGGGAGCCCAAGACTGCTAAATACCCAGCCCTAGTCATCCGCACCAGGAGCAAAGACACAGTGCGTGGTGAGCTGGACACTAGGAAAATGGAACAGTAAAACCTGTAAGTGGGTTCCCACAGCCAGTGTCCCTGGGACAAAAGAAACGTGAGTGCTTTTTGAAAGTATTAAAGATGCAGTAGCCTCACAGCTGGACAGAAGTGTCCTGGCACACTTAGCCCAGAAGCTGGGAATCCTGAGGAACTACGGGCACCCTAACCCCCGGGGTGACAGCACAGTTCTTAGGCCCCTCATGGTGATAAACAGCCTCCCACCCATTCCCCCTCCAGTACGGCCCCACCATAGCAGAGTAGCAGCCTGAGATTGGCCAGGCCCACAGCAGCCATGAGGAGCCTCCTCCGCAGACTCCTGGGCCAGCTCAGAGGTCCCATCGGCGCACAGCTACAGAGCACAAGCCACTAGGGGTCATCATTCTCATAGGAAGGGAAGGCGACAGGCAAACAGAAAGGGATTTTGTTCTGCCAGCTGACACATGCAACAACTGCCTACGACTACCTCTACCACCATGAAAATGCAGAACAATTTGATACAGACAAGAATAACCCAGACATCCCCTGAGAGGTAAAATGGGGAGATAGATTTAACCAATATTCCTGAAAAACAATTCAAAATAAAGGTTATAACCATGCTGAAGGAGATGCAGAGAAAAATGCAAGAGCTAATGGACAAAGTACGGAGAGAGATTACAGAAATAAAACAATCTCTGGAAGGACTTAAAAGCAGAATGGATCAGTTGCATGAGGCTGGTAATGAAATAGAAAACCAAGAAGAGTAATGCAGAGAAGCTGATGTGGAGAGAGATAAAAAGATCTCCAGGAATGAAAGAATATTAAGAGAAATGTGTGACCAATCCAAACGGAACAATATCCCCATTATAGGGGTACCAGAAGAAGAAGAGAGAGAAAAAGGGATAGAAAGTGTATTTGAATAAATAATTTCTGTAAACTTCCCTAAACTAGGGGAGGAAATAGTCGCTCTGACCATGGAAGCACACAGAACTCCCAAAACAAGGGACCCAAGGAGGATAACACCAAGACACATAATAATAAAAATGGCAAAGATCAAGGACAAAGACAGGGTATTAAAGGCAGTCAGAGAGAGAAAAGATCAACTACAAAGGAAAACCCATCAGGATATCATCAGACTTCTCAACAGAAACCTTACAGGCCAGAAGAGAATGGCATGATATTTTTAATGCAATAAAACAGAAGGGCCTAGAACCAAGAATACTGAATCCAGCATGATTATCATTTAAATATGAAGGAGGGGGATCATGGGAAGATTGCGGCATGAGTAGTTCAGAGGAAATCTCCTCCCCAAAACATATATTTATGAAAATACAATAAATACAACTATTCCTAAAAGAGACACCAGTGGATGCAGTACAACAGCCGGGATACATCTACATATGTGAGAACTCAACATCAGACAAAGGGGGTAAGATACAAGCCACAGCCAGGCGGGACCTGAACGCTCCCCCACCACAGAACCTAGCAGGAAGAAAGGGGTCAGAACGGGGAGGGAATGAAAGCCCAGGACTTCTAAACAACCAGCTCTAGAAATCCACACCTGGAACGCAGACACAAGGTGCATGGGGTGCTGGATATTAGAGAAATGGAAAAGCAAAACCTGTGGGCAGGTCCCCGCAACTGGCATCCCTGAGACAAAAGAAAAGCGAGTGCTTTCTGCAAGTCTTAAAGAGACAGGGACCCCATAGCTGGACAATGTTGCCCGGCACACTCAGCCAGCAGCTGGAAATTCCAGGGAAACTTAGGCAGCCTAAACCCCACAAGGCAGTGCAGCTCTGAAGCCCCTCACAGCACTAAGCAGCCTGCCAGTCATTCCTCCAACTGGCGCGGACCCCAACACACCAGCCCAGTAGCAGGAGAGTGGCAGCATGCGCCAGGGACGAAGGCACCGGAAGGGACCGGGAGCAGATCCATGCACCAGCAGTGCTAGAGAGGACCAGGACAGGCTTGTGCGAGCCCACAGCAGTGCGACCAAACAGCCCAGGTGCAGCTCGCACGCACTGGCAGCAGTAGAGCCAGAGGAGCCCGGTAGAGGCCCATGCACATGTGCAGTGGAGCCAGAGGGAGCAGGTGTGCTCCCAGCAGTGAACCGGAATCCCAGCCCAATGCACAGCCGCCTCCAAACCCTAAGGCTGCTGCTGCCACACAGCTGCCTGGCAGGGGTGCTGCTAGCATAGAGGAGTGCACCTGGCATGCCTGCCACTCCCTGAAGGGCTCTGTGCTGCTCTGACAGAGACCCCGCCCAAGCATCTTAGGAGACTAACCTGGTGGCTGCTCCAGGAGTGTGGATAACCGTCACAGATGGCGAAGAAGGGCAAGGGATCCAGCAAGCAGGAAAGGACTTTCTTCTCCCAGCTGACACACCCGCAACCTGCCTACAGCCACCGCTATCACGATGAAAAGGCAAAAATATTTAGCCCAATGCAAGATAGTTACACCTGAGAAAGGATCTGCAGAGGCAGACCTAAACAGTCCCCCTGAAAAAGAATTCAAAATAAAAATCATAAACATGCTGACAGAGCTGCAGAGAAATATGCAAGAGCTAAGGGATGAAGTCCGGAGGGATATTACAGATGTCCAGAGGGAGATTACAGATGTCTGGAGGGAGATTACAGAAGTGAAACAAACTCTGGAAGCATTTATAAGCAGAATGGATAAGATGCAAGAGGCCATTGATGGAATAGAAACCAGAGAACAGGAACAGATAGAAGGTTACACAGAGAGAGAGAAAAGGATCTCCAGTAATGAAACAATATTAAGAGAACTGTGTGACCAATCTAAAAGGAACAATATCCGCATTATAGGGGTACCAGAGGAAGAAGAGAGAGAAAAAGGTATAGAAAGTATCTTTGAAGAAATAATTGCTGAGAACTTCCCCAAACTGGGGGAGAAAATAGTTGCTGAGACTCCAGAGGCACACAGAACTCCCGAGAGATGGGACCCAAGGAGGACAACACCAAGACACATAATAATTAAAATGGCAAAGATCAAGGACAAGAACAGAGTATTAAAGGCAGCCAGAGAGATAAAAGGTCACCTACAAAGGAAAACCCATCAGGCTATCATCAGACTTCTCAACAGAAACCTTACAGGCCAGAAGAGAATGGCATGACATATTGAATGCAATGAAACAGAAGGGCCTTGAACTAACGATACTATATCCAGCACGATTATCACTTAAATATAAAGGAGGGATTAAACAATTCCCAGACAAGCAAAAGTTGAGGGAATTTGCCTCCCACAAACCACCTCTACAGAGCATCTTAGAGGGAATGCTATAGATGGGAGCACTCCTAAAAAAAGCACAAAAAAAAAAAACACCCAACATACGAAGAATGGAGGAGGAGGAAAAAGAAAGGAAAGAAATAATCATCAGACTGTGTTTTTATCAGCTCAATAAGCAAGTTAGATCAGACAGTAAGGTAGTAAACAAGCTAACTTTGAACCTTTGGTAACTCCGAATTTAAAGCCTGCAATGGCAAGAAGGACATATCTTTCAATAATCACCCTAAATGTAAATGGACTGAATGCACCAATCAAAAGACCCAGAGTAATAGAATGGATAAAAAAGCAAGACCCATCTATATGCTGCTTACAAGAGACTCACCTCAAACCCAAAGACAGGCACAGATTAAAAGTCAAGGGATAGAAAAAGATATTTCATGCAAACAACAGAGAGAAAAAAGCAGGTGTTCCATTACTAGTATCAGACAAAATACACTTCAAAATAAAGAAAGTAACAAGAGATAAAGAAGGACATTACATAATGATAAAGGGCTCAGTCCAACAAGAGGATATAACCATGATAAACATACATGTACCCAATACAGGAGCACCAATATATGTGAAACAAATACTAACAGAATTAAAGGAGGAAATAGAATGCAGTGCATTCATTTTGGGAGACTTTAACACACCACTCACTCCAAAGGACAGATCCACCAGACAGAAAATAAGTAAGGACACAGAGGCACTGAACAACACACTAGAACAGATGGACCTAGTAGACATCTATAGAACTCTGCACCCAAAAGCAACAGCATACACATTCTTCACAAGTGCACATGGAACATTCTCCAGAATAGACCACATATTAGACCACAAAAAGAGTCTCAGTAAATTCCAAAAGATTGAAATCCTACCAACTGACTTTTCATACCAAAAAGGAATAAAAGTAGAAATAAATTGTACAAAGAAATCAAAAAGGACCACAAACACATGGAGGCTTAACAACATGCTCCTAAATAATCAATGGATCAATGACCAAATTAAAATGGAGATCCAGCAATATATGGAAACAAATGGCAACAACAACACAAAGCCCCAACTTCTGTGGGACACAGCAAAAGCAGTCTTAAGAGGAAAGTATATAGCAATCCAGGCATATTTAAGGATGGAAGAACAATCCCAAATGAATAGTCTAATGTCACAATTATCAAAATTGGAAAAAGAAGAACAAATGAGGCCTAAGGTCAGCAGAAGGAGGGACATAATAAAGATCAGAGAAGAAATAAATAAAATTGAGAAGAATAAAACAATAGCAAAAATCAATGAAAGCAAGAGCTGGTTCTTTGAGAAAATAAACAAAATAGATAAGCCTCTAGCCAGACCTATTAAGAGGAAAAGAGAGTCAACACACATCAACAGAATCAGAAATGAGAAAGGAAAAATCATAACAGAACCCACAGAAATACAAAGAATAATTAGAGAGTACTATGAAAACCTATATGCTAACAAGCTGGAAAACCTAGGAGAAATGGACAACTTCTTAGAAAAATACAACCTTCCAAGACTGACCCATAAAGGAACAGAAAATCTAAACAGACCAATTATCAGCAATGAAATTGAATCGATAATCAAAAAACAACCCAAGAACAAAACCCCCGGGCCAGACGGATTTACCTCAGAATTTTATCAGACATACAGAGAAGACATAACACCCATTCTCCTTAAAGTTTTCCAAAAAATAGAAGAGGAGGGAACACTCCCAAACTCATTCTATGAAGCCAACATCACCCTAATACCAAAACCAGGCAAAGATCCCACCAAAATAGAAAACTACAGATCAATATCCCTGATGAACGTAGATGCAAAAATACTCAACAAAACATTAGCAAACAGAATCCAAAACTACATCAAGAGGATCATACACCATGACCAAGTGGGATTCATCCCAGGGATGCAAGGATGATACAACATTCGAAAATCCATCAACATCATCCACCACATCAACAAAAAGAAAGAAAAAAACCATATGGTCATCTCTATAGATGCTGAAAAAGCATTTGACAAAATTCAACATCCATTCATGATAAAAACTCTCAACAAAATGGCCATTGAGGGCAAGTACCTCAACATATTAAAGGCCATATATGATAAACCCACAGCTAACATCATACTGAACAGCGATAGGCTGAAAGCTTTTCCTCTGAGATCGGGAACAAGACAGGAATGCCCACTCTCCCCACTGTTATTCAACATAGTACTGGAGGTCCTAGTCATGGCAATTAGACAAAACAAAGAAATACAAGGAGTCCAGATTGGTAAAGAAGTCAAACTGTCACTATTTGCAGATGACATGATATTGTACATAAAAAAACCCTAAAGCTTCCACTGCAAAACTACTAGAACTAATATCGGAATTCTGCATAGTTGCAGGATACAAAATTAACACTGTAGCTTTCGTATACACTAACAATGAACTAATAGAAAGAGAAATCAGGAAAACAATTCCATTCACAATAGCATCAAAAAGAATAAAATACCTAGGAATAAACCTAACCAAGGACGTGAAAGACCTATAACCTGAAAACTACAAGACACTCTTAAGAGAAATTAAAGAGGTCACTAACAAATGGAAACTCATCCCATGCTCGTGGCTGGGAAGAATTAGTAACGTCGAAATGGCCATCCTGCCCAAAGCAATATACAGATTCAATGCAATCCCTATCAAATTACCAACAGCATTCTTCAATGAACTGGAACAAATAGTTCAAAAATTCATATGGAACTGCCAAAGACCCCGAATAGCCAAAGCAATCCTGAGAAAGAAGAATCAAGTAGGGGGGATCTCACTCCCCAACTTCAAGCTCTACTACAAAGCCACAATAATCAAGACAATTTGGTACTGGCACAAGAACAGAGCCACAGACCAGTGGAACAGAATAGAGACTCCAGACATTAACCCAAACATATATAGCCAATTAATATACAATAAAGGAGCCATGGACATACAATGGGGAAAGGACAGTCTCTTCAAAAGATGGTGCTAGCAAAACTGGACAGCTACATGTAAGAGAATGAAACTGAATCACTGTCTAACCCCATACACAAAAGTAAATTCAAAATGGATCAAAGACCTGAATGTAAATCATGAAACCATAAAACTCTTAGAAAAAAACATAGGCTAAAATCTCTTGGACATAAACATGAGGGACATCTTCATTATCATATCTACCCAGGCAAGGGAAACAAAGGCAAAAATGAACAAGTGGGACTGTATCAAGCTAAAAAGCTTCTGTACATCAAAGGACACCATCAATAGAACAAAAAGGTATCGTACAGTATGGGAGAACATATTCATAAATGACAGATCCGATAAAGGGTTGACATCCAAAATATATAAAGAGCTCACATACCTCAACAAACAAAAAGCAAATAATCCAATAAAAAATGGGCAGAGGAGCTGAATAGACAGTTCTCCAAAGAAGAAATTCATATGGCCAACAGGCACATGAAAAGATGCTCCACATTGCTAGGTATCAGAGAAATGCAAATTAAAACCACAATGAGATATCACCTCACACCAGTAAGGATCACCATCATCGAAAAGACAACAAATGTTGGCGAGGTTGTGGAGAAAGGGGAACCCTCCTACACTGCTGGTGGGAATGTAAATTAGTTCACCCATTGTGGAAAGCAGTATGGAGGTTCCTCAAAATGCTCAAAATAGAAATACCATTTGACCCAGGAATTCCACTTCTAGGAATTTACCCTAAGAATGCAGCAGCCCAGTTTGTAAAAGCCAGATGTCCCCCTATGTTTATCACAGTATTATTTACAATAGCCAAGAAATGGAAGCACCTAAGTGTCCATCAGTAGATGAATGGATAAAGAAGATGTGGTACATATACACAATGGAATATTATTCAGCCATAAGAAGAAAACAGATCCTACCATTTACAACAACATGAATGGAGCTAGAGGGTATTATGCTCAGTGAAGTAAGCCAGGCAGAGAAAGACAAGTACCAAATGATTTCACTCATCTGTGGAGTATAAGAACAAAGAAAAAACTGAAGGAACAAAGCAGCAGCAGAATCACAGAATCCAAGAATGGACTAACAGTTACCAAAGGGAAAGGGACTGGGGAGGCTGAGTGCGAAAGGAGGGATAAGGGGGGGGCAAGGTGGGAAGAGAAAGGGGGCATTATGATTAGCATGTATAATGTGGGGTGGGGGATATGGATGGCTGTGCAACACAGAGAAGGCAAGTAGTGACTCTACAGCATGTTACTATGCTAATGGACAGTGACTGTAATGGGGTTTGTGGGGGGGACTTGGTGAAGGGGGGAGCCTAGTAAACATAACGTTCCTCATGTAATTGTATATTAATGACACCAAAATAAAAAAATAAATAAATAAAATTAAATGGGGCATATTCAAGAATGTTCCTATATTGATTAAATAGATCCAGACCAGTGCATTGTTTGCAAATGCCAACTTGCAACATCAATTCATGAGACATGGATTTTACAGCATCTTTTACTCTGGATATTCACTGGAGGAAATTCGATTTGATTTGTAAAAATGTGGCACGCTAGATTTACTTTGTAATGACTTCATTAGCTACGATGATGAATTCATTTGTGAGGTAGTTATTCATTTGTTTCTGCATTGTCAATTGTACAAGCTCTTTCCATGTGTATAGTGGTATCAGAGTGTTTTTATTCCTGTTTTGGCTGCCTTCTTCCAAACAAGGAAATGGATGTTTTTTCCCACCAACTTTGCATTTGCCACCAAGTTCTCTTAGGTATGAATATTTGTGTATGTAGGGAATTGTGAGTGTGTATTAGTTGTGTGGGGTCACATCTATCACTCAGTCATATATATTCTCTCCATTGATGTTTTATTTTTTATTTTTCTTACTGAAAAATTTAGTTGTCATTTTAATATTCTTCACTTGCAAATACTTCTTATAAAGAAAAATGAAAAGAAATGTTCTTTGGTATATTTAATGCTAATAAACAACATGTTTCTAACTTGATTTCACATCTCTGTTGATTTGTAAAAATGTGGCACATTGTTCCTGATTATTCCTTTTGGAATTTGTGATTAGAACTTTTTCTAATATTACATAATCTTTTCCCATCATCTAAAAGGCATTTTTACTGACATCTGAAGAAAGATCACCTTTGTCCTTTCTGAACATATTTGAATACCATATCTTCATGTAAGATGAAACTATAACTTAGACACTGCTTCCTCCAGCATTTTAAATATCTTTCTGTCACATTTTTTTTATTTTCAAGTCTTGGTAAATTTAACCAGGAATTTTTTTATCCATCTTGATATAATTAAATTATTTTATTTTAGTTTAATAATGTTTACTTAACACAGTTGTATGAAACCACCACTGTAATTAGGCAGTCTCATGTCTCTACCATTGTCTGATGTTGTAACTCCTCATCTTCTTAAAAGTGTTTCTTTTCAAGTGCACTTCTATTCATATACCATTTTTAAAAAGTACAGTGAACATTGCATGTGAAATCCTTGTTCCTTTGGTGTTACATTTAATGGCAAATTCACAGCACAATGCAATAAGTGTGTGTATTAGATAATATCCTCAGGTATGAATCTTAAATTACTCTGGATTAGCAAATGGAGTGCCATGCGGCATGCAGAATTTTATAGAGTATGTCCTTGAGACGATTTTGCCTGTGGTGCAAACAGTGGCACCAGGATTAGTGTGCTTTTTGCATTTGTTGAAAAAGAGATCAAAACCTGATGGATAGTGACTGCAGTGAGGTGTGGGGGTGAGAGAACTTGATAATATGGGTGAATGTAAGAACCACAGTGCTGCTCGGGTGAAACCTTTAAAAGATTGTATATTAATGATATCTTAATTTTAAAAATCATGCCAAAAAAAGAGATCTAAACAAAACACCCAGTAAAAATAAGATACCTTATAAGAAAAGTGAGAAAGGGGCTTGTCTTACCCCCCATGAGAACATATAAAAGCCAATTGCTCAAATAAATATGGAATAGGCATAGAAAATTCAAGTCTTCCACTGTCTCATAAGTAACATGTCTAATTTGTTCCTTTGGTGAAGTGTTGGTTTATTCCCTCAGCAAGTTTTTGTCTTGGAAATTTCAATCTGTACGTGATTGTCACCATGAAGGTAGCACTACTTTGTCTAAATTGACCAAATTTATTTTTGCTTCTTTATTATTTTTTCTGACTATGTAGGAGATTGTAATAAGAGTTGGAATGTTGCCAGAACCAAGAATGCTCTCTCCCCCTGGCACTCTTTTGGAGACCCCTGACCCATCACACCTTTCCACCGACTCTTGTCCACTTCATTTTTCTCTCTCTCTTCCTCCTTCTTTCTTTCTCTCTCCTCCTATATTGAACAAATTTTTAAATTTTCTTTATATCTGGGGAATAAAATGCACATACCAACCTGGTTCCTCAATTTTATTTGGCCACAGGAAGCCTATTAATTGAAATTTTAGGTCCCATTTCTACACTCTTTGTAGGAATGGTCACTGATCTGTCCAGCTTGAGTGATATCCACTCCTAGCTTAATCACTGGGGCTGGAGGTGAGAAAGGCATGGCAAGAGGCATGACTCAGGCTGCCACGGAGTGTGTGTGTGTGTGTGTGTGTGCATGTGTATGTGTATGTCTGTGCCTTGTGGAGTGAAAGTAGTCCTCAGAGCAGGGTACATGAGCTCATGTGTTCCAACGTGGCCTCTGTAACACAGAGGCCACAACTCAAATAACACATGGCATTAAGACCTACTTCAATTCACAAGATGCCTTTGCAACCAGATTTATAAGAACAAGAGGTATACAGTGTGGGTGAGTGACTCCCTTTGTCTTAAAGTTTCACCAGCAGCAAAGCCACCTCTTCCTTTGATGCTGTCTGATGCCATCTCTAATCACCCTCTCTAATTACTATAACACTTGCTTCCCTTTTTGGACTGGAATAGCTGAAAGTAGTAAAATCTTCAGTCTTTGCAGTCACCATTTTCCCTCTGCCAGGCACAAACTCCCCCGTAAACTCGTTCTCCTGCCATCTTGCCCTGAGGTCTCTGTTCGAATGTCATTTTGTTTGCAGTTATTGCTGAACACCAAAAAAGAAACACATCTATCCACTCTCTCCTTTAAACCTGCTTTTGTTTTCTTCAAAGCACTTGCCACCACTTTACATGTTACATAATAGTTTTATTTGTTTATATTTTTAACCATCATTGTCTTGTAGGGACTTCTGTTTCTCAGCACCCTGTAATCACAGCTTAGATGGTGGCTGGAACATATATGACCCGATACATCATCTTCAAATGCATGAAATATATTCCCAATAAAACTGTAGAAGATATGACCTCTTAGTGAAAATGCCAAGAATGGAATAAAATGCCTAATCAGAGATGAAATTGGAGAACACATAAGGGCATAGATCCATACACAGCATACTGAAATTAATTTCTTGCTTGCAAAATGTAAACTGTAGCTGTCCATCTATGTGAGTAATGCTGTGTATGTGACAATTAATGGTTTTTCCTCTCTTCTGGTAGTCAGTCCAACCACATGGAACCAGGAAATGATACACAGATTTCAGTATTCATTCTTCTTGTATTTTCAGAGGAACCAGAATGTCAGCCAGTCATATTTGGGCTTTTCCTCTCCATGTACCTGATCACTGTGTTTGGGAACCTGCTCCTCATCCTGGCTGTCAGCTCAGACTCCCACCTGCACACACCCGTGTACTTCTTCCTCTCTGACCTGTCCTTTGTGGACATCTGCTTCACCTCCACCACCATCTCAAACATTCTGGGGAGCATTCAGACTAAAAGCAAACAGGCATCAGCCAGATGTATTTTTACTACTTTTTGTAGAGTTGGGCAACTTCCTCCTGACTGTGATGGCCTATGACTGGTATGTGGCCATCTGTCACCCCCTGCCCTCCACGGTCCTCATGAATCCCTGGCTCTGTGCCCTGGATCATGAGTGCCCTGCATTCCTTGTTACACAGCCTAATGATATCTAACTTTCCTTCTGTACACGTGTAGAAATTCCACACTTTTTCTGTGAACTCAATCAGGTGATTCAACTCGCCTGTTCTGACCGTTTCCTTAATAACCTGGTGATGTATTTCGCAGCTACACTGCTGGCTGGTGGTCCCCTCACTGGGACCCGTTGCTCTTACTCTAAGATAGTATCCTCTATACGTGGAATCTCATCAGCCCAGGGGAAGTATAAAGCATTTTCCATCTGTGCCTCTCACCTCTCCATTGTCTCCTTATTTTATTGTGCAAGCCTAGGAGTGTACCTCACCTCTGCTGGATACACAAGTGCAGCAGCCTCAGTGATGCACACCATGGTCATGCCCATGCTGAACCCCTTCATCTACAGTCCCAGGAACAAAGACATAAAAAGGGCTCTGGAAAGACTTGTTAGGATGGCAGGTATGAAGGAGCCAACTGCGCTGGGCTGAGGAGACGCCCAGGGATGCAGGGCTCACAGCCTCCCACTCCGAAATTGTGATGCTTTAATGAGATTGCTTTCTGTGTACTTTCTGGTATTTCCTTTTGTTTGAATTTAACTCCTCTGTACAATTTAAGTGACCACTTTATTACTCTTTCTGCTCTGTTGCCTAGACAGTTTTCTCTTGGTGCTTTTTCCTACATTCACAAAGGTTTTCTCAAAACTGATCAGAAATATCTGGAAGTTGCTTTCATGGGCAACATGGGTTTCTTACTAATATCTTCTCCAATGACATACATCATTCATTGTAAGCAATTTGTTCTTGTTTTATGGATAAAATAGTTAAGTCACATTACTTACATAGAAAAGATTGTTACTAGACTAATTCTATTTGCATAATTCATTCCAGAAGAAAGTCTGAAAGCACAGTTTCAACACTGTGTCTATCATTCTATATGTATATCTTCATTTCTTTCACTGGAAATGTGGTCTTTATCATTGTTTCATCCAAGTCCCAGCCTATTGAGAGTGATGCTATAGTCTAGGAACCCCTAGGGTCCTTGTCTGAATCGTTTAACTGCTGATTTTTCTTGCTGAAGACTGTGTTGCAGGCCCCACCCTTGTGATTCTTATTACTATTGCCGCAACCACCAAGAAACTGGAAAAACTAGGTGTATTACACACACATACTGGAGGGTCTTCAGCACTCCTGAGGGCCACACAGGGAGAGCTTGGGTACAGAGACAGAGAGAGAGCATGACCACTGCTGGGGGCTCTGCATTTATTGGGGTCCAGTGGCAGGAGGTTAGGGCTTCAGGGATTTATTCTTTATGGGCACGTTTGAAACATAAGAGCAGGAAGTAGGGTCAGGGGAAGGGAAGAGCAGGGTCACTCACGCAGTCTGTTATCCACATATCTCGGGGCCTCCTTAAAAGAGGGGCAGCCTGGGTGCTTATTCACTAGCTGTGTCCTACAGCTGGCAATATGGCAATTTTAGATGGATGTCTGAAACACACGCCTTGGAAATTAAGACAAAACATTTAATATCAGGCATTTACTTTAAACACACTATGTTTTATACCTGGTTTTCTGGTTTTATACTCATAAACTCAGTGCTCAGAATATCTATGATAGGCACTAGCAAAATTGATTATCAAATATTGTCTCCGTGTAGGTTAAAAGAGGTAAATTGAAAAATAGATTCACATAATATGGGCTTAGAGTCAAAGATGACTTTTAATATGAGGAAATAATATTTTAATACTCAGTTTATTAGCATTCAAAATACTTCTTTTTCATATTGTGCGTCTGTTCATTAAAGTAGGGAAAATTGGTGTACTTGAGAAAGGGGCTTTATGCATTGTGGTGAATAAATACTCACGAATTTTTTTAATTAATTGCCTTTCTGTTTCTCCTTGAAAATTCCAGTGGTGCCTGCAGTTAGGATTCCTCTATTGTTCTAAATGAAGTAACTCTCCCTTTAGGATTTAGTCATCACCTCTACAGGAGCCGCGAGTGAACGGCGTCAGGTCCCCCAGTCCGCACCCCCACGTGCTCAGGGGTCGGCTCTTCATGATCAAAGGGTGATTCGCCAGAGCTTGAATCATTGCCTGGCTGTGTGATTCAGGGGCGCCAACATTTCCCCACAAGCATGCACAGCCTTCCTACTTCTTTAAGTTTCCCTGGAATGAAACCTCAGTTTGGTCCTTTGTTCAGACAGTTATCTAAAATAAAGTTGAATGAGAGGAAAACTATGAATGAATGCTGTCCCCAAATACCAGGCACATACCAAAGGAAGGAAGGTGCTGGTGATTTTAATTTTCATTAGTGCTATTTTCTTTGATTATTGTATCAGCTATTGCTCTATAAGAAGCTATCTTAAATCAAGTGGTTATTATGATGTCTTTATTGTCTAGTGGAGTTATATGATGGGGAGTTGTTCTGATCTCTGCTCACTTATGAGTCTGCAATCTTCTCTGAGTCTCCTCATTGTGTTTCTGTGGCTCATCCATGATGCTGTGAGAGGCGGTAGCACACCCCTGCCTTGAACAAATTTATGTAATATGTAGGTTAATATTGTTTTTAAAAATGAGTTTACCAAATGGGAATGGCCTTGATTTAAACCTATTATTTTTATATCCAGGCACTTTGCTTTCTACCCAGTTAGAAGACATATGATCAACCCCTGATGAATGTGACTGGGTTATCTTGTCTTCCAGTTTAATCAGCAGTGAAGGCACCTCTTTCTTTGAAACTATATGATGCCATCTCTAAATACCCTCTCTAATTACTCACTTCAACACTTGCTTTCATTTTTGGACTTGAATAGCTTAAAGTAGTAAAATCTTCAGTCTTTGCAGTGATCTAGATCTTACCTTGAGACATGCATCGCTAATCTTTTTAAAAATATAATTTATTGAGTTATAATGTGTACAAGAAGCTGCACAGAGTTAAAATGTAGAATTGCTGATTTAAAAGACCATACAAAAATTAATAGTACATATTGCATGCATCCATTTATATATTATTCAAGAAAGAACACAAAATCTTTTTAATTGGTTTGTTGTACAATGATAACAAATGTAATCACCCTGCCTCTGTTTTCTTATTGCTGATGGTTATGTGAGATATAAATTTAATTCATTTGAATGTTAGGAATAAGTGACATGTTAGGAAATACTTTTTAAATCCAAGAATTCTTTCATGGGAAAGGAGCATATGTGGATGCATTTGTACATGATTTTCTTTCAATAAACACATTCACACAAATATACACACACAAAGAGTCAATAATCCCATATTTTATGTTGAAACTAAATTTACGGGAAAGTTGGATATGATAGAAATTAAAAGAATGAATAATTAACATGAAATTAAAAGATGAAGCACTTAAACACAAAGAGGCAATGTTAATTCACTGGGTCAGAGAATGTAGGACAATCTCCTAATTGACTTTAGGTTTTCTCTTTTACCTAGTAGACTAAATTTCAGCACAAAATTCCTCTGCCCAAAGGAAGCAAAATGAATTAATTGAGAGGCTAAGACTCAATTTCCTCAAAAACAAGAGGTTTTTTTGGAAAATGTGTGTATCACTTTCCTACTGCTGCTCTAAGAAATTAGTGCAGCAGAAGGTGTAAAAGAAATAAATTTGTGTTCCTACATTTTGGAGGCCAGAGCCTGAAATGAGTCTTGGTGGGCTAAAATCCAGATGTCTGCAGGGCGTGTTCCTTCTGGGGACTCAGGGAGAGAATCCCTTTCCTTTCCTATTGGAGTTTCTGGGACCCACAAGCTTTCCTTGGCTCCTGGCCTTTCTCCATCTTCAGTGTCACGGGTATAATATCTTCAAATCAGCCTCTGTTTGCAACTGTTCTCCTTTCTCTTCCACATTCAGAGGACTATGAATGGGAGAAAATATTTGTGAATGTTATATACAGTAAGGTGTTAATATCAAAAATATATAAAGAATTCATACGATTGAACACCCAGAGAACAAATAATCCATTAAAAAATGGGCAGAGGACCTGAATAGACATTTTTCAAAGAAAAATGCAGACACATGGAAAGATGCTCAACATCACTAATCACAAGGGAGATGCAAATCAAAACTACAATGAGACATCACTTCACACCAGTTGGAAAGGCTGGTGTCAACAAGACGAGAAATAGCAAGAGCTGGCAAGGAGAAGGAGAAGGAACTCTCGTGTACTATTGGTAGGAATGTAAATTGGTGCAGCCACCAGGGAAAACAGTATGGATGTTTTGCAAATAACTAAAAATAGAATTACCATAGGACCCAGTAGTTCTATCTCTGGGTATTTATACAAAAATACAAACACTCCTTTGAAAACTCCATCTACAGCATACAGTAGCTAAATAGATCTCATAATTAAAATGACTTCATAATGTGGGACTAAATAGCAGTTCCTAGTTTCTGGTATAAATAGGAAAGTCCTCATTGATTTGGGAAGTGTGTCCTGAAGCCAACGAGTGTAGATCCCAAGTTTTTGCATCACAATAACAGAGTTCACACCACTGTTGAAGAGGGAAGTGGAAAATTTCTGGAAATATCAGAAGTTGTGGTCCACCCACCACATGTGAATGTTTTGAAACCCAAGAGACCTAATCCAGATGGTACCGCAGTCTGTGCTTTGCAGAAACTAACTCACAGATGTGATCAGGTGCTGGAGGGCTAGGCCTCTGGAAGGCAGGTGAATTCATGGGAAAGGAGAAATAAAAACAGGATTCACCTGAATTCTAACATGGTCTGTGGGGAATAAAAGATGAAGACAATTTCCCATTGAGCTCAGACCCATGTCCAAGGGGGCACGATGTGCTGAGAGGCGGGACTGACAGAGGAAGCAGGGCCTCATGAGCAGGCCACAGCCTGTAAATGAATCCTCTGCTGCAGTCCCTCCGCATGTGCCACCTTGGGCTGCACAGGACCTGGTTGTGCTTTTGGAGAGTCCTCAGTCTGGCTGGGGCGCCAAAGCATGGCTCCTTCCTGCTGTCTTACCTGGGGACAAAGCTTCAGTCTCCATCATCAGCCATCCACGGAGGAATCCTGACTTCCACAGGAGACCTTCCTCAGAGAGCTCTTCCAGGTGAGTCTGAGAGCCCAGCAGACCTGGCAGGAAAGGGTCAGAGAGAAGCAAAGCCAAGAACAAATGCCACTTGTTGTCACCTGAGAGCCACTGCAGCCTAGTCCCAAGCCCAGAGATGATTGTGCTGGTTTTCTTGCTTGTTTAATAAAGTAATGTAATTATTTAGGATGCCAAAAGAGACAGAAACATTGAGCTCACAAAGCAAGTGTCATTTGACAGTTAATTTGTAGTGGAACATAAGTCCAAGGGTCCTTTTAATGCAAGGTGTCAAGTGGATAGTCAGCTGTGAGGAGATACACAGTGAAGTGAGGATATTTCTTTTAATTTTTAAGATGGAGCATACTTGACTGTCACCATCTTGATGAGAAAGATCCAGACCAAGGAATGCTTGCGAATATATTCCTTGCAACAGTAGTGAGTGAGACATAAATTCCACAGTATCTTGTTTCATTCTTGGTATTCACATGGTAAAATATATTTGATAGGTTAAAAGGGGTATGTCAATGAACATTAATTTATAATTATTTCATTGGGTGTGAAGATATATACTTCTTAAAATTAAAGTATCATTGATATACAATCTTGTATTGGTTGCAAATGTACAACATGTGGTTCAGCAGTTACCTGTATTATCAAATCCTCACCCACTGACTATATTGTCCATGCTGTACTACTGCCCCTGTCACCGACTTATGTTGTGATTTGAATTATTGTGTTCCTTTATCCTCCTCACCTCTCCCTGACCTGCATATACTTTTTTGAGGTAGTTAGCCATTTACTTCCTTTGAAGTATAGTTGATATAAATTGTTCTATTATTTCAGATGTATAAAATTGTGATTCAACAATTATATATATTGTGACATTTTTGCTGCCATAAGCATTGTTATCATCTGTCAACAGAGAAATTAAAACATTGTTGACTATATTCCCTGTGTTGTAGCTCTACCCCAGTGATGAATTTTTTATAAGTTTGTGCCTCTTTATCTCCTTCACCTGTGTCACCCAACCTCCCAACCCCTTCCCTATGTAACCATCTGTCTGTTCTCCGTGTTTATTAGTCTTTCTTTTTTCCTTGTTTTGTTTTTAACATGCCACATATTAATGAAATTACATGGTGTTTGCCTTTCTCTTTCTGACTTATTTCACTTAGCATAACACCCTCTAGGTTCATTCATGTTATCACCAATGGCAAAATTTCTTTCTTTTCTATAACTGAGCAATATTTCATTGCATATATGCACCACATCTTCTTCATCCATTATTTTATCTATAGGCACTTAGCTTGTTTCCATTTCTTGGTTATTATAAATAATGCTTCAATTAACATAGGGGTGCATATATCTTTTTCAAGTAGTGATTTTGTTTCCTTTATATAAATTCCCAGAAGTGGAACTTCTGGATCATATGATATGTCTAATTTTAATTTTTGGAGAAACCTCCATACTATTTTCCATAGCAGCTATACCAGTTTACTTGAGAAGTACAGCATAAGGAATATAGTCATAATGTAAATATTTGTTGTGGTGACAAATGTTAACTACACTTACTGTGGTGAGCATATAGTAAAGTATATGAGTGTTGAATGACTACGCTGTATGCCTCAAATCAATCTAATATTCCATGTTTATTATACTTTAACAAAAAATTTTTAAGTAATTTTTTAAAATGAGACAAATATTTGCATGACATAAAGCACTCAGGAATAAATCATATGAAGAAAATTATTCAGTTGAAATGATGAAATCTCATGGCATGTGCCACAGTGTGCCCACTCTGTTGGTCACAAATGAGATCAAATCCCAAATTACAACACAAATGAAGAAAAGATTCACTGTAAGGGAAGTAAGAAAGTGACTCACCTCATCAGCTATCCAACCATAGAAAGACCAACTGGTCAAATAAATATAGAATGGGCACCAAAACAAATAAATCTTCTACTGTTTGATATTTAAAATAGCCAGCTTTTGTTATGCTTTGTGTATGTCCTTTTGTGAATGAGTGGTTTATTTCCTTTGCTCAGTTTTCACTTGGAGTGGTCAATATGTAAAGTGTTTCACACTAAAATATTATGACTTTCATCATTTGGATGAATTCATATTTTATCCTTTTTTTATTTGTGTGGCATGAATGGGATGTGATCAGGGTTGAGATACTGCCAGAACTAAGGATGCATTTCCTTCCTCACAGTCTCTCAGGGACCACCTGAGCTTATTAGTTTTTTCTTCCCCAGGTTCATTTCATTCCTCTGTTTCCCTCTATATGTATAGAATACATTGTTTATGTGTCCTTAAATGCAGGGCAGAAAATGGATATACCAACTGGAACTCCAAGTTTATTTGTCCATGGAAGTTTATGATAGCAATTTCTGGGTACCGTTTCTAAATTCTTTAGGGGGTGCATACTAGATTGGAGCAGATTAAGTAGTATCCACCACTTAGACCCTAAATTGTGTGAGAGGGAGGGAGACCATGGAAATACACACCAGGAGACTGTTTCTAAGACAACCACCTTCCTCAGAACCTTTGCACTGTCTATTCCTTCTCCCAGGCACACACTTACCAAGATAATATTGTCTCCTGCTCATTCTTCTTTGAGGTGTCTGTTAACCTGTCACCTCTCTGCAGTTCCTTGTTCAACTCCCCACAAAAAAATACCCCATCCACTCTCCTTTATACATGCATTATTTTTCCTTCATAGCATGTGCACCATCTAATATGTTATATTATTGTTTTATTTCTTTTCTCCTTCAGCATTACATCGTAGGAACTTCTGTTTTTCAGAATTTTATACTCTTCACAGTGCCTGGAACATGGTCTGTATTTAATATCTATTTCACAAATTCATGAAAAGTGTTCTCAATAAAACATTAGCACACATTATGTTTGAGGAATAGGTTAACAGTGGAAAAGGAATTCCTATAGAAATGGTACTGGGGGGCCCAGAGGGCAACAGAGAATACATCAATTATGGAGATTAATTTCTTAAGTCTAAAATAGCAATCAGCACTTATTCTAGGTTAATAATGCTTCCTTATGTGACAATTAGTCATTTCTTTTTTCTACTTCCTGAGTCATCTCTAACACATAGACTCAGGGAATGACACAGAATTTAAGGATTTCTTGTTTTGAGAATTTTGGAGGAACCAGAACTGAAGTTCCTCATATTGGGGTTTTGCTCTCCATGTCCCTGGTCACTGTGTTTGGGAACCTGCTCCTCATCCTGGCTGTCAGCTCAGACTCCCATCTGCACACACCCGTGTACTTCTTCCTCTCTGGCCTGTCCTTTGTGGACATCTGCTTCTTCTCCACCACCATCCCCAAGATGCTGCTGAGCATCCAGACCCAGAGCAATGTCATGACCTATGCAGGGTGCACAAGCCAGATGTATGTTTCATACTCTTTGCAAGTCTGTGAGATTTCTTCCTGACAGTGATAGACTATGACCAGTATGTGGCCATCTGCCACCTTCTGCACTACACTGTCATCATGAATGTCCAGCTCTGCAGATTGCTGGTTCTGGTGTCCTGGATCATAAGGTTCCTGAATGCATTTTTAAAAGCTTAATGGTAACACGGGGAAGGCAGTATAATACAGAGAAGACAAGTACTGATTCTAAAGCATCTTACTACATGGATGGACAGTGACTGTATGTGGTGGAAACTTGATAATAGGGGAAGTCTAGTAACTATAATGTTGTTCATGTAATTGTACACTAATAATACAAAAAAACCCAGCTTAATGGTGTTGGGTCTGTCCTTCTGTACTGATTTGGAAATACCCCACTTTTTCTGTGAACTCAATCTGATGCTCCAACTGGTCTGTCCTGACAACTTTCTTAATGACATGGTGATATACATTCATCAGCGCTGGTGGCTGGGGGTCCCCTTGCTGGCATCCTGTGCTCGTACTATAAGATATTTTCCTCCATTCATAGAATCTCATCAGTTCCAGGCCAAAAGCCATAAAACTGGAGAAGTACCCATGGTTGCTGGGGTCAAAACCTCAGAGTCAGAAATTGTGATTGTTTGATTGACTGAATGTAGTAGTGTTTCTTCTATGTACGTCCTGGAATTTCCATTTATTTAACTTCTTTACTCAACTTATGTAAGTGACTTTATTAGCTTTTTGCTCTCTCTGATATCCATTTTTCCCTTCATTGTTTTCTTACTTTCACAAATTTATTTCTAACTATAGATCTGAAATATTTGGTGATTTCCATTTATCTAATGAGACAACATGGATTTTTCTTGAATAATTTTCTCTCAAATGACTTATACCAAATTTTTCTTTTGCTTTTTATGAGAATCATTCGTTGCTATGCAGTGTACCACTGTAGTAAAAAACAATTCACATGATGACCAAGCAAATTATGTAATTTTATCATAGAGGAAATTCTGAGACCACTGTCCTCAGGTTCTGTGCTGGCATTCTTTTGCAGGTCACTATCTTAACTTCTCTTCCTAATCATCAGACTTTAACACACTCACGTGCTTCATCCCAGCCGCTGTGGTTTTTCTTCAGTAGGACTTGCTCTCTTTCAGCTTGTCCACAGTGTCAAGTGATTATCATCCTTGTCTGTTACTGATGTCTGCATGAATACACAAATTCAATAAAAATTTGATTATTTGGCCTTATAGCCAGAGTTTTAAAATATGATGAAGCATAATGGGAAGTTATACTTTTAATTGCTACTCAAAATACCTCTTTTCTATGCTATGTATGTACTCATTCATGTATGGAATACTGGTGTCTACGTGTAAAAGGATATATTCATTAGGTGAAGGATCACTTGCATACTTATCTTTTTCATTGATTTCTCTTCCTGTTTCTGCTCTGAAACTTTTGATGATGCCTTCCAATATGATTCCTCCCTCTAAATAAAATCCAACTCCCCTCTAAATGTTATCTTAACATTAAAGGGACAGTAAGTGTACAATATCAACATCATGGATTTCATCTCCATTTTTCTTGGGAATTTTCAATATTTATTGTTGAAGAATGACTCGCATAAGAACCTGAGTCCACATGTCCAGTCATGTGACTCAAGGTCACCATTTTTGTACACAAACGTGTGTTCTTCTACCTTTCCTAGGTATCTGCAAAGAACTTTCAGGTAGTTATTTTTAATATATTCACCTGAAATAGACTTGAATAACATGCTCAAGAATGTTGAAATATCAGGAAAAAATCTCAAAGTAAGGCGGAGCTGAGTATTACAATTGCCCTTCGTTCTGTTTACTAAGAGCACTCTATCAGTCAGCTATTGTTCCATGACTCCTCATCCCGACATCAAATGGGTTTACAGAATGCCTTTATCATAAAGATGGACCGTATGGCAGGAAGGCGCTCTGGCCTCTGCTGGGCTCCTCGTGGGTCTTCAGTCACGTGCTGTTTCTACAGTGTGTTTCTAAAGCCATTCCATAGTGGCCTTTGTGGCTAGAGTGCATTTCTGTCTGAATATATGAATATATGGTCAGTCACTGTTCATGTATTTTTATACATAGCCATGATCCAATATATGGCCCACTTATATATGTAAGTTAATCTATTTTACAGAAAAAAAATGAGTTTATCAAATGTTAATGGACTTACTTCCATTATTCCTATATCCATATTTGAAACTTTGCTTTCTTCCCTGTAAGAAGAGAATTCCCCATACGTGTTTATGGATCAGCTACTTGTGCTCTAGATCCTACTCTGAGCCACACACCTTTAGATTTTTCTCATTTTAACTAATTTGTCAGAATATAATGCATACAATAAGCAGTACATTTTTAAATGCACAATTTGATGAAACAAAAGAGCCACTGAAAAATTGAGCTTATATTTTTAAGTAATTTGAGAACGTACGCAAACTTTTGCAGCTCTGTTATCGATTGTAAGGAATTTAACCTCCCTGAACTTCAATTCCCATATATCTAAAGGTAATATAGGTAATCAACTCTTCCTTCAATGATATTATGAGGTATAAATGGAATGTGTGAAAATACTTTGCTGATTCCCTTTCCAAACAATGTTCAAAAGTAACAGGTGTGTATATGTATATGTGCATACATTTGTACATATTTTTCCTTCAAATAAGGACATTCACGCAAATATCCCCACACACAGGCTCATTTATAATCTCATTAATATGTTGAAAACCCCTTGAGAGAATGCTGGAGAGGAAAGAAATGAAAAGAAGGAAGGTTTGAATTAACATGAAAAGGAGTGTAGAAATTTTGACACAAAGTCTTAGAATGGGTGACCTAAATTTCCATGATTTACTTTTCCTATCTTAATGCCTTAAAGGTCTTAAATTCAGAACCACATATATATTTTTGTCATGGGAAATTCTCAATAACAACTATTAGTGCCAAATATGACCAAACTGACTTTGGATTTCTTTTTTTACTTTAAGTGGAACTTCAACACAAAATATCCTGCACAATGAGAGCTAAATGGATGAATGGAGGGACTTAAATTCAGTTCCTTAAAACAAAATTGTATTGGATGAATGTACTAGAATCCTATTGCAGCTCTAACAAATCACCATGCTAGTGGCTTAAAATAAGCAAATGTATATTCTTACAGTTCTGGAGGTCAGGGCCTGAAAGGGGTTTTGTCCGTTTATGATCAGGAAGTCTGCAGATCTGGGTTACTTCTTGAGGCTCAGGGCAGTCTCTGTTCCCTTCCTATTCCAGCTTCTCTAGGCCGCCTGCATTCCCTGGCTCGTGGCCCTTCTTCCATCCTGAAAGCCAGCAGTCTGACATTTCCAAATCTCTACTTGACAGTGACTCTTCTGCTTTCCTCTTCAGTGTCTACAGACAACTGTCCTTACCTTCCACCCACCAGCATGATCACACTTCTGTAAAAACAGCTGATTAGCAACTTTATTCCATCTGCTACCTTAATCCTCCCTCACTATAAAAAAATAAGATATTCAATGGTTCTGGAGATTAGGATGTGAACACTTTTTGGAGGCTCTTATTCTGCCTATTACAGTCTATTCAGGAGCATATTATTTGGTGTTACTCAAGAGCCTTGTATGAAGGAATCAAGCACATAATTTATCACAGCCTCTGGGATGAGTGAATACCGTTTTCCTTAACAATCACATGTAGAGATTAATTTTGGTGGAGAAGACTTAACACTACCTACACCTGACTCAGGGCCACAGCCTTGATGTTCAAGGAGCCAAAGACCAGGACCCAGAGCACTGACATCACTCAGGAGCTCGTGTAAATGCAGGGTCTTTGGACCTACTGGGACTTTCGGAATCAGGATCAGAGTTTGAATTAACTTCTGGGGTGACCCACAAGCACATTAAAATTGGACAAGTGCTGGTCTAGAATCAGTTTCTCATCTTGTGTTGGCATTTACAGGAGGATGATCATTTGGGTTGGGCACTGTCCTGTGCCTGTAGGTGTTTAGTACATCCCTTCACACAAGGCCAAACATCCCCAGGGGCAAAATCCTCTCTGGCTGGAGACCATGTGCCCAGAGGTAAAACTGAATACATCCTGACAGAATTACCATGAAGGAACCATCCCTTATTCAGGTTATAACTTCTCACAGATCTCTAAACCCATTTTTGCAAAGAGCATGGAGTTCATAATAGCACTAGTTCACAGAATACATTTTTATGAGCTTAAATCAGGCAATCAACACAAGCTGTTAAAATCTCTAGATAGTATATAAAAAATCTAAATAGGGGGCGGAGCCAGGATGGCGGCGTGAGTAGAGCAGTGGAAATCTCCTCCCAATAACACATAGATCTATGAAAATATAACAAAGAAAACTCTTCCTAAAATAGAGACACAGGACAACATATAGACCACATCCACACCTGCGAGAACCCAGCGCCTCGCGAAGGGGGAGAGGAAGGCCACAAACCAACAAGAAGGAAAGCTCTTCCAGCCGTCACTCGTACCAGCTCTGCAAACTATCTCTATCACCATGAAAAGGCAAAACTACAGGCAGACAAAGATCTCAGGCAATCGACACCTGAGAAGGAGACAGACCTAACCAGTCTTCCTGAAAAAGAATTCAAAATAAAAATCATGAACATGCTGATGGAGATGCAGAGAAAAATCCAAGAGCAATGGGATGAAGTCCGGAGGGAGATCACAGATGTCAGGAAGGAGAAAACAGAAGTGAAACAAACCCTGGAAGGATTTATAAGCAGAATGAATAAGATGCAAGAGGCCATTGAAGGAATAGAAACCAGAGAACAGAAACGTATAGAAGCATTAAAATGGCAAGGATCAAGGACAAGGAAAGAGTTTTAAAGGCAGCTAGAGAGAAAAAGGTCACCTACAAAGGAAAACCCATCAGGCTATTATCAGACTTCTCAACAGAAACCTTACAGGCCAGGAGAGAATGGCATGATATATTTAATGCAATGAAACAGAAGGGCCTTGAACCAAGGATACTGCATCCAGCATGATTATCATCGAAATATGAAGGAGGGATTAAACAATTTCCAGACAAGCAAAAGTTGAGGGAATTTGCCTCCCACAAAGCAACTCTACAGGGCATCTTACAGGGAGTGCTCTAGATGGGAGCACTCCTAAAAAGAGCACAGAATAAAACACCCAACATATTCCATAGGAGGAATAAGAAGGGAGAGAAATAAAGAATCATCAGACCGTTTTTATAATAGCTCAACAAGCGAGTTAAGTTAGACAGTAAGATAGTAAAGAAGCTAATCTTGAACCTTTGGTAACCACAAACATAAAGTCTGCAATGGCAATAAGTACATACCTTTCAATAATCACCCTAAATGTAAATGGACTGAATGCACCAATCAAAAGACACAGAGTAATAGAATGGATAAAAAAGCAAGACCCATCCATATGCTGCATACAAGAGACTCACCTCAAACCCAAAAATATGCACAGACTTAAAGTCAAGGGATGGAAAAAGATATTTCATGCAAACAACAGAGAGAAAAAAGCAGGTGTTGCAATACTAGTATCACACAAAATAGACTTCAAAATAAAGAAAGTAACAAAAGATAAAGAAGGACATTACATAATGGTTAAGGGCTCAGTCCAACAAGAGGATATAAACATTATAAATATATATTCACCCAATACAGGAGCACCAACATATGTGAAAAAAACACTAACAGAATGAAATGAGGAAATAGAATGCAATGATTTCGTTCTAGGCGACTTCAACACAGCACTCACTCCAAAGGACAGATACACCAGACAGAAAATAAGTAATGACACAGAGGCACTGAACAACACACTAGAACAGATGGACCTAATAGACATCTACAGAACTCTACATCCAAAAGCAACAGGTTACACATTCTTCTCAGGTACACATGGAACATTCTCCAGAATAGACCACATACTAGGCCACAAAAAGAGCCTCAGTAAATTCAAAAAGATTGAAATCCTACCAACCAACTTTTCAGACCACAAAGGTATAAAACTAGAAAAAAACTATACAAAGAAACCAAAAAGGCTCACAAACACATTGAGGCTTAACAACATGCTCCTAATTAAAATGGAGATCCAGCAGTATATGGAAACAAACGACAACAACAACACAAAGCCCCAACTACTGTGGGATACAGCAAAAGCAGTCTTAAGAGGAAAGTATATAGCAATCCAGGCATATTTAAAGAAGGAAGAACAATCCCAAATGAATGGTCTAATGTCACAATTATCGAAATTGGAAAAATAAGAACAAATGAGGCCTAAGGTCAGCAGAAGGAGGGACATAATAAAGATCAGAGAAGAAATAAGTAAAATTGAGAAGAATAAAACAAAGCAAAAATCAATGAAAGCAAGAGCTGGTTCTTCGAGAAAATAAACAAAATAGATAAGCCTCTAGCCAGACTTATTAAGAGGAAAGGAGAGTCAACACACATCCACAGAATCAGAAACGAGAAAGGAAAAATCATGACGGACCCCACAGAAATACAAAGGATTATTAGAGAGTACTATGAAAACCTATATGCTAACAAGCTGGGAAACGTAGGAGAAATGGACAACTTCCTAGAAAAATACAACCTTCCAAGACTGACCCAGAAAGAAACAGAAAATCAAAACAGACCAATTACCAGCAATGAAATTGAATCAGTAATCAAAAAACTACCAAAAAACAAAACCCACGGGCCAGATGGATTTACCTCAGAATTTTATCAGACATACAGAGAAAACATAATAGCCATTCTCCTTAAAGTTTTCCAAAAAATAGAAGAGGAGGGAATACTCCCAAACTCATTCTGTGAAGCCAACATCACCCTAATACCAAAACCAGGCAAACACCCCACCAAAAAGAAAACTACAGACCAATATCCCTGATGAACGTAGATGCAAAAATACTCAACAAAATATTAGCAAACCGAATTCAAAAATACATCAAAAGGATCGTACACCATGACCAAGTGGGATACATCCCAGGGATGCAAGGATGGTACAACATTCGAAAATCCATCAACATCATCCACCACATCAACAAAAAGAAAGACAAAAACCAAATGATCATCTCCATAGATGCTGAAAATGTATTTGCTGTTAATCTGAAATTCAAATGTAACTGGGTTTCCTGTACTTTTATGTGCTGAATCTGGCCACACACACAGGATAGCCCTGGAAACTGGTGCAGAGCATCTCAATGCAATATGCTTTCTCACCCTTCCTTCTTTGGGTCAGAGGCAGGGCCAAGGCACATGAAGATCCCAGCTGGGAATCGAAGCAGAGGGTACAGTACCCAGTACTTGTTTTGGGGCCCTGCTGTTGGGCCTGACTTCTTGGGAAGCTGAGGAGGTTGACTCCTGTCTGGAGAGCCCAGAGGCTGGAACACAGGGGGCCTCAGACTAACAGGAGCAGGTGAGGTCCTCACAGCTGCCCTGGGACAGGGGAGGGCACATACAGCTGCCCTGGGCCAGCGTAGCTGGGGGGAGCTGGCAGGGCAGGCACAGCCCCTCCTGTAAATGCCCAGTCTGGGGGCCCGCAGGAGGAGCCGGCCCAGAGGGGGAGCGCAGCTGCAGCATCTAATGGAAACAGGAGTAGACCCAGGTGTCACAGACCCATCCAAAGACTAGGGGCCCTGGAGGCCAGAAGATGGCTTGCTAAGCAAGCAGGTGCCAGGCCAGGCCTGTGTGATGGGCTCCCTGCTCAGCAGGGGCCTCCTGTCATGAGCACATGGCCTAAACCTCAGGGGAGACAGTGCAGGGGATGGGGAAGGGGTGGAAAGGAAGGGAAGGCCAGCAACCTCACCTGCAGGGCGCTGGAATCCAACTCTGCAGGGGACTGAAAGCATTTGCAGGGCCCCTCAGCTCAGCCTCTGGGCAGTAGGGGCCAGGAGGGCCGAGCTCACAGCCTTCCAGAGATGAAACCCTTGGTTTTTTCTGAAAGGTGCCAGGTGGGCAGAGAAAGGCACCCTGATCACCTGGACACCAGCTGCCTGGCAGACACAGGTGGGCTTTGAAGAAGAGCGACCTGGAGGCAAAAGCAACAGGCAGAGAAGGGACGCCCTGCGGGCCCTGCTGATGTCCTCTCTCCTCTCTTCCCCAGAGGCCTCAGCATCCAGCTGGAGACGGCCTCTCACCTGGGGATGAGCCGTGGAATGGGGCAGGGCAGGGGAGGCACTTGGCTCTACTCTGGCCTCCTTCTGATGCCACACAGGTGAGGTCAGGGCAGGCCTGAGGCACGTCTGTGTGGGCCTCTCTCCCTCCAGGGCAGAAGCGGCCGGCAGGGCAGGGGTGGGTGACCAGGTCCGTGCAGAGGAAGGACTGCGTATACTTTCCATCCTCCCTCCCTTCCTGTGCCCTTCTGAGGACGAGCCCATGCCAGGCTGCAGCACAGATACCTCACTGACTCTGCACCAGTTTCCAGGGGGGCAGGGCCCACAGTCTTCTTGCTGCTTGGCTCCAAGGGCAGCTGTCACCATGGGAGGCGGGTACAGGGTTGGTTCCCCACTGCCTTCTGGGCAGTAAAAGCCTGAGGCACAAGGGGACACTGTGGGTGCTGTGAAGGCAGGGAGGCTTCCACCCCGTGGCTGGTGGCCACAGCACCAGGGCTGCAGGGACAGGGTGCATGTCCCGTGGGGGCTGGGGATTCTACTGGCCTGGGAGTCGGAGATCTGGAGGCCAGTCCTGGCTCTACTTGCTTTTGCATGTGTCCAATCAGTAACCATTGGAACTGCATGGGGTGCACATTTCACATTTATATCACATGCACACACATTTTCATGTACATATTTGATGTACAACACCAGGGGTCAAATATTTTTCAAGTCTGTTTTGACCTGCAAAAACTCCCTTGCCTGGGTGGGTCTTACAGTGACGGCTGGACAGCCTTGCTCTCTACCTCACACCCACCCCAAGGGAGAGAAATAGGCTATTACCTGGTGTGCACAGCTTGGCACACAACTGTCCCTGGGACCTAGTGGCTTCAGTGTAGAGGTCCCAGGTGGACAGAAGTGACCAGCAGGACATTGCCCCCCAGTTGACCACTTCCAGCAGCCAGGGAGAGAGGAGGAGAGAAAACCAGGAGAGAGTGCTGCTCTGAGCTCAGCGCCCAGGGACTGCAGCACCTAATGGAAACAGGAGTAGACCCAGGTGTCACAGACCTATCCAAAGACTAGGGGCTCTGGAGGCCAGAAGATGGCTTGCTAAGCAAGCAGGTGCCAGGCCAGGCCTGTGTGATGGGCTCCCTGCTCAGCAAGGGCCTCCTGTCATGAGCACATGGCCTAAACCTCAGGGGAGATAGTGCAGGGGATGGGGAAGGGGTGGAAAGGAAGGGAAGGCCAGCAACCTCACCTGCAGGGCGCTGGAATCCAGCTCTGCAGGGGACTGAAAGCATTTGCAGGGCACCTCAGCTCAGCCTCTGGGCAGTAGGGGCCAGGAGGGCCGAGCTCACAGCCTTCCAGAGATGAAACCCTTGGTTTTTTCTGAAAGGTGCCAGGTGGGCAGATAAAGGCACCCTGATCACCTGGACACCAGCTGCCTGGCAGACACACGTGGGCTTTGAAGAAGAGCGACCTGGAGGCAAAAGCAACAGGCAGAGAAGGGGGGGGCCGGCCTTCATTTCAGACAGTTCCCCTGTGACCCACACTGTCAAACTGTTCTGACATCCGGCCTGGGAGAATGTGTGAAATGCCTACGTATATGGTAGGAACGAACTGTAGGATATTCAGGTAGCATTTGGGGGCGCTAAGATCTGTTCTCTGATCTTTTTGTTTATACATGTCATTTATTATCTTCCAGCCCAACAAAATCATATTCATGCTGCAGAAAATTCAGACATAGAGGTCTAAGGCAGAACTGCCCATCTTCCTCCCAGAGTGTGTGCACAACACTGGTATCACCAAGGGGTCCTAAGAATTTTGCTATAAGGGACTTTCCCCTGTTTGTAGTAGGGACAAATCTATTTTAATTTCATACTGATCCTTCCTCAGTTTTAAAGTATTTTAGTTACTTATTTTTAAATTGAGGTCTCCTTCCCTGATCTGCAGACTCACCTCCCCCACCCCCCTGCCTGGGCATGTGTGGCCAGGCCTTATAACAGGGACTGTGGCCTTATAGCGGCCCTGGCCCTTCACACCTTGGCTCCCCAGCCCTGGGGGAAACTTGGGGCAGGCCAGGGTCCCACTGCACCCTCTGCACCCAGGAAATGCCCTTTGGAGGCAGGAGGTGAATGACTCAGGCCATTACTCACCTGCAGTAGTGACCCGGGGGACAGACAGAGCAGTCACCCTCTTCCCGAAGGCCTGACACATCCTTGGGTGTGCAGGTCCCCTGGAGGGCACGGAAGAGGGCACCAGGTTCCTGGAGGAAGGGGGAGCTAGTGAAGGTGGGTGGCTGAGGGATCAGGTCAGTGGGTGCCTGCAGAGCTCCCCAACGCCTGGACTAACTCCCCACAGGCGTTTCTGTTCTGACCCCCACCTCCCCAAAGCATCCTGCTATCCCAAGGATGTGTTTTATGTTGCTTTCTCAGAGTTTCTGTGAGTGTGGGCTCATGCAGAGGGTTCAGGGCGTGGACTTGGACTGGAGAGCAGACTTGTAGCGGCTGTGGCAGTGCCTTCTAATCAGTAGGGTTCTGCTTCCCCAGGGTGCTGAGACCACCCAGACCCCTTCTCCGTGCTGCACTCAGAGAGCAACTCTCAGGTGTCTCACCCAGAGCGGCACAGGTGCTGATGCCTGTTTGCCCACATCTCTGGCCCAGGTGCTCACCCTGTACCGCAGCTAGAAAAAGGCAGGGCATTAACCATGGCAAGTCAATGGCTGAAGAGAAGAAAAGCAACAGTGTCGGGGAGAGGAGGGAGGCCTGGGGCAGGGGCAAGGGGAACGCTCTGTGCATGGGTGGTCCCAGGGCAAGTGCAGTGCCTGGCATGCAGTGAGCCTTCCAGGGAGTTTGTCTGAATGAATGAGTGAAAGGGAGATGGGGTACTGGGGAGAAAGAACTGCTCCTGGGAGGCATGGGAGCTGGAAGCTCCTGGGCATACCACCTGGGCAGTAGGCATGCACTGGGCAGAGCCTGGGCAGCCTGGTGCTAGGATGTGGACAGTGAAAGCCAGGCGGACACAGGAGGAAGGTGTCTGAGCCCAGGGAGGGCTGGTATTTCCCTCGGTAGCATGGGGCATGCCAGGCAGCCCCTGGTTGGCAGAAGTGACCCTGGGCATTGGACACAAGGTGGCACATTTTGAGAGCCAGGCTGGGTGTGGTTGAGCATTGAGAGGCTTGGGAGGGCCAGGGCATTGTCTATCCTTCCAGCAGTTTCCAGCCATGGTGACAGGAGTGCAGGAGTGCAGGAGGCTGGCAGGGGCAGTTGGGAAAAGGACTGGGGCCCAGGAGATGGAAGTATTGAGGTCCCTCCCATGAGGCACCAAGAGCCGGCCTGAGACCCCTGAGTCCTGGTGGGGATCCCTGGCTTCCCCAGACCTTGAGGGCTGGGCTCCCTCCCGCAGCTTCTGGGCCGGTACCTGAGGGCAGGAGAGAGCCTCAGGGCTGCAGGCCCTGGAGTCCCAGGGGCATTCAGAGCCATTCACACAGGAGCCAGTGGGAGAGCTAAGGCCCAGGCTGGGGCAGAAGGAACCAGCTGGTCAGGGCCCACAGCTCTCCTCTGGGGTGCCACCTGGATAGGGACAGCGAAGTGCATGGGCTGTGTGTGCACACACTGGAAATCAAGCCTTGAGGCTTCTGGCCACACTCAGTGCTAGAACGGCACAGCGTGTGCTGAGTGAGGCAGCCATCGGCCCGGACCTCAGTAGAGGGCATCACTGCCTCAGGGTGGCCAGCGTCAAGCCTGGCATTCTGTGGGCTGAGCCCCGCAGCGGGCAAGGACCATGGAGCGGAGGAGTGGGCCCTGTCCTGGGGGCTGGGAGCACTCACATCCGCACATGGGCACAGGCCTGCTGTCTGGACTCAGGTTCCTCTGTGGGGCTCCAGAGACCCTGGCCAACAGGACTCCCATCCTGCTGTTGCCAGGGCACTGGAATGAGGATTTTAAGGGGAAGAGCCCACAGCTGGGAGGGGAAGGGGAAGCACAGGGCAGATGCACGCCTGGACTTCTCCTCGTTGTCCCCATGGGGCAGGGCACGGGGACAGAGTCCCCTGTGGGCAGTAGTGGCTTTGGGGGTGGGGTCCTTTGAGGGTGAAGGCAGAATTTCTCTGGGGAGTGGGGCTGGAGCATCCCCTTACAATAGTAACCAGCTAGACAGGGTCCTTGGATATAAATATGTAGAATTTAGGACAGCAGTGGAAACCCCCCAGCTACCTGCCCTATGGGAGCCCATCTAGTCTCCCCTGTGGTCCTCGCCTGCTGTCCCTAACCTTGGAGAACTGTGGAAATTAAAGAAGGGGGAAGGATCCTAGGGATTTACCCTAAGAATGCAGGAGCCCAGTTTGAAAAAGACATATGCCCCCCTATGTTTATCACAGCACTATTTACAATAGCCAAGAAATGGAAGCAACCTAAGTGTCCATCAGTAGATGAATGGATAAAGAAGATGTGGTACATATACACAATGGAATATTATTCAGCCATAAGAGGAAAACAAATCCTACCATTTGCGACAACATGGATGGAGCTAGAGGGTATTATGCTCAGTGACATAAGCCAGGTGGAGAAAGGCAAGTACCAAATGATTTCACTCATATGTGGACTATAAGAACAAAGCCAAAACTGAAGGAACAAAACAGCAGCACAATCAAAGAACCCAAGAATGGACTAACAGTTACCAAAGGGAAAGGGACTGGGGAGGATGGGTGGGAAGGGAGGGATAAAGGGGGAAAAGGGTCATAACGATTAGCACATATAATGTAGTGGTTGGGGGTACACGGGGAGGGCTGTATAACACAGAGAAGACAAGTAGTGATTCTATAGCATCTTACTACGGTGAAGGACAGTATCTGTAATGGGGTATGTGGTGGGGACTTGGTGATGTGGGGAGTCTAGTAAACATAATGTTACTCATGTAATTGTACATTAATGATAGCAAAATTAAAAATAAGAATAAAAATAAAATAAAATAAAAAAAGGAGGAAGGAAAAATTCAGGGAAACAAGGAAATCTCTGAGTGGTGATGGTTTCCTTGACTGTGAGTGGAGAATCCACGGTGGGGGTGATGGTAGGAGAGAACAGTTGTATGCACTTCCTTGGTACCTGTCACTGTTCTGAGCCTGATTTTTAGGGACCACACACTCCATAACAACACTGGAGGGTGGGAGACTGTTATCGTCCCTTTTACAGGGGAGGGGACTGAGGCTGGAGGTCAGGTGGCTGGTCAGGGTCACACCTGCACCAATGCCTAACAGGATGAGAACCCAGGGTGCCCCTGAGGTCCTGCTCTTGGCACATGGCTGAGGCCTCTTAACGAGCAAGGGAGGGCAGGTTGCAAGGGAAGAAATGGCAGAAGGCCAGACCCAGACTTACGCTGCAGCAGCGCCGAAGGAGAGCCCTGGGTAAATGTGCAGTGAGGCCAGGACAGCTCTGCTGGGTCACTGACTTACCCTCAGGCTACCCATTGCCCTCCCCAAGACAATACCTCCCTGCAGGGCAAGCCTGGCAGGCCCTGGGGGACAGAGTGCCTTCCCGTGGGTTCAGGGTTCCCTCTTGGCAGGGAAAGGCAGAAGGTGTCCCTGCTGGGCAACAGTGCCCTGTAGGGAAGGCCGGAGCGAGTGAGCACCAAGCCTTCTGACCCCACAGAGGCTCCCTGGACCCCACAACCAGCCATCATTTATGGTACAGGGGTTTGAAGGGTGCAAGCACACAGCCGGAAGGCATAGAAGGGGTGCTGGAGGAGGTGGGGAGGGCCCAGAATAAAACCGTGGCAGGCAGCACGCATGCCACTGGGGACCCGGTCCCCTGGGGCAGAAGAAGCCAGGGGGACAGATGTCCAGGCCAGGTGGGGGCTCTTGTGGAGGTCTCTAGGCAGCTGAGGGGTGCCTCTGTGAGTGCGTGCACAGGTGGGCAGGGCAGTCAGCACTGAGATTTATGGGTCCTTACTTAGTGAGAGGTGAGTGGCAGGTGTGGTCTGGTAGAAAGGGAGTTTCCTGTCCTGGAGAGAGTGGGCTCGTGTATACCCACGTAATGCCCCACTATTTCCTCTGGAGACACAGCTGCCCAAGGGGCACCACAAAGGCAGGCTGGCCCTCAGGTTGCCAGGGAGTCTGACAGCAGGCACAGGATGGAGTCTACTCAGGGAAGCAGTCACCCTAGGGGCCCACACAGAGCCTCCGTCTCCCGCTGCAGACAGGATCGCTGCGCCGTGGGGCCAGGGCCAGCCTGATGGCGTGTCCTGCCTCTCAGGCCTGTGTCCTTCCCCGGACTGTGTGTGCTCGCCTCCTTAAGGCACCCCTGGAACTCTCAGTGGGCAGGGAGGCATGGACATATGGGGCCAGTCACAGACCACGTGGAGGAGGGCGCTGGCACTGTCTCCAGGGCATGAGACTCCCTGACAGCTTTCACCAGTGTTCCTCCCTCTGCAGCAAGAGAGGTCCCACTTTATAGGCAGGTTGCTGGCTGGGGCAGAAGCACCAGCTGGAGGAGGGCTGACCTCTTGCTATCAAGCATGGAGTTCTGGCACAGCCAAGTCCAGGGGGCCAGGGGTCCTGTCTACATGGAGCCCGGAGGTGACTGTCCATGTGGTCATGCTCAGTGTCCCTCTGCCCACGACAGTGGGGGCAGGTGCCAGCCTGAGGGTACTCATTACCTGTGGGGCAGGTGCTGGGCTCTACAGTGGCGGCCTTTTGGCAGAAGGTGCCCCTGGGCAGGGAAGGCAAGTGGCAGCCCCCAGCACTGGGCTGAAGGTGCGTGGCTCGCAAGGCAGCTTGCTGTGGGACCCTGGGGGGCAGTGGGAGTCAGGGGGTCACCTGTACCCACGGGTTCCATCCAAGGGTGAGGGCACAGCGCTGCCTCCCAGGCAGATGTACCTGAGGAAATGGAGAACCATGGCTGAGCCCTTCCAGCATGACCTCAGGGCCCTCCTCCCTCCTCAGGCCCCCGTTCCCGAGTTTGGGGCCAGGGTCTCCTCACCTTGCATCCCAGAGCTCTGCCTCCAGGGTGTGGGACAGTCCAGGCTGGCTGCAGTAGTGGCCCAGGGGGCACGGCTGGCACTGGTCCTCACTGGCTAGGATTGGGACAGAAGAGTAAAACCCTGGCAGGCATGGCACTGCGGAGCCCGTTCTCCTGGGGCAGAGCCAGGGGAAAGATGTCATTCCAGGAAAGTCCTGCGGCCTCCACATGTGTGGCCAGAGAGCAGAAAGAAAGGACTTCAATGAGGTCTGTGGTCTGATCTGCAAACACCACTGTGGACAATGGGTGGCACTGGCTTTAAATGTGGTGGATGGGGGCCTTTGTGCTGGGTTGCACTTGGGACTGAGCCTGTGGCACAGGTCCCCCTCATACCATGGCAGGCTTGGGTGCCCCATCAGTAAGCCACCATGTGGGCAGTGAAAGGGTATCTCGTCGCGATCCTCCCCTTACCCCAGAACGACTCAGGAGACATGGGCCCATGCAAGAGATTTTATTTTCTGAAAGATAAAGTGGCTGCCCCTAAAGAGAGAGAGCAGCCGCATGGTGCGGAGCGTTGTGCCTTTTGTAGGGCAGAGTGGAAAAGTACTGCCTGGCCTGTTGCCTTGGGGACGGGTCGGAATGTTTAGAAATAAGGTGAGGCAAGTCCAGGCATGATTTTCACCCGCTTATGTGCTTGGGACCATGGGGTAAATGGAGGATAAATTACTATATTCTTATCGGCAGCTAACTCGGGTCGCACTGTGTTCTGCAATACGAGGGCGGCCAAGAGCTGGGTCAGGAAGAGGCTAGTTCGCAGTGGGTCCTCTGTGACCAGCACTGTTCAGTCAGAGTGGGTGCTCGGCAAGTGTGGTCACTCAGACTTGGGGATTGGGGAGACGGGATGAGCGATGGGCTGCCAAGCTCCTGCTTCTGCAGAGACCTGCCCTCCTTCCATGCTATTCTATGATGACCCACCTGTGCTCACTCACCCATGAGCACAGATTTATGTGGCCCCACCACCCCACTAGGTGGTGGGAGACACCAATTCCAATTTATAGAGGAAAGCAGAGGCTGCATGCCTGCAGTTACACAGCTGGTGAGAGCAGGTCAGGGCTCATACCCATTCCCTCACCACAGCTGGGCCTGGGTCTCAGCATGATGGCTGGAGAGGGATCCCAGGTTCTTACCAGAGGTGGGACAGAAACAGCCTACCAGGCAGGACGTAGGCTCTGGGCTGCCCTTGGGGCAGAAGGAGCAGACTGGGCACATCCCACTGTGGCCATGGCTGGGCACAGGAAATCGGTGCTGGTGTAGCTGTCCAGGCTGAAGGGGCAGGCAGTCCATGCTGCCAACACACAGAGCCAGCCTGGGGCAGAGACCCATAGGAGGGTAGCTCTTCAAGGCCCACTCCAGGGAACAGCTGAGGCTGGGAGGCCCACCCTTCCCAGTGTTCCAGGAGGTAGTCCAGGCTCCCCACCAGGTCCGGGGACAGAAGTGGAAAGTGCAGGGATGGGGGGAGCTTGGGAACCTGGAAGGCACACCTGCTCAGAGCCCGGAGGCCCGGGTCAGATTCTCTTGCCCGCAGCAATGGCCTGGGGGGCAGGACAGGCAGCTGTCCAAGCTCTGAGTTAGTGGGTCCGGGTTGTAGTAGCCCAGAGGGCAGGGGAACCGCCTGAAAAGCAAAGTTCAGAGGAGGGGTCCAGCCTGCTGGGGTCCAGCTGGGCTCGCAGGTGGACAGAGACAGTGCAGCTGAGCTCTCTTTCAGGGCGTGCCCTGGCAAACCCCTGGCCTTAGACACAGGAGCGGCCACCTCATCAATCACTCATGCAGACTTCCCAGGTTGTGTGGCTGTGGGTAAAATGGTAGTATTTCCAGAATATCTCGCCTGGCTTCAGTATATCTATGTATCAACAGGCGCTCAAGGGTGGAGAGAAGCATGGCTTTGGGGCAATTGCATATCCTCAGGGGTGGAGAGCTCATCTCCATGTCAGTGGTTACTTGCCTGGGCAACCAAGGGTTTATCTGTACCTGAGGGGTGAGGGGGAGGGCTGGTTTAGCTTCTTCCAGAGCAGGAAAGAGAAACTGCCCTGGACTGCAGTTTGTAAGCAACAAGCAGATTTTAAACTTTATTTCTCTGACTGATTTGGGTTTTAGAGGTATTTTGCCCCGGGATTTCCTCTCTGGGGACTTACAGTGGCCCTGGGCCTGGGGTCCATAAAGCCACAGAATATGGGGGACTCATTTTCAGTCAGCATTACTGAAAGGCATGGGGCTCAAATTTTGTAACATATTGGTTAAAGGAATTTTAAATCTTTATTTAGTCAACATGGATATGTTATGGAATAGAAAAACTCTTGTGAATTTTAAAGACAAAGCTAAAGACTGTATGAAATTTGTTGCTCAAGGCCAGCTGCTCTGGGCTCAGCCCCTGTGAAGGTCCTGGGTCTCCCTGGGACTTTGGGACGGTGGCAGGGAACATCCATGTGCTCCTCAGCGGCCACAGCGGTTTGCAAGCCCCTTGGCTGAGCCTGGAGTGCCTGTGCCAGCCCCTACCACCCAGCCTCACCCAGGCTGCAGCCCAGGCACCCACCTCTGGGGCAGGAGAAGCAGGAGGCCTGGCAGTGTCAGGTGTCTGCTGGAGCCAGCAAGGCAAGCCTGGGGAAGGCTGGTCCCCTTGGGGCACAAGTGGCCTTGGGGGCAGGGGCTGCCCTGCTTGAGTGGCCTGAGGAGAGGAAGGAGGCTGAGGGAGGGGTGCAGGCCCAGTCACAGTAGGGCATGTGTGGTGCCACAAGGACCAAATGAGGCCTTGGGTTTGGGTAAGAGGTTCAAGGGTTTTAGAAAAAAATAGTGCTGATAATTAAGGCTTGCGTAGCACATTCCAGATCAAAAAGAATGTGCTTTACACAAATAATATCGGAACCTCAGAAAAGCCCTCTTTGGTAGGTGGGCAAGAATAATGACTGTTTTTCTGGGATGACATCCTGAGATGGTAAGTGTCTCTGCTCTGCCCAGACTCAAAGCTTGGTCTTCTGACATTCCGTCTAGTCTTCTCCTGAGAATATGCTGTAACTGTTTATTTCTTTTAATAAAACAGGTTTAGAGAGCACTGCTTTCATGTGTAGCTGTAATGAAGCAAGACAGCTGGTCCTGGCCCTGGTGGGCCGTCCTGGCCGAGCAGCCCCCGCTGCCCCCTAGCCTGTCTCAGCCCCCGCAAGGGGCGTGACTCCTGCTCTCTTGGGCCCCTCCAGAACCCCCAGAGCTCATCCTTCCACCTGGGAGCTGAACTTATGCCTCAGATGCTTCCTGGACAAACTGAAGGGCCCCAGAAGAGGGATTGTAAGGGCCCTGGACCTGGTTCAAGGGCCCTCACTCATACTGCGGCTCAAAACAGCGGGTACCACCGCCACCCTGTCAGATGTTCCTAGGGCACAAGGAACATGCTCTGAGATCAAGGCCAGGGCCCAAGAGTGACATGGGCATCCCGGATGTCCTCTGCCTCACCTGTGCCTTGCTGGGCACAGAGGGTCGGCCCCGGGAGTTCATCTTGCACCTCCCCTCCCCACTAGGTGCAGGTGCTGTGCCCCACGGGAGATGAGGCCCACACTCCCACGGCACCACTCTGCATCTGCTGGCTGGTCTCTGGACACCTGCACCCTCCCCGTAGCTCTACGTTCCCATCATCAGTCCAGGGGACTGGGACTCAGGAGGCTGCGGTGGGGCCGAGGCAGGCTTGGAGCTGCAGGTGTGACAAGAGCCGGAGGCCTGCAGAGCAGGAGGGCCGCGGCAGACACTGCCAGTGGCGTGAGGACAGGAGGCTGTGGCTGGGAACAGTGGTAAGACCACTACGCACTCTGGCCCAGAGTGACCTCCGGGCTCCGCTTGCTCACATACCTCCCCTCTGTCCTCAAACTGCCCCACACCAGTTCCTCCCGCCATCAAATGCCCATCCCATTCTGGGCACCCAGCCAGTGCAGGGCCCACTCCTGTCCCCTTACCTGTTGGGCTTGGGCAAGAGGCTCCTGCCAGACAGAAGCAGCCAGGGTAGCAGGGTCCAGATGGAGCACAGAGGCCAGACCCAGCACAGAAATGGCCTGAAGGGCAGGGCAAGCTGTCAGAGGCCACAGGGAGAAACACGCTGGGGGCAGTGGGACCAGGAGGCTCTTAGGAGGAGGGCCACGTCCAGGCAAGGCACTTACCTTTTGGGCTGCCTTTCCATTTCTCCTCTTAGGTTCACTGTGACTCCTGCTTCCCAGGCATCCAGGGCAGCCTTCTGGCAGATGCTTGAAGGAAAGCTCGCAGGTCTCCCCCACCCCGGTCTCTCTGTCTCTGTCTCCTAAGACAGGCACCTGGCTATAGTTGTCCTTTTCCATCTTAGTCCTCAGTTCAAGCTCAGGCTACCCCAGGCCAAAGACGCCTGGGTCTGACAGCTGCAGTCAGAACATCCTGCAGCCCAGCAGCCGCTGGTTCCACAGCTGTCCCCTTGCTCTGCGGTATCTAATTTTGAGGGCTGGGAGGTTCTTAAAGGCAGGGACATGAGTCTCTACTCTCAAATGAGGCTCAGGCAGAGAAGCAGGATCCTTAATGGATTTCCCTCTCAGGGCTGAGTATCCTCAAGCTTCCTGCACCCACATCACCTGCCCTTATTCTGGCCAGTTCTCTCCCTCCCCCCTCTACTACTGGTTGGGGGACTTGTGCCCTCACAGACCAGGTGGAAACCCAGCAAAGGCCCATGACCTCTGTGGCAGAGGAATGCTGTTGGTGAGATGGTGAATATGGGGCAGAAGACCAGGAGGAAGCCAGCTCTGGGTCCCCTGTGGGCCTGGGGACACTCACCCGTCTGAGAAGGTGCCCACAGGGCAGGGGAGGAGCTCCCCGTGCCCACTGGACAGAAGTAACCTGGATGTCAGGGCCCCCCTGCCACGGCCCAGATGCCTCCTTTGGGGTGGGTGATGTCAGCTCCTGCCCAAGGTCAGGAGTGGGTGAGATGACAGATCAACCCCTCCCCAGACCAAAGCCTTTCAGTCAGCAGCCCCCGCCTCACACATGCTCTGCAGTAAGATATTTATCAAAGGGAAGAGACAATGCTGGTGATGGCACCTCGATTGCCAAGGCAGCTCTCAAGCCCAGGGTCCCCCCAGTCCTAACCTCCACAGGGGCTTTGGTAGAGCCTGAGACTGTCCCCTTCTGAATTAATTAGGTTACTGGGTGGGCCCCTGCTTTGCACCTCAAAGCTGAGGAGACTGTGGGTGCATTTGGCTTGTCCTGGAAAAAGGGGAGCGCAGGACTGAACTGGAAACCTGGAGGCTCCATGCCCAGCCTGGATGGGGAGCTGGGCAGCTGGAATCAGCTTCCCTGGTGCTTGTTTTGAAAACTTGGTCCTATCTTGGGCAAGTCTGTCATTCCCATTAGTGGAATGGGACGGGGCACACAGTTATACTGCTGATAAACTCCAAGGAGAAGGTGGCCCTTCTATATTATAGGAAGAATGACCCTGTGTTTGTGGCTGTTTCCAAAGTGGGCAGATTTGAGGAAGCATGCCTGAGTGCACGTCTGCTTGTGTGTCTGAGAGTAGGAAATGGGGGAGCATGCCTTTCTTCCTAAACAGGCAGCTGCAGGTGGAAGTGGAGGGCAGAGTAACGCACTTCTAAACACAGGTGGTCATACAGCTTGCATGAAAGTCACAACTGCAAGGACATTGATGTGACAAGAGCAAGATGAAGTCACCTTGCCTCCTAGGTTGAAGGAGGCTGGGTTTGGGGATGGTCCTCTGGGCCTCATGACCTCCTCCCTGGCTGCTTCGGACCCAGTGGGGAGGGGCTGCCCACAGGCATCATTGGACTGGTGTCCATGCGAGGCCCAGCCTGGGTGTGGCCTGGAGCTTGGCGCTAGCCCTGGCCACGAAGGACCCCATACGCAGCTCCAGGTCGTGCAGGCCAGGCCTCAGGAGGCCTTGCCGGGGCCATCATTGCAGCAGGAAGTCCTGCTCCCTGAGGCCCTAGGATTGTCACATGATGGCCCCCTTGCTTAGCTCTGCACTTCACCACCCTCCCCACCGGAGGCCCTCTGGCCTCGTGCCCCCAATCCTCACGCCCTCACTTTCTGCAGTGAGGCCCTCGGCTCCTCCCCAGAACCCGCTCTCTGTGTGGGGCCACTTCTCAGCCTCGATCAGGGTGAGCATTTATTTCAGCCCTTCCGTGCTGTCTTATTTAATCTTTGCCATGACACCTCTGTACACTCGTAGTGTTCCCATCAGCAGCTGGGGAAACTGAGGTAGGTGACTTCCCACAGCAAGGAGCATCGCCACGGCTTCTGCTCAGTGCAGGCCCTGTGCTCCTTCACGAGTGTTTCCTGGACCCCAGGCCAGCAGAGAGCAAAGGCTTCTCGTGACCTGCTCTTCCTCAGGCCCCACAACATGGCTTTGACCTGTCTTCTCAGGAGAGACCCCATCAACTCCTATCACCTCACCTGCAAAATCTGGCTGGCAGCCTTGGGCCTGGCTTCAGCCCTGCCATGGAGGGACGTGTCTGGAGGGCAGGGCAGGAGGAGGAAGCCAGTGCTCTGGGGACAATAATAACCAGGGGGCCAGGGCCTCTCCGGGTGGCTCTCCTGGCCTGGAAAGCAAAGTGGCTTTGGTTGTCCCAGAGCCCAGCCACACCATGCTGTGGATGGTCCTGCAGCGACTCTGCTCTGATTTCTGAGCCAGTCCAAGTAGCAGAGCCATTGCTGTACTGTCCATCAGTGGCCACCAGTGAGTCTTCTGGACAGCATGGCCCTCGGGGAAAAGGTCTCCCCACATCCCACTGAGGGGTGTTGGAGTCTGTGCCCCTCCTGGGCAGCAAAACCCTGGAAGCAGAGAAAGCACGCAGCCTGGTCCGCTTTTGGGGGTGGGAGCTCAGCTCTCTGCCATCCTTTCCATGAGGGGCCTGCCACACAGACACAGGCTTTGATGGGAACAGGCGCTGTGGGGGTCCCGGATGAGCTAATAACTTAACTCCCTCTAAATCCACATCTTCAAATACTCCTCCACCATTCAGTCAAGGGGAGGATGCAGTGAGTGGCAGGGCAGAGGGGGGCAATGTCCACCTATCATCTCTCTGGGCCGAAATTTCACTCCCCACTGAGCCCAGGATATCCTGCTGTGCAGGGGACCCCTGTCCCAGAGGCCCTGGGTATAGTCCGTGTCCCTAGGACAGACAAGGCTGTGCTTTCTATCAAGGAGACAGACCTTCCTGGGCTGAGGGGGCAGGAGTGTCCTCTCTGGATTTGTGAACACCCCCTTGTCCCCTGCTCTCCCCGTCCTTCCTCCCCCTACACCAGGGCCTCAGGGGCTGGGCTAATCCAAACAGCTTGCGTGTCCCCACCACCTTTGGAAGCCCCACCCAGTAACTTCTACCCTGCCTCCCTCCTATTTTGGCCAAGCTCAGCCTCCCTGACTTGGCCCGGCACACTTCCCCTGGGCTCTCTGCAACATGCCTTTGCCTCAGGGCCTGAGGGTCCCAGGACCAGAGCCGAGGTGCAGGCCTGGCCACCCTTTGCTTGGTGTTCTTCCTGCATGGCTTTTGGGGGACACCTGGGCACCTCACCTGGTGCACACAGGCTCCTGGGGCAGACTGGCCCACTGAGGCACAGAAAAGCCCTGGTGGCAGGGCAGGCACCACCTTAGGTCTGATGCCCCTCTCTCTGCATTCCAGGTGCCAGCTGGGCAAAAGTGGCCAGGGGGGCAGAGGTCACCAAAGCTGAGTCCCACCTGGAGGCTTCAAAGTCAAGAGCAATTAGCTTCTTTCCACCGGGGCTGCCCTCAGGACCCTCTGAGGAAGCCTGCGTGGCTGAGCCTGGCCATTCCTGCTTACCTGTGCACATGGATCTGTGCCTACATTTCCCTCTGGGAACCGCTCTGGGAGTTGAACTTTTCAGAAAAATGAAACAAATTTTAATGTTAAATAGCTTAAGCAATCCCAGCTCTCTGCCTACTTGCTAAAAGTCCTGATACACAGCTTTAATTGTGGTAAGGTACAGCAGCTATCTACCCTTTGTCAGTTATTCGTGTATCAATACAGTATCCTTATTCACCCATCATTAATAGTTACCTTTAACCCACTGGGTTGAGATGCCGTATCTCTGCCTAGATATTTTCCTATTATGGACCGTGGCGGTGTCTTCTGTGGGATTTTTTTGGGTGTTGTGTTTTGTCTTTGCTATTCAAATTTGTGAAGTTGTGAATATTTTTGCATCAGTGGTCACACTGGAATTACGGGCTCAGAGAGGCCCGCTGCACCAGGCTCTCGATGCTGGGCCCGGGGCAGCGGGGGGAGATGGGGGCTCTTTGGCACCTGTGTTTGCTTTGGATGATTAGTGGGCACAGAGATGTACAAAGGCGGCTTTGCTTCATGTCCTTAATTGTCAGCCCAGCTGTGGCTTTTCCCAGCTGATGATATATTTGTATGTGGCCACTTTTCAGGTGGAAGCTGGAAATGACAGTAGACACTGTGGCCCTTCTTTTGCCTTTTCGTGTTTTTTCGGCCATGTTTTATGTTGGTGGTTCTGTCTGCTCTTCCCTGCAGCAGTTTCATCCATCTTCGCTGGCTGTCCTAGGGGTGTGTCCCACCGGGCAGGGAGCCCGGAGGGCAAATGCTGGGCCTCAGCCCTCTGTCGTTCTCGTGCAAGCCCCTCCCGCCCTATCCCCCAGACTTCTGTGCTCAGGCCTCTGGGAGGCCCAGTGGCGCCTGCACTCACCGGGGTGGAGGTGTTGGAACTAGGCCCACAGTGGTGCGCAGCACTGCACAGCCCCTGGGGCCCAGCCAGGCCTGCTCTGCCACAGAAGGCCTCCGGGTGGCACAACTGGCAGTCCTCCACATGGGTGGCCCTGGGGGCTTCTTAGAAAATGTTCTGGGAGAGAGAAGGACACTGATGAAATCAAGGTCCTGGAGGCTGGAAGGGAGCCTCTAGGCCCAGACAGCTGGCTGCTCTGTCTACATGGGGAAGGGGGTGAGGAGATGCCTGCTCAAAGAACTTGGCTTCCAAGACCCGTGCAGGAATGGGTGGGATTCGCTTTTCAGTAGAACAAAAGGGTTTGACTGCAAAACACTCCCCAGAAAGAACTGTTGTAAGCAGAACTCCTTTACAGCAGCTATTCATAGCACAGGACAAGACAGGCCAGGAGCACCAGGGTGTATCTGCGGAGAGAGAGCCATGGCTGGGGGTGGGAAGAGGGGCTTCTGGAGGCTGGAGAACACAGCGCTCCCCTACTCTGTGCCCTGCGGGGAGCGCCTCCCTCCTTTCCCCCACCTCCCTCCACCTGCACAGGCCTGGGTCACTTTGCCCCTTGTGACCTTCTGGCCTAGCGCCACCATCAGAAAGCAGCTGCAGGACGGTGAGTGGTCCAGTCCTCATCTGAGTGGGGGCAGGAAGTAGAGGGCTGCAGTGTGGCCAGGCCACTGTGAAGGGATGTCATCCACCCCAACTACCAGAACCTTCCCCTGCAAAAGCCAAGAGATGCTGGAAGGGCTGAGGGCAGCTTCTCAATATGGGATGGGGGATGGACAGCAGGCCCTCGCCTGGGCAGGAGTGCCCAGGGAGACATGATGTGGGACCATCCAGCTTTGTCTGGTTGCAAAGTTTTCCTCCTGGGCACTTCTGGCACCAGAGATGGCCTAGACCCTGGAAAGGGGATTGGCAGTAAGGCTGGTTTCTTTCCATACCTCTAACATTTGGCAGCCTGGTGCACAGCAGGTACACAAGGGTTGTTGAGGTGACTTGGGAATGCTGCTGGCCAGCTATGTGCACAGCCCTTTCTCAGGCAGGCAGGGCATGAGAGGCGCTCGGAGCGGGGCAGAGGCTGTAGGACCCAGGTGCGAGTCCACGGCCTATCAGGGCCTGGAGGAAGGGGACCCAGGAAGAGGCTGCAAAGGCTTCCTCGCCTCCCTGGTCTTAGTGTCCTCCTGCTCCGCGAGGTGGTCTCTTCTGGGAAAACTTACAGATAAGCTGCCAGTGCTACATGGCCGTGGAGCGGCAGTGCCCGTTTCAGGGCAGTGGCGACCAGCACGGCATAGCACGCAGGCCACAGCCAGCCTCGCACCTGGTCTGTGGCGGGAGGTCCCCCTAGAGGAGGTGCAGGGAGCAGAGCGTAAGGCACCCACAGCCTTCCTGAAGCCTGGGGGCCTCCACTACCCCAACCTCACCTGGCAGCAGGCCCCTGGCTCATGACGAGGATGTGGCTTTGGCAGTCCAAAAGTGGCCTCAGTGGGCCAGTGTGTAGAAAGAGATTTTAAAACCAGGCTTATGGGCTAATGGTGCTTCTTTCAAGAGTTGTCTGTTTTTCCACTTTGCTTATGATTTTCTATTGGTTCTCTCTGTCTTATTTTAACAGACTTAATGGCTCTTTATATAATAATAGAATAAGCAGAAGGATGCAGTGTTATTTCACTGAGAAGGGAATCACAGATCTTCCACTTATATGAGAGTTTGTGAACACTTCTTACAAGACGCTTTAACAACCTACTTATAAGATACATTTAAAACCATTCTTTATTAGTAAATCCCTACTAGGACCCACTTCTATTAAAGTGACTATAGACACTATTTACAAGATGTTTCTAATAAGCTACTTTTAAAATGCATTTAGAATAGAGTTGAAGTTTCAAGAGAATTTGTAATTGTTTGTTGAAGCATTTTTATTACAACTGTTTTAAAAACTCTTGCTAAAATAACTTCAACATCATATTCATTTCTGTAGTGACATTGTTTTTTCTCACTCTAAATGTGATTTTTACGGTTCTTGGTATGATTGAATTTTTGTATCCTGGACATTTTGTTATTATAGTAAGGACCGTTAATGCCACTTAAATCTACTTTAGCAGGCAGTTGCCCTTTTTAAATTTCATGTCTAGGCTCTGACCTCCTTTCATGGGTGCAGTTCCAGTGACAGTTTAATTATCAGAGTGCTTTCAGTTCTCTTCTGGTGTGACACCTTCTTCTGGCATTTCTGGGTCTCTTGCCCAGTCACTGCTGGTGCTGCCTGGAAGAGCAGAAGTTGCTTCCCTGGCCACCTGATGTGGTGAGGCCACCTTCTGCCCTGAGAGGTGGCAGGGGCTGAAACCACTTGGCTGGGGGTGTTCCATGGAGATGGCAGAGAGATGGTGGGCTGTGCTGGCCACCCACCAGGACCCAGGTGTGGAGGAGTTGAGTCAGCCCAGGGACTTGGAGGCAAATCGGGCCCCTGACTGTGGCCCCTTGTGAAGTGGGGGTTAATGGCCCCCATGTGGGTTCTTTTGGGCTTCTCCTTTCCCAGCTCTTTGATCAGGACTTTTTTTAAATATCATTAATGTACAATTAGAATTACTTGAACACCATGGCCACTAGACTTCCCCCACTATCAAATCCCCCCAACACCCCCCACACAGTCACTGTCCATCAGCGTAGCAAGATGCTATAGAATCATTACTTGTCTTCTCTGTACATACTACCCTTCCCGTGTCCCTCTCTGTTACACCATGGGTGCCAATCGTAATGCCCCACTTTCTCCCCTATCCCTCCCTTCCCACCCATCCTCCACAGTCCCTTTCCCTTTGGTAACTGTTAGTCCATTCTTCGGTTCTGCGATTCTGCTGCTGTTTTGTTCCTTCAGTTTTTCTTTGTTCTTATACTCCACAGATGAGTGAAACCATTTAATACTTGTCTTTCTCCACCTGGCTTATTTCACTGAGCATAATACCCTCTAGCTCCATCCATGTTGTTGCAAATGGTAGGATTCGTTTCATCTTATGACTGAATGATACTCCATTGTGTATATGTACCACATCTTCTTTATCCATTCATCTACTGATGGACACTTAGGTTGCTTCCATTTCTTGGCTATTGTATATAGTGCTGTGATAAACATAGGGGTGCATATGTCTTTTTCAAACTGGACTGTTGCATTTTTAGGGTAAATTCCTAGGAGTGGAATTCCTGGGTGAAATGGTGTTTCTATTTTGAGTTTTTTGAGGAACCTCCATACTGCTTTCCACAATGGTTGAACTAGTTTACATTCCCACCAGCAGTGTAGGAGGGTTCCCCTTTCTCCACATCCTTGCCAACATTTGTTGTTGTTTGTCTTTTGGATGTTGGCCATCCTAACTGGTGTGAGGTGATACCTCACTGTGGTTTTAATTTGCATTTCTCTGATGATTAGGACCCACTTCACAGTGCTGGGTGAACCACAAGCAGGCAGTGGGGATAGGTATTCATTCCACATGGGCAGCAACACTGAGATCCCAGCAGATGGCCCCTCCAAATGGATGCACACAGGTCGCGCTCCAGGCAGCTGTGATAAGAGGACGCAGGCAGGGCTACTAGCTTAGTGCTGGCTGACTCTCTCAGGACTGACTGTGTCTGAGTTCGGGCTCCCTCAGAAGCAGACCCACTGCTCCTGCCCAGTCTGGCTGCAGCCTGCTCCGGGCATGTTCTCCTATGGCCGCAGGTACATGCAGTGGGGGTCACAGATCTGCAAGCAATGTGGGCACTGATGGTATCTGCCGAGACTGCTATTTTGGGTTTCAGAAATGAGAACCCACTGCTTACTGAGCCTCCAGACACTGGTCACAGCGGAGAGTCAAACCGGAGGCTTTGACAGACATGGAGAGCTCC